>NW_027529647.1:631219-699058 GCF_008692635.1 Crocuta crocuta
CCACCCCCACCCCCACCTCACCCTACCCCAGGCCACCCCACCCAGGCCAATCCCTCCCCCACTCTCTCCCCACAGTCATCGAGGAGAAGGGTGTGAAGCTCAAGCTGACGGTGACAGACACGCCTGGCTTCGGAGACCAGATCAACAATGACAAATGGTGGGGCCTTGGGAGTGGGGGCTGAGTGCTGGTTGCCCCTCTCCCTGCTCCTGCCCCCCCCCTGCCCCTGGGAAACATCCCAGCCCTGAAACGACCTGGCTGTGGCATCTTCCAGCCTTAGCTTATTCATCTGTATAATGGGTGTATGCAACCATCCCTCCAAGCTTGAAGGGAGTTAAGTATATAAAGGTCAGGGCTTGCTGCCTGGCACACAGTAAGTGCTCAGTCAAGGTTATGATACAGCAGAAGTTAGAAGTCCACACTACAGAGCAGGACCATGGGGTTAGACCACTTTCCAGTTATATAACCTGGGACTGGTCTGGAAGCACTCTGAGCCTCAGTTTCCTTCTTTGTAACTTGAGGGTGATGACACCCACCTTGCAGATTTGTTCTAGGCTCTCAGTGAGAGCCAAAACCGTAACAGTGGCTGGTAACATACATGCACGCACACTCACACACACACACACACACACAATCAGGACTGGATGCATAATTTGTGGGACCCAATGACATGAAAACGTGGGACCTCTTGTTCAAAAAGTATTAAGAATCGTGAAGCCTCGACCACAGAACATTGAATGAAGCACATTGAATGGAGCTCTGCGGGACTGCCCTGTTTGTGCTCGCGTGAAGCCAGCCCTGCACACAATGCTTCACTGAGCTCTTACTTTGTGCCAGCCCTGTTCTAGACCCGGGGATACGGCAGTGAACAAAACAGATGGACATCTTTGTCTATGTGAAATTTACGTTGTCGTGGGGGGCCCTGGGCAATGAACACAACAAATCAGTTATACATAGGGTGAGCCTAAACTCTATCATCCAAGCAGGACATTTCTGAGAGTGGAAAGGGTAGGGAGCTGTAGGGAGACTGCGGTTTTAAGCAGTGATCATGAAAGACCTTCCTGGATGAGATGACACTTGGGCTGACTTCCAGGATATGAGAAAATGAGTCTTGTGGACATGCAGGGGAAGAATGTTCAAAGTAGATAGTGGCGTGTGCAAAGGCCCTGCGGTGGGCGGACTGGCATGTTCGCAGAAGGCTGGTGTGGCTGGAGGTGTGCGCGTGGCAGGGAGAGAAGAGGAGGAGAGGGCAGGCACGAAGCAGCAGCGGGATGGCGTAGGGCCTGGCAGGGCGGCGTAAGGACTTGGGCCTTTCTGTGGCCCCTGTGGGTAGGCTAAACAGAAAAGGGGTGTGCTCTGACTCCTGTTTTTGTTTTTCTGTTTGTTTTGATGTTTTATTTATTTCTGAGAGAAAGAAACAGCGTGAGCAGGGGAGGGTCAGAGAGAGGGAGACACAGAATCTGAAACAGGCTCCAGGCTCTGAGCTGTCAGCACAGAGCCCAACGTGGGGCTCGAACCCACGAGCCGTGAGATCATGACCTGAGTCGAAGTCGGACACTCAACCAACTGAGCCACCCAGGCGCCCCTGACTCCTGTTTTTAAAAGGATCTTTAAAAAAAAAAAAAGGGTGGGGGGATCTTTCCGGCTGCTGTGTTGACTATGGCCCAGCAGGGGAAGGGACCCAGAGAGAGGACTCAGGAGATCCTTGGGGGAATGGAACGAGTGCCCACGGTAGTTGGAACCAAGCTGTGGTGATTTATCTCTTTTAATACCACGCCCCAGCAAAGTAGGTGCTCTTATTATCCCTGTTTTATGAATGAGGAAGTTGAGGCCTCAGCTTAAGAATGGCAGGGGTCTCTCTGGTGATTCAAGGGAGTGGGGGAAGGGTGCTCAGGTAACAATGGGCCTCAGATTGTATGGGACCAAAGGTCCCGTGTCCTGGGCTAACTGGGGCGACTGGTCTTCCTAAGTGGAGACCACCCAGAGGACCTGGGGAGATGGGGTGGGGCTCCCAGGGGCAGCTCTGAGTGGGGTCCGTCTGCCGCCCCAGCTGGGACCCCATCCTAGGCTACATCAATGAGCAGTATGAGCGGTACCTGCAGGAGGAAATCCTCATCACCCGCCAGCGCCACATCCCTGACACCCGGGTGCACTGCTGTGTGTACTTCATACCACCTACTGGGCACTGGTAAGTGGCTGAGCCAGCTAGGGGAGGGCCCCCACCTGGGGCGGAGAGGAAGAGGAGGAGGAGAAGGAGACCGTGGCCTGGGCTGCAGGCCGGCACCCCCCTCATTCATGCACCGCCCCCGTCTCCACCATTGCTGCCCCACCCGAGCAGCCTGCGGCCTCTGGACATTGAGTTCCTACAGCGGCTGTGCCGGACTGTGAACGTGGTGCCTGTGATTGCCCGGGCTGACAGCTTGACCCTTGAGGAGCGAGAGGCCTTCAGGCGCAGGGTGATCTGGGCGCCCAGGGTGATGGGGTCAGTGGGGGCAAGGAGGAGGCCAAGTGCACAGGATGAGATGAGGTCACCTGCGTCCCCAGATCCAGCAAAACCTGAGGACTCACTGCATTGAGGTGTACCCACAGAAATGCTTTGATGAGGACATCAACGACAGGATCCTCAACAGCAAGATCCGGGTAGGAGGCCATGGTGGGGGGTGGGGTGGGCAGGCTGATGTGACCGAGGCTGGGCAATTGGCTTTCCACTCACTCTTTCCGTCTGAAGATTCATCTCTCTGTGCAGCTCGGGGCAAGTTCACATACTTCCAGTAGGCATGGATCTCCATACATACACAAACTCAAACATCCGCAACCTACAGAAATGGGAGGAAAATAAATGATACAGGACTTGTATCCTGAACCTACAAAGAACTCTTACACATCAACAATAAAGGATAAGTCACCTTTAGAAATGGGCAAAAGTTTTGAATAGACATTCCCTCAAAGAATTCAGACAAAAGGCCATTGAGCACACGAAACGATGTTGGTTCAATATCACCAGTCATCAGGGGAATGCAAAGCAAAACCACAAGGTACCACTTCATACCCACGAGGATGGCTGTTTGCAAAATGACAGACAATCCCAAGTGTTGGTGGGAATGTGGAGACGTTGAACTTGCAGCTGAACGCTGCTGGCGGGAGTGTCAAACGGTGCACCCACTTTGAGAAATAGTCTGTCAGTTCCTGAAAAGGTTAAACACTAAGTTACCATGGTACTTGGGAGCAAGCCCCCTCCCAAGAGAAATGAAAACCTATGTTCACATAAAAACACGTACACAGATGTTCATGGCAGAGATGTTTGTAATAGCCAAGGAGTGGAAATAATCCACATTGTCTATTAACTTATGAATGGATAAACATGCATGGTCTATCCACACAATGGAATATCCTCCAGGCATAAAAAGGGATGAATGTGGCATGGACACCTGCTACAGCACAGATGAACCTTGAAAATACGAAGCTCAGGGGTACCTGGGGGGCTCAGTAGGTTAAGTGTCTGATTTCGGCTCAGGTCATGATCTCACCATTTGTGAGTTCGAGCCCCCCGTCAGGCTCTGTGCTGACAGCTCAGAGCCTGGAGCCTGCTTCAGATTCTGTGTCTCCCTCTTTCTTTGCCCTCCCTTCTCACACTCTGTCTCTCTGTCAAAAATAAACATGAAAAGAGAAGAGAAGAGAAAAGACGAAGCTCAGTGAGAGAAGCCAGACACAAGAGAACAATTACATGATTCCATTATATGAAATGTATGAAATGTCCGGTATAGACAAATCCCATACAGACTGAAAGTAGATTAGTGGTTGCCAGGGGCTGGGGGTCAGGGCCAGTGGGGAGTGACCGCTGATGGGTGTGGGGTGTCATTCTGGGGCAGTGAAAATGCCCTGGAATTAGACTGTGGTGATGGCTGCACCATCTTGTGAGCTGTACCTTTCAAAGCGTGAGTTTTATGGTATGTGAATTATATCTCAGTAAAGCTGTTTCAAAAAAGAAGGAAAGACAGAAATAGCTCACTCTTCTTTTTCTCCTAATCAACTGAATTCCAACTCTCAGCCTCTACCTTGCTGTCCTTTTGGTTTGTCCAATGTCAGTCTGTCTGGATCCTGCAAAGGACTCGGGTGAGGAACAGGGCTTCATCATGCATTGACCCCAGGCCTCGACTCTCCCTCGGGGACCGTGTTAGCCTGCACAGCACTGCTGTTGCCTAGGTTAGAAGAAAGCCACTCTTCCTTCAGAGACAGGGCCTGTGTGTGACTTCTCAGCTCCACACAGAGTCATGGCCAGTTGACTTTGTGCAGTAAACAAACTGCACATTTGGACATGGAGGCCCGGCTTCCCATCTGGGACCCAATGTCTCCACATTTCCCTCTTTCCCCTCCCCACGGGTGCAATAAACAGGATTTCCTGTGAAGTGTTCAAAGAGCCTTGACCTTCACCAGCTTCTTTCTGTCCCGGGGCCTGAGAAGGCAGCAGCATGGCCGCAGCTGTACCAGAACTGAAGGTACACGGAGAACATAGTAACTGATCATCTCAGTAAATCATCCAGACACCTAACATTTGCTCCAGGCTGGCCCATAGTAAATGTGCATTGGATATTTATGATTGCCACCGTCGATACTATCCCTCCTCACAAATTAACTCTTGGAAATAAAAGCAAACCCCTAGGTAGCACTTTGGAGTTTAGGAATTTGAGTCTCCGCTTCCGACCCTGAGCAAGTGAACCACCAGAATTTTCAGCAGGGGCTCAGCAAACTTTTTTGTGAAGGGCCACGTGATGGTAGGTATGTTGGGCCTTGTGGGCCACGCAGTCTCTGTGCAGCCACTCAACTCCTCTGTTGCAGCACACACAACCTAGACAAGAATAAATGAATGCACAGGGCTGTGTGCCAACAGACTTTACATGGGAAAACAGGCGGGGGCCCGATCCGGCCCAGGTATCATAGGTCGCCAGCCCCCTGGGTTACAAAGTTATGTCATTTAACCCTCATGATAACCAACGAAGGTGATTGCAGGTAATCTCTTACCCAGGTAAGAGATGGGACATAGGCAAGATTTTATTATTTTTTTTTAAAATTTTTTTTTTTTTTATTTCTAGGAGAGAGAGAGACAGACAGACAGAGTGAGCAGGGGAGGGTCAGAGAGAGAGGGAGTCACAGACTCTGAAACAGGCTCCAGGCTCTGAGCTGGCAGTCAGCACAGAGCCCGACGCGGGGCTCGAACCCACGAACCGCGAGATCATGACCTAAGTGAAAGTCGGACGCTTAACCGACTAAGCCACCCAGGTGCCCTGGCAAGATTTTATTATTAATGTGACTCCGAGTAACCTTCCCAAACAGTCACAAAGCCCTGTTGTATGTGTTCTTTTGACTCCCATTTTACAGATGACGAAACTGAAGCATTGATCAGACTTTTTTTTCTTTTTGAAAGATTTTATTTTTAAGTAATCTCTCTGGGGCTCGACCTGACCACCGTGAGATCACGAGTCACAGGCTCCACCGAATGAGCCGGCCCGGTGCCCCGTGCCTGCACTCCTTCTACCACTGTCTCCCCACAAAGGACAATGTGCCTGCCCAGCCCCACCTCCCAGGCAGGGCCAACCCTTTTGTCTCATCTTCTCCCACAGGACCGGATCCCCTTTGCTGTGGTTGGGGCCGACCGAGAGCACCTGGTGAACGGGAAGTGTGTCCTGGGCCGGAAGACCAAGTGGGGCATCGTTGAAGGTCAGTGACTCTGCGGAGAACACAGGTGAGGGTGGGCTGGCACCCTCAGCGTCCATCACAGGGCCCAGAGTGGACAAGTCCACAGCCAGAAAGCAGGCACACCCGGAAGTCAAGTCCCTCTTTGCAGCTGGGAGGCCTCAGGCAAGTCACCCGACTCTCTGGGCCTGTTTCCTCACAGTAAAATGGGCATCAACCTCATGCATGGCCAGTTGCCTTTGTGCAGTCAGCAAACTGCACATCTGTACATGGGAGGTGGCTGGACAGAGCGAGCAGGCCACCGCTTTGCACAGTGCCCACCACCCAGAAGACACGCTATGCACTCACCAGAATTTGTCGTGGACCTACTATGTGCCAGGCACACTCTATGCCCTTCCTCAGGGGATGCACTGAAAGCAGGACTGACGGGCTTGTGTCCCCAGAGAGCTGATGCGATAATGACAGGTGGGAGAAGGTGGGGCGGGAGGCGAGGCTGCCTCAGGGACTGGACGGGGTCCCACTGCCGCAGGAGCCTGGGAAGCGAAGGATGAGCAGCCAGGGTCTGTGTCCCCCATTTATCAACAGTATTACTAAAAAAATATAATATATATGGCATCATGTACATAACAGAATGTAGTAATTATTAAGTGGACAATAATAAATGATTAGTGGATTCATTGACTCAAGTATTGGTAGAAGCCATCTGTACCAGGTGCGGGGGGGGGGTAGGAGGGGGTACAGCAATGAATGAATGAGTGAATGAATGAGTGAATGAATGGCAGGTGAGATAAGACCGTGAGAAACGTGGAGGGAAAGGCTGTGGTGGATATCAGGGGTACACAGCATACAGTGGGCGCTTACTCGGTGCTCACCGAGGGCAGGGCAGGTGGGACAGGGCCAGTGCTCCATGTCATGTCTTACAGTGGAGAACATGGCGCACTGTGAGTTTCCTCTGCTGAGAGACCTGCTCATCCGGTGAGGGTGCAGGGACCCCGGGGGGTGGGGTGGGGGGGCGCTGTGGCCAGCCTGGGCTGAACTGCCCCCCCCCCGTCTCCCAGCTCCCACCTCCAGGACCTGAAGGACATCACCCACAACGTGCACTACGAGAACTATCGAGTCTGCAGGCTCAACCAGAGCCACGTGCTGCCTCGCGGGCCGGGCTGGGTAAACCTGGCTCCCACTCCCCCAGGTCCGCCCGTCATCTCCGGGCCCTCGAAGGTGTGCCGGCAGGCCCACGACAACTCTGAAGATGACGAAGACTACTAAGCACGGGGCAGGGGTGGGGCGGGGCACCCGGCAGCCCCCAGCACCCGCCTGTGTACGGAGCATGTATTAAAGGTGGACGTCGCTTTTTATGAAAAGCTGTGCTTTGAAAACCAAAGGCGTTTTGTAAATGACTTCTTTGAGCTGTCCTCCAATAAAAGTATGGTTCTTTTTAAAATAACGGTGTGAGACCCAAGGCCCTCGGGAGTCCTGAAGACCTGGGAGCTCATGCCTTGGACGACCGGCCCCTTCGGCCCCAGAACCAGAGCCATGTTCCCAATTAGGCTCTGCTGTCACTGCCAAGCCTCCTCCCTGGCACAGGGTCAGGACCTGCATCATAAACACAAAGTCCCCGTCTTCAGCTCTTGTCCCCAAACTCTGTGCCCCCATTCCCGCCCGCCCCTCTGCCCTGCCCTCTCCTCCCATAGGGAGAAGATTGTTGTCTCAGCTCATGCAGGGAGAGGAAATCCAATCTTCCTCTGCCTTTTGGCTCTTTTAGAGCCCTTAGCAGATTGGATGATGCCCCCCAGTATTGGGGAGGGTGACCCTCCCCACTCAGTCGCTGAATCAATGCCAATCTCTTCCAAAGACATTCTCCCAGACGCACCCAGACATAATGTTTTGCCAGCAATCTGGCCATCCCTCGGCCCAGTCAAGTTGACACTTAAAAATTTTTTAATGTTTATTGTTGAGAGAGACAGAACGTGAGTGGGGGAGGGGCAGAGAGAGAGGGAGACACAGAATTGGAAGCAGGCTCCAGGCTCCAAGCTGTCAGCACAGAGCCCGACACAGGGCTCGAACTCACAAACGGTGCGATCATGACCTGAGCCTGAGCCACCCAGGCGCCTCTCAGTCAAGATGAGTTAGTTACTTAAAGCTAACCATCACATGAGCTAAAAGTTGCCTCCTACATGATGCCCTCCTTGACTTCCCAAGTGTGGCGTTACTCACTGAACAACATACTCTGTATGTATCACATGGTTTCTTTTCAGGTCAGTCTCCCTATCGGGCTGGGAGCTCTGTGAGGATGGAGACCTATCAGCTTCATCCTGCACATGACAGGCACTCAGGACCCAGCTGTTAAATGAATGAACCTTAGAGCACCTGCATCACAGCCCTTCACCCCTAAAACTCACAAACCTACCGACCAGGTTTGAGGATCCCCCAGGGCCTGACGGGACCCACACCAACCACACCGACATCTCAGAGACAGTGCGTTGCTCCATAGGGGCCGAGCACATTCCCAAGGTTAATATTATTAGCCCTAGGCAATATGGCAATTTCACAATATACATGTATATCGAATCATTGCGTTGTATACCTTAAACTTGCACAATATAGTCAATTATATCTCAATAAAGCCGGAAGAAAAACAACTGAAGCCATGCTCTAATCACCCAGTGTTCATTCTAGGCACTGATCTTTAGGCCCCACTATATGATGCTACAGAGGCTAAGGGCTCAAGAGGGAACGAATCGACTCACTGCCCTCAGGAACCTGCACCCAGGTGGGACGAGATGCAAATAAACAAAATACAGGAGTACAATGTGGGCATGTTGAATTGCAATGGGTACTCTAGCACCACGAATGGTATTTTTATTTTTATTTTTTTTGCAAGGCTCATCATTTATTAACCAGGTGGAGGAAGTTCTTATTCATGGTAGAGTTCTCCTGGCAAAGACAACTGGAAAATTTGGAGAAAGTCCTTAATTCTTGGTTGGTTGATGACTTTTCGTAGACAATTAAGGAAGATCCTGAAGATGCAGAGATAATACTTTCACATGTGATGATGATGGAAGTCAGGTCACTGCACTTGTCACTAGATGGTGTGGGGACCACGGAAGGGAGGAAGGGAGGATCCTGGAGCCCACGTGAGGAAGCATTCACTCAGCACTGGAGGCCTGGGCCACTTTGCTCCCTTGGGCCTGGAAACAGCGATCAACTTCGGTCAGGTCAATTACATCTTGTTCAGCAATCCCATGTTCTTGGCAATATTTCACAAACTTTTCCTTGAGTTTCGGACTCAGATCTGGGTCTCAGGTATAGAGCTCCATCAGTTGGAATGCTTTCTCCTTGTTGAAATTCACAAGATGAAATGTGACATACTCATTGTAGACTGTTTCAACCATGGTAAATACATTGTATCCATCCTATGCAACACTATGTATACCATCTTTTTCTGTTTTGTTACAAACCAGATTTAAAGGCCAGAGAAGAGTTGTCCGGGGCTTGTGTTTGTGAAAAACCCTCACGCTACCGTCTTCTTCTATCTATCTTGGCATCTGAAGCCAAGAGAATGGAATACCAGTCTCCTGAGGTTTGTTTATTGTCTGTGCTCCCATCCTGGACCATCAGTTCCACGAACACTGTGTTCCTCGTGCCTCAAACACTACCAGCTCCACAAAGAAACGAAGAACACCGTCCGACTCTCCAGCATCGTCACCCCCACAAGAATGGTATTTAAGGGGTATAGGAGGACAGTATGGGGTTTACAATTATAAGAAGGGGTCAGAGAGGTCTAGCTGGGAAAGGAAGTTTGAGTAAAGATGTGAAGGAGCAAAGGAAAAGCCATGAAGATATCTAGGGTCCTAGAGCATTCCACATAGAAGAAAAAGAAGCTACTGCTGGTGCAAAGGCCCTGGGGCAGGAGTATGCTAGGTGTGTTCATACAATAGCAAGGTGGTCTCTGTGGCTGCGGCAGCATGAACCAGGAGAGACGGTGAGAATGGGGAGAAATAAGAACAGAGAGGTGGTGAAGGGCAGGCCCACAGCCTGTAGAATTTGAGTTGCCCATCATGACTCTGTACGGATACAGACTGATTGCCTAAGGACATTGATGAGAGGAAAACAAGGAGCTATTGAGGGTGCAGCGGAGGGCAGCATGTGGGGCGCGAGGATCTCCATAAAGTACTGAAGACTAGAACCGATGGTTGCCTCCGGGGAGGTCGCTTGCGCTGGAGGTCAAGAACGGGAAGGAGGTCTAATTTTCACTCTGCCTCCTTTCGTACTGGCTTATTAACCAGCGGTGTATAACACCTACTCGGAAAACACTAGTACGTTGATGATATTAGCTCTTGTCCTTTCCCCGTAATTAACATCTACTGCAGCCAGGGGCTCCAGTGGATGCTGGTGCAATGCTATTAGCCCGGCTCCACCGACCCCTTCCTGGAGGCTCTCCCGCAGCCTCCCTCAGGCTCCAGCCACCTGCTCTCACCCAGCATGGAAGCCTTCTCTGGCGAGGCAGGGGTATTCCAGGGAGTGGGGATATTGCACGGAGTGTTGGTTCCTGCTCTCTGAGGATGACTTTACCTCCCCTTCTGGAAGCCTTTGCCATGCCTACAGTGACTCTGCCCCTCCTGCTTGGCACAGGCTCTTAGTCATGTAGCCAGTAAAGGCCCCACACAGATCTCTTCTGCACTTCCTGCCCGACGCCAGCTGGGGGATGGCTGAGGCCTCATCTGACGCATCTTGCAGGTTCCCAGGCCCAGTAAGTGAGGGTTCCAAGCCCAGCTCTGCCCCTTTAATTTATTTTTAATTATTTTTAAATTTCTTTTAATGTTTACAATTTTTGAGAGACAGAGAGCAAGCAGGGGAGGGTCAGAGAGAGAGGGAGACACAGAATCTGAAGCAGGCTCCAGGCTCTGAGCTGTCAGCACAGAGCCCGACGCAGGGCTCGAACTCACGAACTGTGAGGTCATGACCTGAGCTGTAGTCGGCCACTGAACTGCTTAACCAATGTGCCACCCAGCTGCCCCAAGCTTTGCCCCTTTTAAACTTCACGACCTAAGACAAGTCACCTGACATCCCGGAATAAATTTTCTTATGTGTGAAGTGGGCATAGCAACACCAGCCTCCTCCTTCGGGGTTGTGTGGGGGTAAGTTGTCTTGTTTTGTAGTGTCTGGGGTGGGGCAGGGGCGTTTGCATTGTGTCGTATACCAAGCAGGTTCATGTCATAATGATACAGTCATAATAACAATACGGAGCATTTTTTAATGTTTATTTTTGAAAGAGAGACAGAGCACACAAGTGGGGGAGGCACAGAGGATCTGAGGTGGGACCTGTGCTGACCCCTGTGCTGACCGCACTGAGCCCGCTGTGGGTGGGGCTCGACTCATGAATCTTGAGATCATGACTTGAGCTGAAGTCAGACACTCAACCGACTGAGCCATCCAGGAGCCCAATAGGGAGCATTTTTTATAAGGGGAATCACAAAATCGATGACCTGGTAACTGGTACAATAAAACATCTACCAGATTACATGAAATCTATTCATATTTATTTAAGAATGTATTCATAGTAGCCCCACATTGGAAACTGTTGAGCGGCAGGACAGTGGATAAACTAAGGGGTAGTCATCCAATGAAATGCTTCTTGGCAATAAAAATGAGCTGAATGGGGCACCTGGGTGGCTCAGTCGGTTAAGCGTCCAACTTCAGCTCAGGTTATGATCTCACTGTTCCCAAGTTAGAGCCCATGTCAGGCTCTGTGCTGACAGCTCAGAGCCTGGAGCATTTTTCAGATTCTATGTCTCCTTCTCTGTCTCTGCCCCTCCCCCACTCGTGTTCTGTTTCTCTCTTGAAAATGCATAAACATTTTAAAAAATTAAAAAATAAAGAATTTAAATAATGAGCCAATTACTTGTACATGCAACAGCATGAAGGAATCTCACAGACATAATGATGTGTGCAAGAAGCCAGACACCGGGGCACCTGGGTGGCTTAGTCGGTTAAGCGTCCGACTTTCGCTTAGGTCATGATCTCGCGGTTCGTGGGCTTGAGCCCCTCGTCGGGCTCTGTGCTGACTGCCAGCTCAGAACCTGGAGCCTGTTTCCCTCTGTGACTCCCTCTCTCTCTGGCCCTCCCCTGCTCACGCTGTCTCTCTCTCTCTCCTAGAAATGAATAAAAACATTAAAAAAAAAAAAAAAAAAAAAGAAGCCAGACACCAAATAGACAGTACTATGTGGATGCCCTTTATAGAGTTCAAGAACAAGAGAAAAAAAATCAATCTAAGGTGGTAGAAATCAGATTTGTGGTCAAGGTTGGGAGTATCGACTGGGAAGCGGCATATGAAGTAGCCTTCTAGGGTATCGAAAATGACCTGTATCTTGATTTGGGGCGGAAGTTACATAAGTACATAGATTTGTAAAATTCTTTGAGTTATGCACTTAAGATTTGTACACTTTACTGTGAGATATTTGTGCACTTCACTTGGTATATGTTATACCTCAAGTAAAAATCTTAGAAGGTAAGAATGTAAAACAGTTGAAATAGAAACAGTATATGATCGACAATCCCTGTTTAAAAGTTAGCACTGTGTTTATTTAAAATTGCTTATGAAAACATTGGCTAGGTTTCAATATTTCAAGAACGCAAATTCCCAATAATAACTATTTTGATGTTGTTGTTTAAAAAGCACATTAGGGAAAAAAACATTAGGGGTGCCTGGGTGGCTCAGTTGATTGAGCATCCAAGTCTTGATTTTGGCTCATGGGATCCCAGGGTCGTGGGATTGAGCCTCCACACTCAGCAGGGAGCCTGCTGAAGACTCTCTCTCTCTCTCTCTCTCTCTCCCCTTCTCCCTTTGCCCCTCTTCCCTGCTTGTGTGCTCTTTCTCTCTCTCAAAAACTTTTTTAAATAAAAAAGTTTTAAAAACACATTAAAACTTGCAGTTTATTGTCCGCTGCAAGCCTTATCCATCACATCTGTCTCCAACCCCTGCTCCCACTGCCATGAGAAATCATCAGTCTGAATTTGATGTTTATCCAATTCCCAAGCATATCTTCACACTTTTGCTACATGGGTATATATCCCTAAGTCGCAGGTAGTATGTTCTGTGTGGTTTCACAGTTTATGGAAATGGTGTCATACTGCTGTCTCTCTACGTAAATGAATTTTAAAAATTAAAAATTTTTAATGTTTATTTATTATTTTTGAGAGAGAGAGAGAGAGAGAAACAGAGTGTGAGTGGGGGAGGGGCAGAGAGAAAGAGGGAGACCGGGAATCCAAAGCAGGCTGCAGGCTCTGAGCTGTCAGCACAAAGTCCAAGGCAGGGCCCGAACTCACCAACTGTGAGATCATGGCCTGAGCTGAAATCGGACGCTTAACTGACTGAGCCACCCCCCCACCACACCCCTTTAAATGTTTTAATAATGTATTTATTTGAGAGAGAGCATGCACACGCAAACAGGGGGAGGGGCAGACAGAGGGGAGAGAAACCCAAGCAGACTCTGTGCTATTAGCATATAGCCTGACTCAGGGCTCAATCCCATGACCTATGAGATCGCAACCTGAGTCAAAATCAAAGGTTGGATGCTTAACCGACTGAGTCACCCAGGCACCCATTTTGCCTCTTTTAATCAAAATGGTACTTATTGCAGGAGATGTTATGGTCCCTGTTTTACTAATCAGGTTTTCTTGCCCTCTCTCTCCTTCAGCCGAGCCCAACTAACCACCAGGCTCTGCTATTTCTGCTTCAGGAATCTCAGTCAGCTCCATCCCTTGTGACTACCCCCCATCACTAGTATTACCCCATCTCTGAACCATTCCGGGAGCTTCCAGATGGTCTCCCAGCTCCTGTTCTCCCCGAGATCTGTACTCCACAAAGCTTCCTACTGTATTGCGACACTATCCTACTTAAACCCCCAAACTCTACTGATTTCGCATTGCTTTCAGGATAAAAAGCCTCGATCCTCACCAGAATTTCCAAAGCTCTCCTGCATGATCTCACCTCTCCAGCCTCATCTTCCAAGCTTCATCCCCTACACCTGTGCCATGCTGGTCTCCTTCCTGTCCTTTATTTTTTTTTTAAGTTTATTTATTTATTTTGAGAGAGGGAGGGAGAGAAAATCCCAAGCAGGCTCCACACTGTCAGTGCAGAGCCTGGAATGGGGCTCAAACTCACAAACCATGAAATCATGACCTGAGCCAAAATTAAGAGTCAGTCATTTGACCGACTGATCCACCCAGTCACTCCTCCTTCCTGTCCTTTTTTAAAAATATTTATTTTTGAGAGAGAGAGAGAGAGAGAGAGAGAGAGAGAGAGATTCAGTGGGGGAGGGGCAGAGAGACAGGGAATCTCTGAATCTAAAACAGGCTCCCGGCTCCCAGCTGTCAGCACAGAGCCTGACTCAGGGCTCAAACTCATCAACTGCGAGATCATGATCTGAGCCGAAGTCATACACTTAACTGACTGAGCCACCCAGGTGCCCCAACCTTTCTGTCCTTTAAATGCACCCCAATCTCTCAGGTCTAGAGACCTTCACACCTGAGGTTCCTTCTGTGTGGAGCTCTCTCCCCCAGCTCCCTAAGTTAACTCCACCCTGCCTTAACATCTACATTCAACTGTCACTTGAACCCATAGGCAGGATGTATACTTTTGTATACGCTTGCCTACTTGTACACTTGTGTACCCTATGGCAGGATGTACCAAAGATATGACTAACTTACTTGTGCAGTGATTTCATCACCAAATGCTTCTTGTTACTAAATCCCAACTTCAACTGCCTGTTCCTCCAAAGGCTAACAGTCAAGAGAGGAGTACTGATTGGAAAGGAATATGAGCTCTAGTCAGGAAGCTTGCCATCAGGGGGAGAAGGTGACTCTTGTCCCAAAGCCAGTTCCCTGGTTTCTGCCTAGCCAAGAGGGTTTTAAAGGGACAGGGGGTCGTTCATCACTGAGGGGTTTCAGAGGTCTCTAACAATTCCTGATTCTGTGCGGAGTTAGTGCTACTTAGTGGCATCTATTTACAACTTTCAGTGCTTGAGTGTTGTGCAAGAGGTCTAACTCCCATTCTGTGACGTGGGAAGGCTTTCTTTTCTCCTTCTAGAAAGGAATGTAAGATTTCTAGATACCTAGGTTAGTAAATCAATCATATGAACTTAAGAACACCTTTTAGGGGTGCCTGGGTGGCTCGGTTGGTCGAGCGTTGGACTTTGGCTCAGATCATGATCTTACATTTGGTGGGTTTAAGCCCGCCATAGGGCTCTGTGCTGACAGCTCAGAGCCTGGAGCCTGCTTGGGATTCTGTCTCCCTCTCTCTCTGCCCCTCCCCTGCTCCAGCTCTGCTGTCTCTCTCTCTCAAAAATGAGGAAACATTAAAAAAAAAAAAGAACACCCTTTAAAGTTAATGATCAAAGCGGCCTCTTTTGGTAGAATTTGAATTTCATGAAAATAATAACCACTGCGTTAACCCCTGCAGCTAGCACAGGGGAGGACTCAATATGTTTTGAAAACTATGTATGAATGGTTTTGAACTTGTTACTGAAGAGCCTGAAATTAAGGCCTCCATTAAGAGCAACCTCAGGCTGCACGTAGCTCCAGTTCCAGTTCCAGGAAAAGCCTCAGATTGTTCAAGGCTAAAGCCATCCTCAGACCGCCCTCAGATCAGCTAATCAAAGAAACATTCCTATGGTCTGAGTCAAGGCTTGGAACTGCAAAGAGTTATTTTATACAAAGTAGCCAATTTCTCACCGCTCGCTTGCCTGCACCCCACGTGGGCCCTTTGAACTCACCTCATAATTGGTCATTTTCAAAGGATCCTCAAAAGTCATGATTGGGTCCCACCAAAAGTAGTGAACACCTCACAGATACTGAGTGGTCAAAGCTGTTACCATGGGTGCTGCACAATTGTAATTGGCGCTTATGTGATGATGCTAAATGTACTGTAACACCCCCATCCCTTACTCCTTAAAAACCCTGTTTACTATTGTTCTTGGCTTCACCTTGCTGCCACGACACCGGTAGGCTGGTGAGCCCCTGCTCGAGCTTGTAATAAAGACCCTTTTGTATTTGCATCGTGCCGGCTCCTTGATGGTCTCTGGGACTCGCGATTCGGTCACAACATTACAACCTTGAAAGGCTAACGTCCCCATTCACAGATGTGTTAACTGAGGCTCAGAGCCCACCAAGAGCTGGCACGGCTTCAGCAACCAGGACGTGACCGCCCTGAAGACGAGGCCCCACCCTCTGAGACTCTGGCAGAGCAGCCTCCCGTGGAGACCCCCAAGGAAGCACTGAACCCCACTGCAACCCAGGTGGGGCCCAGGGATCTGCCTTTTCAGCGTGGCGCGGGGCACTCTGGGATGTGTAGTCCCGTCCTCCCTCCGGCTCCGGCGCCAGCGACTTCCGCTTCCGGCAGTCACGGACCTCGCGCGATTTTTGAGGAAAGACTCGCGAGACGGCGGATCCGGTTGGCCTCTGCGGGGCGCGACGCTGAGGGCCGCCGTTTAGGTGCGATTGCTCTGCGTCCTGTGCGTTTTTGCAGCTAGTAGTGCAGAAGCGGGTTTTGAATCTGAACTGGCGCCCCTTCCTGGCCTCTCTGGACGGCGGGTTCGGGGCGCGCCCCAGGCAGGCAACCACGACAGAGCGTGTTCAGCCAAAGAGGACAGGGAGCCGATTCAGACCTTAGGTTAATACGTGCTGAGTGCTCTAACCCGGTGCTTCGGAGCTGCGTTTCTGGAATCAAAGACGTGGGTTCCAGCCCCATTTGTGTCACTTCCTGACTGTGTGACCTTCCTTGGTTTCAGTACTTAGAATTCGGAGCATCAGGGGTTTTTACCTGTAGAGATCACACTCCCCTTAGTATTACTAGATTAAGAATAATCAGAGAGCAAGTGTGTATTACCAGGTGCTCAGGTGGCTGATACTAGTATTTCAAAAAGCAGACAGGACAAGGAATATATGGGGTTGGAAGTTGGGTTGGGGCTATGCGTTGACCTGCAAGATGTCTGTGTCCTAGGTAGATGGTGGCGGGGGCAGTTGGCATCTCTTGCAGTCTTCCCTTGAACAACTTGTGCCTTTAGAAGTGAGAACCCCAAGGCTACTCCCTATTTCTGGAGAACAGTCTTCCTGTCTGTCAGAGAGAGAGTCCATGTCCTCTGGAGGTGGTGGTAAAGGTTCCTCTACCAAACTGCATAGCTTCCTCTGCACTGTCTTCTCAACAAGGCCTTGACTTTTGGACTTCTGTATTCATTTATGTATCGTCCAGTTTTAGCAAGAATCCAGCGAAGTCACTTTAGACAGAACCCCAACCCTTGATACCCGATCATCCTGGCTTGCCTTGAGCCAGAATCCTACTAGGTTGATTTTGCCAGAACCCTTTCTGATGTTTCCTCTTACTAATTCTCCATCCTCCTCCACCTTGGCTATAAAGCCCTACTTTTCCCTGTTGTATCTGGAGTTGACCCCACTATCTCTCCCTGACTCCACACCCCCTTGCAGGGGCCCCTGCACCTATCTCTTGTCTGGATAAAGCCTTCCATACCATTGCGTAACAAGTGGTTGGTTACATATGAATATCTTTTTCCTGAACAGTGATTGAGAAAGAAGTGCACTCCTCATCTGTTCCTTTCTCCCTCAGTGTGTCTGCCTGTGTCCTTTCTCACACAGGTTGGCTCTCCTCTGCATGGCTGGCTTCAGCCTTCAGTAGGGCTGAACAGATTTTTATTTATTTATTTTTAAAATTTTATTTATTTCTGAGAGAGAGAGAGCATGAACAGGAGAGGGTCAGAGAGAGAGGGAGACACACAATCTGAAACAGGCTCCAGGTTCTGAGCTAGCTGTCAGCACAGAGCCTGATGTGGGGCTCGAACCCATGAACCGTAAGATCATGACTTGAGCCGAAGTCGGACGCTTAACCGACTGAGCCACCCAGGCGCCCCGCTGAACAGATTTTTAAGGGGAGCCAGATATTTTACCTGTTTCTCTTCCTTTAGCTTTGGCCTCTTGGCCCTTTGGAGAAAGCCGTTGAAGAGAATACTGAAGCTAAGGAGATGCTGGCTTCCGTAATGAGGTGGAGCTCAGGTGAGCAAATGGTCTTTTTGTATAAATATTCTCCACCTAAAGGAACAACTACATCCCTCTCTCCCCTCCAGTATCAGCACTTGCATCATTTTTATAGACTGTGTATACGTCTTTGTGTGTGCCAGACACAACTCGGAAGCGGGTTGGTGAATTTTACTTATCTCATACAGGATTTTTTTTTTCTAATGTTTATTTATTTATTTTGAGAGAGAGAGAGAGTAAGCAGGGGAGGGGCAGAGAGAGAGGGAGGGAGAGAATCCCAAGCAGGAGCCACACTGTCAGAGCATCACGGGGCTCGAATCCATGAGCTGTGAGATCATGACCTGAGCCGATATCAAGACTCAGATGTTTAAACATCTGAGCCACCCAAGAGCCACTCACACAGGATTTAAAGCCAGTTTGAGTGTACATTCAAAATGAGGAGTTTTTACCTAAACGTTCAGATACCAGACTTCTGTGGAGCAATCAGACTGACTGGCAGCATGGGGCCTGCATCTCCCATGCTCCCGGTGTCCTTGACACTGCCTCACGTCAGCAGCTGTCTGGGCCAGCACTGCTGTGTTTCTTGTGGCAGGGAGAAGTTCTCCACACTCGTGTCCCTGTTCTACATGGTAGTACAGAAGACCAAGATGGACACGTGTTTTAAGAAAAATGGGAGAAAGGGCGCTTGAGTGGCTTCCTCAGTTAAGTGTCCGACTCTTAATTTTGGCTCAAGTCATGATCTCACGGTTTGTGGTTTCAAGCCCCACATTGGACTCTGCACTTAATAGCACGAAGCCTGCTTGGGATTCTCCCTCCCTCTCTCTACCCCTCCTCACTCCTCTCTCTTGTTCTCAAAATAAATAGACATTAAAAAAAGGGAGAGAGGAAGGGGCACCTGAGTGGCTCAGTCAGTTAAGTGTCTGACTTGGGCTCAGGTCACGATCTCGTGGTTTGTGAGTTCAAGCCCCGCATCAGGCTCTGTGCTGATTGCCTGGAGCCCGCTTCCTATTCTGTGCCTCCCTCTCTCTCAGCCCCTCCCACGTTCATGATCTGTCTCAAAAATAAACATTAAATTCTTTTGTTTTAAAAGGGAGAGCGAGATCACTCTCTCTCTCCCATGTGAGGACACAATAAGAAGGTAGCAGTTTGAAAGCAAGATGAGAGCTCTGGTCAGGAACTGAATCCACTGACACCTTGATCTTGGACTTCCAGCCTTCAGAACTGTAGGACATTAATGTCTGTGGTTTGCTGTTATGGCAGCCTGAGTAGACAAAGACACTGTATTTCCCCAAACGAGTGTATGAATCTTCACCCCATTCTGAGTGATGCATGGGCTGACCACACGCAGCAGAGCCTAGCAGATGCCATCCCCAGGAGCAGGGACTGCCGAGCATGCCTGGTGGTCCTTGAATCCCCTTCCTCTACTCTCCAGCCTTTCTCCTTTTTCCTGGAGGCAGCTCTCCCTCAGATGAGGAGTCCTGCTTTGCACGGCTGTTCTTACCTGTCTGGTTCTCGTTTGGCCTGCTGGCGGTAGGGATAAGACAGATCAGGTTTCAGATGCTGGGTGATTCAGGGTATAAAAAGTGGCTGTCTCCTGCCTCCCTGTTAACTGATGTGTCCTTCTCGTGTCTCAGATTTAATAACGGAAGCAAAACACAGACTCCAAGGAGAGGTTTCCCAGCATTCACAGCAAGTGCTCTTGCGCCTCATGCTTTCTGTTAGTGAAAATAGAAACAACACTAATACTTACTGACTGCTTCTGTGTTTCACCCTAGTGTGAAGTATTTTAATGCACTAGATCATTTAATCCTAGCAAGTTTCCTTGGGGCATAGTTCATGTTTAGCCCCATTTATGTCACCACCATCAGGTTTGTGAATCCAGCTTGTATAAGGTTGGACAGCACAGGTCAGTGTCTGAAGAACAAACGTGTCCCATTAATTTATTCAGTCATTCAGCAAATATTTACTGAGCACCTACTATGAACAAAGCAGATTTCCCCACTATGTGTAGAAAAACAGAGGGGGTATTCTGGCCCAGAGTAGCCACTTTAGTATATGTGCTGCCGAAGCGAGCACCAGAGTAGCCACTTTAAAGGATAACCTTAGGGTAGGACCAGAGTCTTCCAAGAAATCATCTGAATATTTATTCCAAGGCAGAGCTCCGATTACCTGGCTGGTGTTCAGGAAGCCTTAGGGGAGTGGTTGGGCCGGCAGGCTCTGGAGTGGACTTCCCTGAGTTTGATTTGGCTTTTCCACTTTCCTAGCTGTGTGTGGCCTTGGTGCAGCTCTGCACCTCTCAGAGCCTCAGTTTAGTCACGGGTCATAATGATATCTACGCAAGAGACTCGTTGTGGGGATTTAAGTAGCACAGTAAAAAAAAAAAATCCCGTGGACTTAGGAAAGGCTTAGAAAACATTAGGTTTTGTTATTAGCTCATAGAGGCCTTATAAAATGCGTAATAAGACACCCATTACATATCAGTTTGGGGGCACGGTAGCTCCCAGACAGCTCTCTTAGATAAGTTAGTCAAATTAGCTAAACTGTTTGACTTGTATCTTGAATTTTTGTTCCTCAGTCATTTGGATACTGAGAAATTGCTACTAAAGATGACAACTTGTGGAGGGCTTGATTGTAAACCCTCTTGTCCTTGCCACAGTTAAACACTAAGAACAAATGTGAGCTGAATCGATGCCTCGTCTGTGATGAGGGAACCATGGGATCATTCGGAAGAGAACTTCCCCTCTGTCCTCAGAGAAGGATGTGTGTGCTACTCAGTTGTTCCCAAACTTCTCTGAGTATGAGGCTGCCTTTTAAACTGCCTTGTTGACTCCATAAAGACTATGAAAACAAGCTGCAAACAATGCTCGGGGCCTTAGTAGCCCGTGGGCCTCTCACAGGAACTCCACGGCACCAGCCGTCCGAGATCCACACAGTGAGACCATGTACTTCATCTCACAGTAGCTGCAAGTCATGAAACTAGAGCCGATGCCCAAGGAGCATTTGTTCTGTGCTGGATATTGTCATGGGTGCTTTACAAACATAATCTCATCTAGCCCCATCCCTCCGCTCCCTGAAGCTGGAGCTGTGGCAATCTTCATTTTATGGGTGTGGAAGGCAAGGCACCTCGGGAATACGTGGTAGAGCCAGGATTCGGAGCACTGGCTTGGGCGTCTGTCTTTGGAGGCCCCAGGTCACCCTGATTCACACTGGTTAGGGACTGCCTGCTTGTGTCTCCCCCCAAAACAGAATTAAGACCGAAATACTAAACAAACACATGAAATCCTGAGCAAAGCAGAAGTCTGTCCTTTTAATCTCTGTCGGTTGTAGTCACTGAAAATTGCCCAGACAGGAGAGGACCAGGGCCTGGGTCACTACATAGACTTGCTAACTGTACATGTGGCTCTGAGAATACGACGCCTGGTCCCCGCAGCTAACCAGGAGGCAGTCAGAAAGGGGAAGGCATGGGACAGCTTTGAAAATGCTGGTGTCCCCACACCTGTCTGCTTCCCTAGACCCAACCCAGTGCGTTCTGCAACTAGATCATGGTCGTCCAGCCCAACAGAACCTGCTGATCATCCCTCACATTCCCCACCAGCCTCTTCTGTTTTCCTCCTTTTTCCTCTCCCATTTTATTTGTTCTGTCTTCTTCCTCTCCTGCTATATGCTCCCTGTGACTTGTTCAAAGTTCCTCTTTGCACGTTCTCCTCCCACAACGAACCAGTTGGTGAGCCTCTTGTGTTGGACTTAAGTACCAGTTCTCTGAATAGCTCCACATATTGGTGTTAGTTTATTCTTAACATCCCGACTATACTGACCAGCAGCCTCATGTTAAAGGAGAAACTGAGGCGCATATGGTCCTGCCTTTCTTCAGACCCCTCCCACAAAGCTGTGGTGGTCTTGAAGTCGGTCCTGAAATATGCCCTTCAAGGTGCCTCCCACTCAGGGAGAGGCAGTCTCCAGAAATTAGTCATAGGCAGCCCAGTGCCTTGTTCTGCTTGGTGTGCTCACAATAAAAACTGGATGTTGGCTGTAGGAGGGGAAATGAAACATGAGAGAGACTGGAGAGTAGGAGGGGAAGAAAAGCTAGTGGGAAGATGGGGTTAGGTGCTAGGTCAGAGGATGCCAGAACTGAAGGACTCAGGAATCCCCTGGTCCTTACATCAGTGATAGTGTTGATGGAGCACTTATGATATGCTAAGCAGGTAACCCTCACCAAGACCCTTCACCTGCTTAAAGGGTCAGGGGTTTAGTCTTCTCCGGTCTGGACAGCAACACCAGGGGCCATTTGTCTAGGTCACTTACTGTTCGTGGTACCTGCCAGATACAAAGCAGAACCCAGTGTTTGTTGATGAGATTAACAAATAAATAAGCAATTGGTATCCAAGATGCCGGAAACAAGTAACTTTCTAGGTCTTCATTTCTCAGTCTCTGAAATTAAACAGTTGATCTAGGACAGATGCCTGGGTTCCATCCTCACCCCAGCTCTTCACTTACTGTGTGTGTGTGAGCTTGAGCAGGTCACTGAACCTCTGTCTGCCTCCTTATCTATAAGATTGCTACCTCCCGCCCTTTGTTTCAAAGATGAACTGTTAATAACCGCAAAGTATTTAAAACAGAGCCTGGTACATATAAAGTATTATGTAAGTAGAAATGTAAATTTACAAAGTCCCCTCCCACCGTGGACCTTTCTCAAGTCAGGGGAGGGCGGACGGAGACGGCGCGGGTACGATGGCACAAAAGCCTCGGCGACTCGAAACGCTCGCCAGCACGCTCACTGAAGGTGAAAGGACTATATTACCCACAATGCTTCCTGTGGTCCCGCCCACACGGCTTCATTCCCACGCGCTTACAGGTAGCCGGTCAGCACGTTGCCCACAATGCATCTCGCGGGTCTGCCTATCCAGGCTCATTCCCACGCTCGACAGCCGGCTCAGCCAATGGCGCAAGGACTACATTACCCACAGTGCTGCGGTGCGCCCGCCCACACGGCCTCGTTCTCTAGATCCACAGCGGGCTCAGCCGGTGGCTGCGGAAGGCGCATTTCGGGTCGGCTTTGTGTGGGTTGTCGGCATAGTGTCTGGACGGCCCGCTTCCTGCACCCGCTGCGCCCACGGGCCTGCTCCCGGCCTGGCCCGCCGCGCTCCCGGTGAGTGCGGGCGCGGGCTTCCGGCCCGCGCTTCTATCCCGCGGCCCTTTGCCAGAGCCCCAGTTTGTGCTCGACCTGGGCCACTGCTCACCCTACACCTGAGGAAGAAACCGGGGAAAGCATTCCCGGCCGGGGAGTCCCTAGGGTCTCAGAACCCTGGATTTGAAGGAGTCGTGGTGACCCATCCACACTAGGGTACCTGGCGGGCCTTTGGGGCTTACCGAGCCCCAAATGAAAGGTCAGGTCGTGACAGAACTCGCGTCCTTTTGGACACACAGGGCCCTGGTTCTCATCGTATTTCCAAGGGGACCCCATCCTAAAAGGGCCAACCGTAGTAATGGAAACTGCATTTCCCGTGCTCTGACCTCGTTCCAGCCAACGCGCAAAACCCTTTCCCAATATCCCGGTTAGTCCTCTCAAAAGTAGGAGTATCATCAGCTGCTTTTTGAGCGAGGAATCGACGCCCCGAGAGTTTTAGACTTGCCCAGGAATTAGCAGGGGGCTTAGCAGCAAGGACGGGTTGATTTACCTGAGCTCTTTTTGGCTCTGGGGCTAGGACAGGGCCTTATGGGTGTGGACGCTAACCTAGCCCCATTGCTGTACCCCAATTGATGATATTGTTTCTCCACAGAGCCCTGAAAACATCATTTCCGGTGTTCGGCCAGAGGTAAAAGGAGAGACCAGTTTGACCCCTGCGGCACAAGAAAGAGCAAGGCTTGCCCCAGACAATGGCGACCACACCTGGTCTCCAGCCTCCGCCACCCCTGGAGCAAGACGAGATCCTGATCGTGAAGGTGGAGGAAGATTTCTGCTGGGAAGAGGAGCCTTCACTGGAGACCGAAGACCCCAGCCCTGAGACCTTCCGCCAGCTCTTCCGGCTCTTTTGTTACCAGGAGGTGGCTGGACCACGGGAGGCCCTGAGCCGCCTTTGGGAGCTGTGCTGCCGCTGGCTGCGGCCTGAACTGCGCACCAAGGAGCAGATCCTGGAGCTGCTGGTGCTGGAGCAGTTCCTGATGGTGCTGCCAGGGGAGATCCAGGCCCGGGTGCGGGAGCAGCAGCCGGAGAGTGGTGAGGAGGCCGTGGTCCTCGTGGAAGGGCTGCAGCGGGAGCCCAGGAAACAGAGGCAGCGGGTGAGGTGGGGGGCAATTTGGCCCTAAGGTGAGAAGATGGGGCCCCACGATCTCATGTCCCTGCTCCTAAGGTCTGCATTTGGAGATTCCTTGAGCTCTGGAGCCGCGGCCTGCCTTGGCCATTGGGAGGACCTGGGGCTGCCCGTACCTGTGAAATGAACTGTGAAGGCAACTGGAAAGGGTTTCTCAACCTTGGCTGATGGGTGTAAACCTGTCGATTAAGCACATGCAGCCCTATTAGCCCTCTCTGAGCTCTGTGGTTTGGTTCATTGTCATCCCAGCATAGGTCAGACACAGGTTTTGATGGGGGAGAGGCTGGAGATCTTCCAAGGCAGGCCCCTGGGGGTTGAAGAGATTCCAGAAGAGGGAGGAGCACTGAGAAGAAAGCCAGGGGCAGGTGGGGGTGGTTAGAGCCGAGCCACACATTGTCCCCACCTCTCCTGAGCTGCGCCGGCCAATGCAGTAGCTACCACTTTTGAGCGACTCACTCTCTTTTTGAGAGAGAGAGACAGAATGCGAGCCGGGGAGAGAGGGAGGGAGAGGAGAGAATCCCAACCAGGCTCTGTGCTGGTAGCTTGTACGGGACTCCATCTCACCAACTGTGAGATTGTGACTGGAGCCAAAATCAGAAGTTGGATGTTTACCCAGCTGAGCCACCTAGGCACCCCACATGTGATCACCACATGTGATATTTAAAGTGAAAACTGAATAAAATGTCAGGTGTAGTTACTAAGTCATACTGGCCACATTTCAAGGGCTCAGTTGTCACACATGGCCAGGGGCTGTACTGGACGGCGAAGATATGGGACACTTCGTTGTCGTGGAAAGTTCTGTGGACAGCATGACTCTAGAGCATGCTCCCAACTTCTTTAAACCAAATTGGAGCAATGAGGAAGTCTTAGAAATTCTCTTGCTCCGATTAGCTTAGTCCTTCTGGATAGCTCTTGGCTCAGATTGGATTAGTTCTTTAGCATGGCTTCCCTCGGTCTCTGTGCATCCCATAAACTCTGGGGACTGTCGCCTCTTAGAGGTGTGTAATGTTGAGCCTGATGCAGGGGTCCCTGCACTGGTTTTAAGGTTTTCATATCCCAAGTACTGTTGCACAGCTCAATAAACGGTGAGACCCAACTTCATCCTATTCACCTGCTCTGGAATTGGGAAATAGATTGTCTCAGAGCACTTGTAGATGACTTCACAAAATGTAGCACATGCAGTAGTGGGAACTTCTGAAATGAGACCTGATTCAGGGCCTTTCTTTCTGGTCCAGGGTCTGTTGGGAGCACCAAGGAAGGAGGGGTGAGAGAGTGACAATGCAGTGTGATGGGGAAAGACAGTGGAGTCTCACTCTGGGGCAGAACAGGCCTCCATTTGACCAGGTTGGGAGCCTGATCTCTTGCCAGCTCACATTCCTTCTCCCAGAGCTGTCTGGAGGGAGGACTGGGTGGCATGTGGAGGGCTGGGGAGCGGGGATATGGCAGGTGGAGTGGGGGAGGCAGCCAGAGGTGGGTAGTGGTGAGGCACAGCTGGGCAGAGCCTGGGAGCCTGGGAACGGAGCATGGCCAGGGGTGCCTGAGACAAGAGTAGTTGGGGACCTTGTGGGTTTTCTCCCAAACTTCTGGGAGCTGCTGGGCAGATCTCCGTCTGCATGCAGGGCCTGGAAGTGCTCCCTGATGATGTACTGCCCCACGGGACAGGAGAACAGTGCTTGAAACACCAAATGGAGGCCGAGTCAGAAGAGGTGTCTCTGGAGGAAGGGTCTGGATGCTCCAGCCAACAGCCCCCAGCGCAACTGAGCCACAGACCAAAGAGGGACCCCCAGCTCTGGTCAAAGAGGGGTGAGTAACCATCCCTCTGGATGAAAGAAGCCCTGCAGGGGAAGGAGGCAGAGGGAAGAGGTTGTCACAGGAGGCCAGGCCTCCATGCATGTGGGAAGGACAGGTTCCTGCCCAGAGCTGAGTGTAGGTGTGGAGTAGTTGGGCCTGTCTGGGCTTTTGCTACTATGTGCACAGCTGGTCTCTGTGGCCTTCTCTGACCACTCTGTGCTCTTTCCCCAGGCCCAGTGGCCTCTCAGCATCAGGAGACGGCACCGGCCACGTCTTTCGTTTCGTCCTGGTCCCAGGTGAGTGGGTGTTCCGCTGCATCCCTGTGTGTCCCACACTCTTATTTTGGGGACGCTTCCCTCTGGTGGCCAGGTCCAGCTTTCAGAGGTGCTCCTCGTGGAATGACCCTTTACCCTGACTTCCACCTCCTGGAAGTCTTCACTCTGATGTCGTCTGGGTGTTAGGTGTGTCCCAGAGGATTCTAGGGCTTAATGGTGGGCTGGGGCAATTGTTTCAAACCCAGCTGGGCACTAAACTCTTGGGACTTTGGGTAAAAATATAGATTCATCCCCCAGCCCTGGACTGGAATCAGAGTCTTCTAGCTTGTTTGTTCAAATAATAGCTTTATTGAGATATAATTCACATACCACACAATTCAGCCATATAGAGTGCTTAGCGTTTAGTATATTTATAAAGTTAGGCAGCCATTGTCAAGCTTCTCAAAACACTTTCCTCCCTAAAACTTCCGGTACCCAGTAGTGGTCCCTCCCCACCCCTGTTCCCCAGACCCTGGCAGTCTACTTTCTGTGGGTTTGCTTCTTTTAGACATTGCTTGGATTTTAACATGCTCCTCAGGTCAGTGTGGTGCTAGATTTGGGAACTAGTGGCCTCGAGGCATCCTGAAGTTGCCAAGACATCCCACTCGGGTCCCAGGGCTGGTTTGAGCTGAGGCAAGGCATGCCCAAGTCATGCCCCTGCGGAGCATGGGCCCCTGTGGCTGAGCATGCAGTGGACCAGCTGCGCCATACGGTGACTCTGTCCATGGTGTCTCTGGTCCTGCAGTAGTGGGACACAGCACAGTGGTGACGGTGTCCTCCCAGCTAGCAGGATGCAGCCCTTCTGTGAGCGGAGCTTGAGGGGCGGTGGGTAACAGCACATGGAGAGGGAAGAAGAGAGGAAGCCGGGAGGCAGGCAGGACCTGCCGTTGTGACACAGGTGGAGGGGGTGGGTGAGCCCACCGAGGGGCCCGCGTGAAGGAGCAGTGGCAGGAGACTGAGTGGGTTGCATTCTAGCAGGTGCCGGTGACCTTGGAGGACGTGGCGGCATACCTGTCCAAGGAGGAGTGGGAGTGCCCGGACCCGGCTCGGCGGGGCTGCGGCTGGGACGTGCTGCCCGAGAGCAGAGGTAACGTGCCCATCAGTGGCGTGTCTGTGACGTGGGCCAGTCTCAGGGAGGGTGGCTCCTTCCCTCAGGCTGGCTGTGGCCCACTTGGAGTCTCCCAGGCCTCGGCCGTCTCCCTGCTCAGTACCTTCCATGTCTCTCCATCAGTTACAGAAGTCAGTCCAGCAGTTGTTGGACTGCAGTGGCCCAAGGAATCCCTGGGGAGCATGTTAAACTAGGAACTCACACCCCGCGCCCAGGTTGTTCGGGAGCCGGGCCCTCCTGGAGAGCCTGCTCGGCACCCCGCGGAGTGGAGCCTGCAGAGGCAGGGCGGCTAGAGACCGGTCGGTGGCCCAGCTGCAGAGGGGAGAGTGTGGCTGCTCATCCCATCCCTGGCAGGTGCCCAGAGCTGTCCTGGGTTCCTTCACCCACACGGTTGGTCCAGTCTCACTTAGCCTCTGTGCCCCCCATGGCCCCCGTGGGTAGAGCTGCTCCTGGCAGGGCCTTGGCCTTGCACAGCCTCTCCTTACCATCCCCCTCCCCAGCTCACCCTGCGGCACTATCCCTTCTGCTCTTTCCACCCAGCTCCTCTTGACACTCCAGATCCCCATTCACCCCTTGAAACAGGCTCTCAAGGAATTCTTTGTATCTGTCGGATTTTTTCCAGAAAGACAGGATCAATTACGTGTGAGTGTGTGTGTGTGTGTGTGTGTGTGTGTAAGTAAAGACATTTATTTTAAGGAATTGGCTCATAGGATGGTAGAGGCTGGCAGGCCTAAAATCTGGAGGGCAGTTCTGCAGGCTAGAAATTCAAGCGAGAGTTGGTGTTGCAACCCTGAGTCCGATGTCTGCAGGGCAGGCCAGCTGGCACGGACCCAGGCAGAATTCCTCTTCTGCGAAGCCACAGGTTCTGCTCTTCAGGCCTCCAGCTGATTAGATGAGGCCCATCCACAGTACTGAGGCTGGTCTGCTTTACTTACAGCTGATTGCAGATGTTAAGTAGATATACAGGTAGCAACCTGTGAGGATTTTTTTAAGTATACTTATTTTGAGAGAGAAGGAGAGAGAGTGGGGGAGAGGGGCAGAGAGAGAGAAGAGTCAGAATCCCAAGCTGGCTCCACGCCATCAGCACAGAGCTCGATGAAGGGCTCGAACTCACAAACCATGAGATCATGACCTGAGCCAAGATCAAAAGTCGACGCCCCAACCTGAGAGGTTGTTTAGCCTGGCTGTGGTGCTATTGTTTGATTAAACACCAAAACACTGTTGACATTGGGGCTGGATAATTCTGTTAAGCCATCCTGTGTGCTGTAGGGTGTTCACCAGCACCCCTGGCCTCCACCCGCTAGATTCCATTAGCAACACTCCTCTGCCTGGCCGTGACGACCAAAAATGTCTCCAGACATTGCCAAGTGCCCTCTGAGAGCCACCATTGCCCCCAGGTGAGAATCCCTGGCTTAGAGGCTAAGAACCCAGACTCCAGAGCCTGCACTATAACTTACTAGCCAAGTGACTCTGAGTAAGTTCTGTAACCTCCCGGTGCCTCAGTTTCCTCATCTTAAATGGGGCCATAACAGCACCCACCTCCTTGGCATGTTGAGGGTTTCAGGAGCTGCTGCCCATGGTTAACTATCTCCATTCAGGGTCTGAGGAGCGCTTCCTGCTGAGTGTTCTGAGGCTCTGCCCGGCCTTTGCTTTCTCATCAGGAGCATCCCTCTCTCTCCCCACGAAGGCCTCAGGGGCTGTGTTTTCTCTGTCTCAGGGCTTGGGCTGCAACTTGAGGATGGAGAGGGTGCTGCCAGTCAGGACGTGCCAGCGAGAAGGGAGGAGGACCGAGAGCCGGCTGGGGGTATGACCAGGCCTGAGCGGCCCCTGGAAAGAGGAGGACCCCGGCGGGGTGAGAAGCCGTACATGTGCCCCGAGTGTGGCAAAGGCTTCAGTAAGACGTCCCACTTGACCAAGCACCAGCGCACCCACACCGGGGAGCGGCCCTACAAGTGTCAGGTGTGCGGGAAGGGCTTCAGTGACCGCTCCAACTTCAGCACGCACCAGCGGGTGCACACGGGCGAGAAGCCCTATGCGTGCGCCGAGTGCGGGAAGCGCTTCAGCCAGAGCTCCAGCCTGGTCATCCACCGCAGGACGCACACCGGCGAGCGGCCCTACGCCTGTGCCGAGTGTGGGAAGCGCTTCAGCAACAGCTCCCACTTCAGCGCGCACCGGAGGACGCACGTGGCTGAGAAACCCTTCGTGTGCCCGGCCTGTGGCAGGGGCTTCCGCCGGGGCACCGACCTCCACAAACACCAGCGGACCCACAGCGGAGAGCAGCACCCCCCGGGCCAGCGGAGCCCCACAGCACAGCTCCAGGAGGCCCCTGGGCCGAAGCCTGGCCACCACTTGTTGAACTGTCCATTTCCAGGTTCCCGTTCAGAATTTCAAGGTCACAGTTCATGAAACTGCTGGAGTTGTTTCTGTCTCGGAACCAAAACCCTAATCTTAAGGCATTTCACATCGATCCCATTTGCCCCATGTGTGGGCCCAGCCCGTGGCAGTGGGACATTTCAGGTGCTCAGGCCGAGGGAGGAATCTGGACACGGAGTTTGGCAGTGGCGGCTGACACCAACCTAGGTGTACCTGGGGCCTGGGGCTGCTCTACAAATGGCCACAACCTGGGTGGCTGAGTACCACAGGGAGGGACTGTCACAGTTCAGAAGGCCAGAAGTCCAAAACCAAGACGTTGCAAGCCTGCTTCCTTCTGGAGGCCCTGACAGAACGACCACCTAGGCCTCTCTCCTGGCTTCTGCTGTTGCTGCCGTTCCTGACGTCCTTAGCTTGTGGCCACACCACTCCCATATCTGTTTCTCCTGTGTCTCTGGTGTCCTCTTCTCTTGTAAGGGCACAGTCATTCAATTTAGGGCCCCCAGTCCAGAATGACCATATCTTAACTAATTACACCTGCAAAGACCCTGTTTCCAAATAAGGGCACGTTCTGAGGTTCTGCGTGGACATGAAGTTCGGGGACACTCATCAGTCCGCTTTGGAGATTCCCATTTTCCCTCCCGTTCCTTGCAGTGTTAACATACCCCAGCCTTCCCTGGTCTCCCCCCTTTCCCCTCCAGCCTTGCCACATTTTCAAAATATAGCCTCTGGGAACCTTTTCCGTATCCCAGTGGTGTCAGCAGGGCAGTTGGGGGGATTTGGGGGTCACCTTCCTAGATCCATGGCTGTTGTAAAGGATGGGTGACTGGTGTGGGAACACTTCCCTGATAGCCCATCTTCTGGCCTCCCCAGGTCTGTGAGGAAGCCTGTGGAGATGGCTGGCATCTGTCCCCAGGGCAGGAGCCAGGGCTGCCTTTGCCCCAGCCCCAAATGGCCAGGACAGAGGCAGCCTTGGTTGCCCCACTTTGTCTTTCTGAGGTGAACATGCCTCTGATCTGTGCACATCCACTTGCTCAGGGGTGGCCGAGGGGAACGGTACAGAGTACTTGTTCCGTTTAGTCATCACTGGAGTCTTGGGGCATCTGCTGAAACCACTGGGTTCCAGAACATTCCATGCAAGGAGTGTGGCAGTTTCGCATGGCTGGGTGGCCTTGGACCTCATGCTGTGCTCCATTCTGTTTGTCACCCAATCACTGTATATATTTTCGCCTTTCAGCATAACCCAGGTTCCAGGGTGCATGACCTGCTCTCTCTCCCCTTAATAAACAAAGTCGGTCCTTCTGGCCTGGTGTGCCCTGCCCTGTGTGTCCTGTAGAGAAGGGGTCCACTGGGTTTAAGCATGGTGTTTGCCTTGCAGGCCAGCTTCCAGAGCGCCCGAGCAGTGGTGCTGCCAATCGCCTACCTTCCCTACATGGCTGCAAGTCTGCAGGCTCTCTTCATCATGTCCAGGCTGGTGCTGGAGGTGGCCGCCTGCTTCCTGGCCTAGGACCTAGGCTCGTTAGTGCCTGTTCCAGAACATTCCCTCATGCAGTCCTAGGACAGTTGGCTTTTGTGACTCTCCTTTTGCAGATGGGAAACTGAGGCCCTGAGTGCTTTCCGCACCTTGTTCCGGTCGCCGAACTGGCTCTGAACTCAGGTCTGAACTCCTCATCCTCTTGACTTGCCTTACTGGTGGTTTACTGAGTTGAACTTAGAAGTTATTTTCTGTCACTGTTTGTGAAGCATCCCAAATTTCTGGCATTTAAAAGGGATGGAAATGGGGGAAGAGGCTTGCCATTGACAGGCTGCATGGGTGGAGGTGTGTCACATTTAGACTGCCTTGCTTGAGCCCTGACCACATTGCATGTGTCCTGGAGCAGAGGGTGAGGGGTCTCCGTGGATGCGAGAAGACCCGGGAGTCCAGGTGACACAGCCTGGCCACCCTTCCTGCAGGTAGGCCCACTTGGTGCCTCCTTTGGTCTTGGGGGAAGCTGTCTTGTACCTGGCCCCTTGTCATTGGGCCACATCAAGGGGGGGGTCTGTGGCCCCGATGTTGGCTGCCTGTGGCTGAGGCCAGGCAGAGCCTGCCTTGCCCGGGGCAGGGCTTGATGGAAAGAGACCCTTGGCTACCCCCAGCGCATGCAGCAAAGTGGTGACTTGCTAGAATGCTAGAAAACATTCTCAAATGCCAAGGACCCTGCCCAGCTGCTAAGCCCATGATATGAGGGGACTCGAGGTGACTGCTGTTCCCAGGGAGAAGGGCAGAGACTGAGAATCCTAGAAACAAGTTGGCTGAAGAACAGAGGTGCCACAGATCAGGGCTGTGGCCTGTTGGGACCCGCAGAGCTGAGAACTGGACAAAAGGACTGAATACTGCTTGCAAAGTAACGGGGAAGGGCGTCACCCACAAGGTGGGGCCCTGCCCTGTTCCGTGGGGAGTTTGGGTGTTAGGACATTCAGTACTCTATCTTCCTGGAAAGGTCAGCCTCACCCATAGTCGGGAAGGAACCTAGAACATGTGTGCCTTTGTATCTTGGTTAAAGAAAAAAACAGTTCAGTCTTCATCCCTTTATCAAAAAGTCCACTTGGTCGGTGGGGGTGGGGAGAGCGTGTGGTGTATTAACGTAGGCACATAGAATAGCAAGTATCCAGGGACACAGAACATCAGGCCAAATTATCTTCCAAGACCGTTTCAACCTTGAAATTCTCTAAATATATTTTACTGAAGCTTTAGTTTTAAAAAGGACCTTGTGTGATGGAAACAACGGATGCCAGTAAAGCGAAAACTGCAGGAGCGGTGAACTTGCCGGACAGCCCCACCGTCAGTGTCTCCTTCCAGGCGCTTTTCAGAGGAGTTGTCGTCACGCTCTGTGTACAAATTTTAGCATTTTTGCTCTACAGGCACCCCATTTTAACAGAGGTCTGGGTGACAGACCCCCAGTCTGAGGATCCCTGGGCGACATAAGCACATTCTCATGGAAGCAAGGGAGAGCCAGCAGGCCACCAGGGCCCAGGCATGTCGATGGACAGTCAGAATCATCCCGCCAAGCTCCTCCTCAGAAGGTCCTGGAGGCAGCTACACCTGGCCCAGTGGAGGCACCCAGGCCTCCCTGGTTGTCCCTGCCCCACGACGGTCCCCCAGTGCCCTGGGGCTTGCGCCTGGGGGTCTGGTCTGGGTGCTCTGCTCCTCAGCCTGGGGTGTCACATGTGGCTTCCTCCCAGTTCCGGAGCTGGCTGTATCTTCAAGGACCTGAGACTTCTGGCCACCGGGACCCTCAGTGGCTGGCAGATTGGGCTGAGCCGTCCCCTTCCGAAATGCCCTGAGCTGCTGGAGAAGCTGACTCTTCCCAGTACAGTCCCTGTGACATAAGACAAGCAACTTCAACACCAAGTGGAGCCAGGCCTCCCACCCCCACCCCCCAACATGAAGAGGCCAGAGTGCTTCCAGAAGCGTGTTCACTGGTTTGCAAGACAGTGAGATTTTGGCCTCTCAGCCCTTCCTTCCTGGGTCACAGGCATGTCAGCATGTTAAAGCCTCTGGGAGGAAACCTATGTGACACTTCTCAACTCCAATTTTTCATCTTTTTTCCCATTTGCCTAATGATGTTCCATTTTAGGGGGGAAGCTGCATTTGACTCTGACATTCCCAATGGGTAGGATCCACAGGCTTTGCAATTCCAAAAACAGTAGATACAACATAGACGTCTAAGTGGCCCAACGACCACCACGTGGGGCCTCTGCATCCTGGAGAGCAGAACCTTCTCTGAGTCGCACTTCTTCATTCACCCTGGCCTTTCCTTTCTAGCTAACAGCCATCACTGTATTCCATCCTGACAACTTCGCTTCCAATGCTATCAGTAGTAGGGACCAGATCAATTTGGGGAGCGATTTTTCAGAAGGAAAGTAATCCCTTCTCAGGAGTGAACTAAGGGGTCTTTGGTGGTGTCAGGAGGACAGGAGTCCAGGCTGGGCCCTAAGGGGACTCCCACGGGCCACCTCCCAGACCACCCCCACATCCACACGTGCTGGCCCCGTGAGGTGCAAGACAAAGCTGAAAGCACACACGTTAAAATGTGCCAGGCTGAGGGCTTGCTGTGGAAAGCAGAGATAGACCATGCCCAGACGGCGGGAACGCTGTGGTGGTTACCGTAGCCCCCGGGAGGAACGGTGCTCCCGCTCTGCTGCTCCCTGCTGGTCTCCGAGAGCCCCGGTCTCCTCCTCCTCCTCGCTGTCAGAGGAGCTGGAGCTGGAGGTGATGAAACCTGGCTTCATGGGTTGTATCCCACACCACCGGGCCTCCCCACTGACCCAAGGCCACTGAGCTTTCCTGCCAGGTGGTGGAGGGACACACCCCGAGGCGATGTACCAAACCCTAGACTGTTTGCTCTAAGCTCCTGGGAGCCTGGGTCCTGCCCTCCCTGCAGAGAGAGTCTGCTGATGGGACCAAGTGGAACCGTCAGCCCGGCTCAGCTCCTGGCTACAAGGACTTCTCCACAGGGCACTGCTCTGGGACTAGCCCACACGGGCACCGTCCCACCTGTCAGAGCCGCCACTCCTCCTGAGGGCAACGTGGCTACTGCAAAGCAGGGCTGTCACTATTCCCAGTACCTTTCTGAAGACCCGAGGTTCGATGGCTCCGTGGGCCGCAGATCGATGAAGATGGTAGGAGGCTCTGCTGGGCGCCGTAGCTGCAGGCCCTTGGCCAGTGACTGGCCCAGCTCAGCCTGGCAGCCCGGCTCCATGGGAGCAGTTCTGAGGTGAGAGAGCAGGGCTTTCTGGGTCACTTCTGGGTGATGACGGTGTGCTCTGTGCTGGGCTCAGGTCTGCCCCCCAGCTGGATGCCCACCGTGTGCAGGGCACTTAGCTAGGCCCCGTAAGTGCACTTGTTCTTTTGTTCTTCAGAACAACCCTCAAGATTTGGCCAACACTGTCCAATAGAACCATCCATGGTGACTGACCTACTCAGTATCTGTGCTTTGCCATGTGGTCGCTACTGACCAGAAGTAGCTACTTAAGTCTACATGTTAGCTAACTAAAATCAAATTAAAAAAATAAAATTAAAGGAATCATTTCCTCATTTGTACCAGCCATGTTTCAAAGGTTCAGTAGCCACATGTGGCCAGTGGCCATCAATTGGACAGTGCAGGTCTAAATATTTCCACTGGATACTGGGTTGCTAGGAACGGAAGCCCACCGCTCAGGTGAAGAGCGGGATTCAGTGGGTCTCAGATTCCTAAAAAGAGTGGAACCACCGAAGTGTGGGAAGCTAGGCTTTAAGGGATCTCGGTGCCCTGCCCCCACCTCTGCCCTTCCAGCTTCAGTCTTTCTCACTACATCTGGCCTTTCTCTGCCCTCCCGCCCCCATCCCCCCATCCGGACACACTTGGGACTGGGGATTCCCAGGGAAAGCTCTGATTGGCCTGGCTTGGGTCACATGCCAGTGCTGGCCTAACTGGCCAGATGGGCAGGTCCTTGTCTGGGGAAGCCATGTGGATGATGGAGGGAGGATTCCTATAGAGTATGCAGAGTAGGTGCTTTGGGGCTTGAGTCCCAGCCCTGCCATGTATGGACTAGACTGGTCAACCTCTGAGCCGCAGATTCCCCACCTATAAAATGGGAATAGCAGCACCTACCCGATCAGATTCTTGAGATGAAATGCAAAATATACATCAAGTGCACCCAGAGTAGGCCTAATAAATGCTGCAAGGCCATGGGCCAGTTCCACAGGGAGGACAGGGCTGTGGCTGGCGAGAAGTCCCACCTGCTGCTGGTCTCCTGCTGCTTGGTGTCCTGGGGTGCGTCAGCAGGCGCCTTCCAGGCAGAAGGGGCTCTGGACTGTGTGGCACACAGGAGGGTGAGCCGTTCCATGAGCCTGTCCTGGGTGTTCAGCAGGGTGCGGTCTGATGGGACAGCGAGGAGGCTGCTTAGTGGGGGCACCGACCCTGTTTGACTTACAGCATCCTGAGCCTCAGGACCCCTTGGAATCCCTTGTGCAGACACACCTTGCCTTGGACATGTCCTCTGCCACTCAGCCCTGTATGAGGACCCCACCTCCAGGTCAGCAGGTCCAGGGGAGTGGGATGTACGCAAGCCCCGTAAAGGAGGAGTGACCTGTTAACAGTTTACCTCACTCCCCAGTCCCACGTGTCAGAGGGAACCATACTTTACAATTCTGTGTTCACTTTAAAAAAAAAATTGGCAACAGGATTATCCTCTGTAGATGTTTTTTCACTCAATAGATTGTCTTTCCATGTTAATATACATAGATTCCCTTCCTTGAGCTTTAGTGCATTCTGTGCTGTAACTGCTTTAGTTTGTGGGACTCCCACAGGGTACTGAATATGGGTCATTTCCAAATTTTCACAATTATAAACAATATTGCAACAAATATCCTTGAATACACACCCTTACCCACTGGGGTATTTAGGATAGACTTTAGCAGTGGAATAAGTGGATCAAAGGCTTAAGTGCCTTTAAAATAGAGAATGGATTCTGCCAAATTGCCCTCCAAAATGGGTGTGTGGATTGCAGCCCCTAGCTCACAGGAGAGAGGGTTTCTCCACATCCTGCTTGTTAAATTACATACAAACAAACAACAAAAAAAACCTGGTTGAAACAGCACTGGGGGCTCAGTCACAGAGGGAGTTTGCTCTGGAACTGGAAGCCGGAACCCCCACACCTCCTTGCTCCTTTGTCTCACACTAGCCTCCACTCACCTTTGTGGCCCAGGATGGATGGAGAGGGAAGGGGAGCTTTCCTTTTATTTACAGAACTTCCCAGAGCAAGTCCTCAAGTGCAATGGCAGTAATCACATCCCCGGCTTTCTTGGTAAATGGGTAGATGAATGGAAGCAGGGTTGTGCTTAGGAGCTGGCTGAAGCAGCACAAAACGCAGATTGCTTTGCTCTCAGAAAGAGAGAGAGGAAGGCCCGAGGAAGAGGGCAGGAGGGAAAGGTGTGGGTCAAGGGTAGGAACCATGTCTGAAGCCCGCCCCCCTGCTATCTCCAGAGCTTCATATGTATAATGAATGAGTGAATGAATGAGGGAATGACTGAAGTTTCCATGGACTGGCACGTGACCTGTGTGTTTGGGACCATGAGGGCTGAGCAGCAGAGAGGACATGGTGGGCTGCCAGGCTGACCCTATTTTATATGAGAGGCCCTGGAAAGAGCTGCTTATAGGGATGCACTTGGGCTCTGGTGTTCAAGGTCAGACCTCGGCCCAGGTGGTCAGCTGCCCACCACGTGGCTCCGGGTGCGCGATCTCCCCTGTCATCTTCTCGCCCTGCCAGTCTTTGAAGGATGTGATCCAAATCCCACTCTTCAAGTTGCTGAAATAATTAAAGCAGTGATTAAAAGGCAGCCACAGGGTCCCGGCAGCGGGAGTGCCTACTTCCACAGCTGCCGTGACCAACAGAGGCCATTGTGAGTTGCCACGGGTTAGAAATGAGGGATTGGGGGGCGCCTGGGTGGCTTAGTCGGTTAAGCGTCCGACTTTCGCTTAGGTCATGATCTCGCGGTTCGTGGGTTCGAGCCCCGCATCGGGCTCCGTGCTGACTGCCAGCTCAGAGCCTGGAGCCAATTTCAGGGTCTGTATCTCTCTCTCTCTCTGACCCTCCCCTGCTCACGCTGTCTCTCTCTCTCTCTCCTAGAAATAAATAAAAAATATTAAAAAAAAAAAGAAATGAGGGATTGGGTGCCTGCCCACACTGGCACGGGCTCCCTCGCTCACCCACACCTCCAGATGATGGGTGGGGCCATTGTCCCTTGCCTTCTCCTTCCTATGCCTTTTTTATTTTATTTTTATTTTTATTTATTTATTTTTTTAAATATTTTTATTCTAGGAGAGAGAGAGAGACAGCATGAGCAGGGGAGGGTCAGAGAGAGGGGGAGTGACAGACTCTGAAATAGGCTCCAGGCTCCGAGCTGGCAGTCAGCACAGAGCCCGATGCGGGGCTCGAACCCACGAACCGCGAGATCATGACCTAAGCGAAAGTCGGATGCTTAACCGACTAAGCCACCCAGGCACCCCCTTCCTATGCCTTTTTTAGGCAACACTTTTGTTTTTGGCACAAAGACCCTGTTTTAACTGGAAACCCAGTGTTGTCTTAAAACTCTAGGTTCATACAAGTTTAAAGTGTTGGGAAGTTAAAACGTGTTGCTCTTTTAAGGAACAGATTGTTCTGGGCAGGTGTTCCCACTCGAGGACTTGGAAGAGAGTGCCGGGGGCGTGTGGGCATGATGAGCGGAGGGAGGAAGTTAATTGGGAATTGGTGTTCCTTGAGGCCCTAGAGGGAGTGAAAACAGAAGTGTTTTGGGGCCAGTAGAATGGAAAGAATGGCTTTCCACAACTGATGAGAATGGAATTAGTAAAACTGACCTCCATGTACAACCTGATACTGCTTTTCTCTATGTTGTTAAGAAAATTATCAAAATTTGTAAGTGAGGCAAAAGAGAATTGCATGACGTTTAAATGTCATGCTGGAGCTTTTCTGACAAGCCCACCTTTCTGGGGACAGTAATTTGGTTTGCACAGTTGACCAGGGACCACCTATTTTACAACTCTGTAAACTGAGAACAGGTGCAGTGGGGTTCTTCTATCTGACAGAGGTGATAACCCCAAAAGTAAAAATTTTTTTGTTGCTTTTGTTAGGATGTTGACCAATTTTGTACTTAATGTAGTCATTTCATCTCAGCACTCCTCTCTTTCCCCCAGTGTTTTACAAAATCATCATCTCTTTGAACTCCCACCCTGCCGGTTCCCTCCTGAATGAGCTAAATACAAGGTTAACAGGTGCTCACAATCTGCATGAAAGCAAGGGCTTTAAGATTGTGGAATTATGCTTCAACAAAGTGTTCTATATGTTATATTTGGTTGTCTGTCTTTATAAACATGCTTTGGATTAGTATTCTTTTCTTTCTTTCTTTTTTGTTTTTTTAAAGAAGGATGGAGTGTCTTTGCTCTTCCTTGTTCTCGTTAACTCTACCTAAGGATGGTCTGTCTGCCGGGACCACACACCCACTGAGGCAGGCATAACTGCCGGCTGGGGGACCCGGGACCATGGGCCTAGGGGCTTAAGGTCATTGCTGCAGACTGAATGTCTGTGTCCCTCAGAACTCCACACGTTGAAATCCTAACTCCCCCAGTGTGATGGTGTTTGGAGGTGGGGCCACTGGGAGGTGATTAGGTCATGAAGGTAGAGCTCTTATTAAAAAGGCCCCAGAGAGCTCCCTGGCCTCTTGTACCATACGAGGACACAGCCAGAAGATGCCAGGAAGAGGCTCTCACCAGACACTGAATGTGCTGGCGCCGTGATCTTGGACTCCCCAGCCTCCGGAACTGTGAGAAATGAATTTCTATTTAAGCCAGACTCCATCTGGGGGCAATTGTTATGGCAGCCGGGGTGTAGTGGGCCAGTCCTCGGATTGGCCTGTGGGAGGACCAGCTTGTGGCCAACACGCAGGGGATTCCCCTGAGGAAGCACAGGCTGGAGGATGCCTACCTTGAGGGAGAGCAACAGCCGTCCTTCCTGGGGCCCCTCTGCTGGCATCTCTGGTCTCGGAGCTGCCGCTGCCTCCTCCTCTTGACTTCGGTCACTGCAGGCTGGGTCCTGGGCATCCCAGGTGACCTTATGGAGTATGTCCTTCTCAATCATCTTCCTTCGCTCCTTTCGGAGGGCTCTGTGGTTTGCGCAGTCTGTGCCCCGCCAGGCTTGTGAGGCGGTGCTCTGGGGCTCTGTTTTCAGGTCGCCTTCCCAGAGGCAGAGGGTAGCTTTTCCCTGCGGGCTCTGGCGAGGCCCCTGGATGCCGAGCGACACAGCCCCATGGTTGCCTTCCTGCCACTTGGGGCTGTCCTCGGGCACCCCGAGAAGAGAACTGGTCTCTACAGGCCCACCAGGGTCCCCGCCCTGCAGAGAGGCGAGAGCCTCTGTTCTTCTGCCCCACTCTCTCCAGGGCTCTGCGCCGGGCTCCACGGGCACCACACCTGGCTGTGGACGAAATGGTGTCCTCAGTGTTCTCAAACACATACTAGAGGGAATTTGTGTGTGTGTGGTCAAACATGGATGTGACATAAAATTTGCCATTTTAACCATTTTTAAATATATCATTCAGTGGCATTAAGCACATTCATAATGTGTAACCATCACCACCATCCATTTCCAAAGGTAAAAAAGCCCCAGAGAGACTGTACCTGCCCTCCCCCCAGGCCCTGGGTAACCTCCCGTCTACTTTCTGTCTTTATGAGTTTGTCCGTTCTAGATATTTCATATAGGTGGAATCACACAGTATTTGTCCATTTGTGTCCTTTGGCTTAGCTTAGTGTTTCAAGGTCCATGGAGGTTGTGGGGTGTGGGTTGATTTGTTTTTATGGACTGCATAATATTCCATTGAATGGACCATGTTTTGTTGATCCATTTCATTTGTTAGTGGCCACTTGGGTTGTTTCTACCTCTTGGCCACTGTGAATAGGCCACACAGCTATTGGGGGTGGACAAGATGAAACCCAGGCCCTCTGACCGCAGAGCAAGCCCACAGCCTCTGCCCCCATGAGTGAGTGCAGACTTTCCTGTCCCAGACTGGGAAAAAAAATTCTCCAGGACAGTTGCTGAGATAATCGTAGAAATGAAGAAAACGCAAGCTAAAGTCACATGAACATCCCTGCACCTGAACCAACCAGAGGTCTTGGCAGGCCTGGGAATTTCAGACCTTCTTCTGGGCGTGGCTGAGTAAGGGGGGGATTTCCATCATGGTGACAAACATTTCTAAGATAACCCTGTGTCAGTGCTTGCACTGAGATTCCCAGAACTCTCCGCACATAACCCTTCCCTCTAAACAGCGTGAGAGACTTGACCAGACTCTAGAATGGCTTCTAGCAGCATATGGCTGGGATGACCCCAGTCCATTAAAACATCTGCCTGAGAAAGCTCAGTGTTGCCGGGAGAAAGGCCTGAGAGCCTTTCCTTTAGAATGTTCTTGTCAGGAAGGACATGGCCTCTGTCTCCCCTCTCCCAGGGAGGACAGACTCCTGTCTTCCATACCTCCCAGTGAACACACCTGGCCTAGTCACACCCACACTGACCTACTCTCTGTGATCGTTCACTTCTCTGCCCCTAGGGAGCCGTGCTCTCCCCCCCCCCCCCCCCCCCCCCCCCCCCCNAGCAGTTACCGAGTAAAATCTGCTTCCCCTGCTTTGAAGAATGTCTGGCTGTGCTGGTCTTTGACAGCATACCTGCTTCCCCTGGTTAATGAGTGACAACTAGTCATAATAGTTACAGCAGAGGTAGGCCTGTCTCTTGGAGCCTTTAAGAAGAGCTGAACAGGCCTGACCAGTTGGGGACCTGCCCGGTGATGAAAGTCTCTTGATGGGTTCTCTTTATAAATGCAGCAATTAATTTTAAGCATCAAGCCATTAATTTTTTTTTATCTTGTTCATGTTTTTTTTTTTTAATAGTTTGTCAAATTAGTTTCCACATAACACTCAGTGCTCATCCCCACAAGTGTCCTCCTCCATGCCCATCCCCCCCTCCCCCCACATCCATCAGTCCTCAGTTTTTGTCAGCATTCAAGAGTCTCTCATGGTTTGCCTCTCTCCCTTTCCCCCACCATTTCCGCCCTTCTTCTCCCCCTTGTTCCTCCGTCAAGTTCCTCCTAATCCTCCTATACGTGCAAACATATGATATTTGTCCTTCTCTGCCTGACTTATTTCGCTCAGCATAACACCCTCAAGGTCCATCCATGTTGCTACACATGGCCAGATTTCATTGTTTCTCATTGCCATGTAGTATTCCATGGTATAGATAAACCACATCTTCTTGATCCATTCATCTGTTGATGGACACTTAGGCTCTTTCCATGTTTTAGCTATTGTGGAGAGTGCTGCTATGAACATTGGGGTACATGTGCTCCTATGCCTCAGCATTTCTGTATCCCTTGGGTAAATTCCTAGCAGTGCTATTGCTGGGTCATACGGGAGTTCTATTGTTAGTTTCCTGAGGAACCTCCACACTGTTTTCCAGAGGGGCTGTACCCGTTTACATTCCCACCAACAGTGTAGGAGGGTGCCCGTTTCTCCACATCCTCGCCAGCATCTAGAGTTCTCTGATTTGCTCATTTTAGCCACTCTGACTAAGCCATTAATTTTTGATAGAGTTTTTGGTCTTACCTGGGGCTCTGGGAAATGAGAAGAGAAGAAGATGGAAAATTTGCTCTGATGGTTGGTGATGACTAACTATGATACATGGTTATAGGGTGTGCTTGGGCATTTCTGTTTCTTGTGTTCACCTCACCTCTCCAGCCAGGGGCACCTTCTTACTTCTGAATCCCCACTGTCACCCTTATTAAATCAACAAATGTTTAGGGAGAACCGTAGTTTTTAACTATGACTCACACTGTAGGGTCCCGTGAGAGCACGGACACCCACACCCCATTCTGCCCTCAGGGTCCCCAGCTTCTTGGATTCCCAGGACCTGCCTTCTACAGACCTCAGGAGATCCGTGGACTGTAGCAAGCCAGGCCCTGGCAGGGTCTTCAGCCAGCTCCTCCGACAGGTCTGGGATCAGGGCAGTGTGATCTCGCTGGAAGATGAACAGCTCCTCTGCCCCGCAGTCTGACTGTGGACAAATGAGAGGCCTTTTGCATTACAGGGCAGCAGGCAGAGCCAGGAGGGCTTCAGGTTCCATCTGCCTCGCCCTGCTGCTCAAGAGTGAACTGGGGAGATTAGCTTTCTTCCAGAGGCCCTTGGCCTGGCTGCTTTAGAAAGGGCTCAGCTGCACGGTCTTGTAAAGGTGAGATCCAGGGCTCCAGTTCAGCACAACCTGCCACCCCCTAAACCTTGCATATAACAGGTGCTCAGTTAACGCCTGGCACTGAATGAACAGGGCAGCGAGGTGGTAGCTGAAAGAAGAGTCCCGCTCCCCCCCTGCCCTGTAACCTTTAACCATCACATAAATGACACAATGCCTTGGCGCCTCTAAGGGGAGAGGGTGAGTCACCAGCTCACCTTGCCAGGGTATCTGAAGATGAGAACAAATGAGGCTGAAAACGTGAAAACGTACTGGGGTCACATTATCTACTCTCCGCTAGCTTTGTCACGCACGGGAAGACAGCCGAGACCCAGCAAGCTCCCTCACGTTTGTATTTGCAGGCATCCCAGGCAGGACCCAAAGCTGGCAGCTTCCTTCTAACTGCCTAGCTCCAAACTGTGAGCTTGGCACCCACTACTAAGGAGCTGCTGCCGGGGCCTTGTCTACCTTTCTTCATCGATAGGGTCACTGCACATGACCGCTCTTCACAAGGTGGAGAAGCTGGTACATTTAAGGCTGAATATAGACTCACTCCTGTCATCCAGTGTTCTCAGCTCAGTGTTCAATATCAGTCAGTAGAAACCAGAAACACCATTACCTTCATGGTGAGGCGGGGTCTGCCAGGTGTATAATGTCACAAAGGGCTTCTTGTGTTTGAAGAGGCAAAGTAGGCTCCATAAATGTTTGTTGAATGAATGTATGCCACCATTTCCATGCATCATGATAATAAGCTCTTGGAGGAATTCTCCAAGTCATCGTTTTGGGTCACTGAAATGGCCCGTGAGGATGCCGAGTATGAATAAATGTATTCAGAGGACAAAAAACAACATTATGACAAATGTAGAAGCTGATAAGCTCCAAAGCTGTTCTTGGGTCAACACTGTGCTTGCCATGGGAAGAAAGGGCGACTGGGGCCCAGGAAAACCTAGGAAGGAGGCGCTCGCTTACCAAGGAGGAATCGGAGTCCAGAGATGGGAGCTGCTCCCTGACAGCCTCAAGGACGGCGCCCCACGGCCCTGTCTGGGAGGCCCAGGGACGTGAGGACTCCTCATCTTTGTCCTGGGACGCCATGGGGACCCAGGCTCCAGGGGTGCTGCTCAGCGTGCCATCATCCAAGCAGCCCTGCTGAGACACAGGGTGAGGTGAGAGGGTTCCAGGGGCCAAGGGCCAAGAGCTCAGGGCAGGGCGGTGGGAGGGGGCTGCCTTTTCAAAGCATCTACCGCCCTGCAGAGGACAGACAGACTGCCAGACCTCCCACTTGATTTCCCTTGTGGTTCTGCAGCTTCCTGTTTTAGTCACTGTGCCCACACTGTGTGTGTGAAGTACGGTGTGGAGCCTACAGGTCTGCAGCTGGCCCTTGACCAACATGGGCTGGAACTGCGTAGGTCCGCTTATATGCAAATTCCNCAGTGCTGTAATGTATTTTTCTTATGATTTTCTTAACATTTTTTCTCTAGCTTATTTTATGTGGGACTAGAGTATATAATACATATAACCTACAACATATGTGTTAATTGATTAATGATGTCATTGGTAAGGCTCTGGCCAATAGTGGGCTATTAGTAGCTAAGTTTTGGGGGAATCAGAAGTTATATGTGGAGGGGCACCTGGCTTGCTCAGTAGAGCATGTGACTTTGGGGTTGTAAGTTTGAGCCCCACGTTGGGTGCAGAGATGACTTAAAAATCTTAAGGAGCGCCTGGGTGGCTCAGTCAGTTAAGCATCCAACTCTTGGCTTTGCCTCAGGTCATGATTTCATGGTTTGTGAGGTTGAGCCTTGCATCTGGCTCTGCACTGGCAGTGTGGAACTTGTTTGGGATTCTCTCTCTCCTTTTCTCTCTGTCCCTCCCCCTTCTCAAAATAAGCAAATATTAAAATAAAATCTTTTGTTAATGTTTATTTTTGAGAGAGAGAGTGCATGTGAGTGGGGAGGGGCAGAGAGAGAGAGAGAGAAAGAGAGGGAGAGAAGGAGGGAGACAGGGGATCCAAAGATGGTTCTGTGCTGAGGGTGGAGAGCCCAACCTGGGGCTCGAACCCATGAACCATGAGATGATGACCTGAGCCAAAGTTGGACCCTTAACTGACTGAGCCACCCAGGCACCCCTAAAAGAAATAAAATCTTAAACATTATATGTGGATTTTGGACTTCATGGGGTATTGGTACTCCTAACCCCTGTGTTGTTCAAGAGTCAACTGAATGTATGTACGTAGGTATATCTATATCTATCCATCTATGTATATCTAGATGTATATCTCTATATCTCTCTATATAGATGCATATCTCTATATATCTATACTATATAATGTAATAATACACACACATATGTAGGTATATGTATACAATAGAATGATATATGTGTATGATATATAGATTATGTAAGGTATTATATCCCAAGTAACACAGATACCATTATTATCTACATTTTATAGACTCAGAGAAGTTATATTGTTAGTAAACGTCAAAGAAAATTTGTGGCAAAGTTAGAAGGGATTTCAAGCCCCACTACACTTTACTGCCCCCTTAAAAAGGAGCAGACACTTTAGAGTCCCCAGGAAAGTTTTTTGGAGTCATCACTCAACCTCTTATATGCAGGCACTTAATCAGCCCCCTCCATCTTTTGTATTACTTTTTTTGAAAAATGTTTTAAAATGTTTTTATTTCAGGGGCGCCTGGGTGGCTTAGTCAGTTAAGCGTCTGACTTTCGCTTAGGTCATGATCTCGCGGTTCGTGGGTTCGAGCCCCGCGTTGGGCTCTGTGCTGACTGCCAGCTCAGAGCCTGGAGCCTGTTTCAGAGTCTGTGACTCCCTCTCTCTCTGACCCTACCCTGCTCACTCTGTCTCTCTCTCTCTCCTAGAAATAAATAAAAGCATTAAAAAAAATGTTTTTACTTCTTTCTGAGAGAGAGAGAGAGAAAGCGAGAAAGCGAGAGACAGCGTGAGCAGGGGAGGGTCAGAGAGAGAGGGAGACACAGAATCTGAAACAAGCTCTAGGCTCCGAGCTAGGTGTCAGCACAGAGCCGTCATGGGGCTTGAACCCACGAACTGTGAGATCATGACCTGAGCCGAAGTTGGACACTTAACTGACTGAGCAGCCCAGGCGCCCCCATCTTTTGTATTCCTAACAGAAGGCCTGGTTCCTCAGGGGTCAAGGTGGCTTTAGGAATGTGGGACGATGGTACTTCAGAGTCAGTGTCTGGACATGCCCTGCAGCCCCCAGATAGAGCCCACGGTGCCTACACTTCTGCCCTAGCCCTGTCTGGCTACTACTCTGTATCAGCGCCCCCATGAGCTTAGCAGCAGCAGAGGTGAGTGGTGGGGCACTTGCTTCTGCGCTCACACAACCTGGACAGGAGCTTGGTGCACCCGCAACTGTGAACAGCAGGGTGGGATGCAGCTCATACACACATCAGGAGATGGTTTTTGGAACCGGGCTCTGTAGTGCAGACTGTAGCGTAACAGGATCACCAGAGACTCTAAGTTCTTCAGGCAGGCGAGGCAAAAGGGTAGGAAATAGCATTACAGGCTGCAGGAAGAGCATGTACCGTGGCTCAGAGGAGTGAAAATTGCCCAACATGTTGGGGTAAGAAAGTATCTCCTGCTGGAATACGCGATGATGGACGGACCAGATCGCGGAGGGTCCTGAACGCCACGATGAGTTCAGCTCACCCAGGTGACTGGGGTTAACTAACGCCTAAAGCTAAGCCTTGGACCTGCTCGAGTTTCCTTCGAACCCTGAAGCAAATTCCACGTCCGTTTCTTCGCTGCTGCCCGTTGGCCCCGCCCCGCCCCCCCGTCCCGGAGCGCCCCGTTGTCATGGCAATTGGACGCCAACGGCCTCCCTGCCTGTGTTTTAAATTCTAAAGCTGGGAAACAGGAAAACACGTCGCTCGTCTTTCCACCCATCCTCACCCCCCCTCTCCGTTTTCCCCCGTCCCATCCAAATCCCGACATGTACCTTCGGAGCTGCGGCAGGCCGGAGGCTACTCACCTCAGGCCTCTACCTCCCCTCTCTCCGCAGTTCTGACAGGGCTATAAACAGTTCCCAGTACGACCCTCCGGACCCGATCGCCCCCTCGGGCCGCGGCGCAACTACTGGGGCTGTCACCGCTGTTGGAATCCCCCCTCTCCAGAGTCTTATATTACTGGACTGCCAACAGCACTTTTCCCCCCGCTCTTCTTTCGGGACTTGGCGCGTCCTGCCTCTCTTGAAACAGGATTGGTTCCCTTGGCCAGCGGGGGGGCGGGGCAGGGCGAGCTCCACCTGTTGATTGGCTGCCGCAGGGGTCACACAGAGAGCCGGGCGAGCTGACCGGAAGGCTCGGGTGCGGGACGCAAGAATTCCACAGCGCCAGGAGCGCCCCGCGGCCCGGCCAGCGCCCNCCGCGTGAGTTTCTGACCAGGCTTCCGCTTCTGCAGTCTTGCAGCGGCGACGAGAGAGCCACGTGCCGTGTGGGGTTACCAGGAGGAGGCGTCAGGGGACGTCAGTGCGGTCGGGGCTGGGGGTGTTCCGGAAGGACCCTCCCCAGGGCCTGAGAACCAGGGTGGGTACCCCAGTCTCCGCGAACGGCTCCCGAGCCGGGAAGAGACGGGGGGGGCCCTTGGGCTTTTGCAGACTTCCTCCCTGTGGGCGTGGCGGCCGACCGCTAGCGTCATTATTTTTTAGTTAAGGTTTTTGGGTTATTTTTAAAGCAATGAATACTAAGCAAGTATACAAATATGTGGGTGAATATACTCGGTGAATATACTCGTTTTATTTATAACAAATACCCCATCATTGTAAAGTATGTGGCATGCTGATAAAGTGCCGGTAGCTTTATGGCCCCCTGGCATCCCAGTTGTCCCTTCCTGGTTGTGATTGCCGGCCCTGCGGGTGTCAGACACCTGAGCCTCTAATGATGAGCCCACATAGGGGCACCTGGCTGGCTCGTTCGATTAAGCTTCAGACTCTTGGTCTCGGCTCATGACCGGCTCAGGTCATGATATAACGGTTTGTGAGTTTGAGCCCGCGTGGGGCTTGGTGCTGTTGGTCCCGAGAGTGCTTGGGATTCTTTCTCTCCCGCTTTCTCTGCTCCCCTCCCCCCCCGTTATTCTTTCTTTCTCTCTCAAAATAAATAAAGAAAATGGGAGATACCGTATGGGCTCCACCCTGGAGGAGGCATTGGAGTAAGAGACCCACCCATAGGAGGCTTGAGGGGTGTGTGGAAAGGGGCCCTGAACTGGCACTCAGCTTATTTGGGTCCTTATCCAGTATCTCTTGGCCAGGACTGTTCAGGTTGGGGTTTCTTGCCTGCCGAGTGAGAAAGCTGGTTGATCTCTGGCCCTACCAGTGTGAGGAGGTGGTGGTGCCAGAACGCTGGGCTTTGCTCTGAACTTGTTACTTACATGACTCCATCTGGCCAAGGGCTTGCAGATTCCTTGTCCCTCAGATTGGTGGCTTGTTGGTTGTTTGGCCATCTCAGCTGTTACCTGGAGTTTGGAAGCATTCTTTAGTAGAGACAGAGGTCCTAATGGCATCTGTGAACTGCTGGAGTGCCTTTAGGCCATCCGAATGGACATGACCTTCCATTTCTTTCTTTTCTCTACTTGTTTCCTTGTTCTCTCCCAGTCATACAAGTACATAGGAGACGAACGTTAGTTCTGGACCTGAGGGTTCTAATAGGAAGCTAATGGCCTGCCACTGATTTGGTTAGGATTCCCAGAATAAAGGATGCTCATAGACTCTTCATTCCGGTATAGTGGCATCTTTAGGAATGTTCCATCACCCCACACATTTTCCAGTGTATCACTCCCCTATCCCTGCCCGCCATCAGAATATATGGATTCCTACTCTGTTAACTTTGCTGAACACCAGTCACTTCCTAGTTTCTGTGCTGGGACTTTCTTTTCTTTTCTTTTTAAAGATTTATTTGTTTAAAATTTTTACATTAGGGGGCGCCTGGGTGGCTCAGTCGGTTAAGCTTCCGACTTCAGCACTGGTCATGAACTCAGGGTTCTTGGGTTTGAGCCCCACGATTGGGCTCTGTGCTGAGCTCACAGCCTGGAGTCTGCTTCAGATTCTATCTCCCTCTCTCTCTGTTCCTCCTCCACTCACACTCTGTCTCTCTCTCCCCCAAAAATAATGATTAAAACATTTTTTTTTTAATTAAAAAATGTTTACATTAAAATTTACTCGTTTGGTGTTTGGGTCTATGAGTTTTGATTAATATATAGAGTCAACTTGTCTACCAACCAACATACAGAACAGGTACATTCCCCCACATTTCCTTTGTGGTCCCCCCATTCCTAACCCTGGTCCCACTGATCGGTCGTCCAACCCTTCAGTTTTGTTTTTTCTAGAATGTCCTGTAAATGGAATCATAAAATAGGTAGCCTTTGAGTCTGGCTTCTATTTAGCACAATGAGTTTGATGTTCGTTCATATGTTGTGTGTATTACTGTGTCTATCAACTGTTTTTTCCGCTACTTACTACTGAGTAGCATTCCAATATACAGCTATGCCACTGTTTACATATCCTTTTTTCCATGTGCTTTTAACAGCAGCCCCTTGAGCTATGTTCCCATTAGATAGCACAGAAGCAGGGACTGGAGATGGTAAATAGCAGAGCCAAATTTTGATAGAACTCCCAAGTCCACGGTTCTTTCCCACCACACCCAAAAGTTGATTAGGCCCAGTGACCCAGTTAGCATTTCTTGACTGCCCATCCAAAAGGTTGTCAGGCTTCCTGAGTTCCTGGAGAATTCCCTTTGTAGTATTGGGGCCTGAAGATTGATGAAGGAGAGTGTACACTGCAGTGTATGACTCACCATATATGCTCCTTTCTTTCTCTCTGGTGATGGGCTCGCCAGTAGTAGAAGGATGGAGCTGCCCAAATCGCATAGCATTTAATGACAATTTTCTAAGTCTGTCCCAGGAGCTGACTGCACTGAGTGATGGTCTGCTAGGATAGTGACTAGCCACCTACCTCAGGTAGGAGTGTGCCCATCCTGTTGCGTTCCCTGGAACAACCAGGAAGGAACGCTCTAACCCCTGGGTATCCCTCCACAGTGATGTCGGAGCTCAGCGATGAAGCCAGTGAGCCAGAACTCCTGAACCGCAGCTTGTCCATGTGGCATGGGCTGGGTGCTCAGGTCAGCCGGGAGGAGCTGGCCGTTCCCTTGGATCTTCACACAGCTGCTTCCGTCGGCCAGTATGAAGTGGTGAAGGAATGTGTGCAGCGGTAAGAGATCTTGGGAAATGTTCCTACTCGGATTTTGAGTACCATCTCTGTGGCTTCAGATCCCAGGTAGAGCTGTCAGTGAGCTGATGGGGCCTTGCACGGAGTGGTAGACACGGAACACACCTAGATTAATCCCCAGGTCTCTCGGACAGCTGTCAGTAATGATTTAGGCTGGACACTAATAAGGAAGTCCGTTTTTATTCCTAGGAAGAAAACGATGATTGGAACCTTTTTCATAGGCTTACGAATCATCTCAGACTTTTGTTAACTACAGTCATTTTATGGTTTTTATTAATTGCAAAAATCCTCAAACAAAACCAACATAAAGTTAGAAAGTGATTCCCTGTGGCCTCCTTTCCCCAGAAGATTCATTTTTATCCCTCGTGTCTTTCTGTCGCTATAGCTTCTACTATAGAGGGGGAGGCATTGGGGTTCATCTTCCTCCCTGGGGATTGCCACCTGACTGACTGTCACCTGCAGTCTTACACATGCGTTAATTTAGTTTTTGGAAAAGGACCAATCTCCTCACTTCCACTCTCTCACATCAATCTCATTGTTTCTGTTTTTCATTGACAACTAGAAGAAACTGTCTATGTCTATATCTATATGTGCCTTTTTCGGTTCCTGGGGAGCCAGAGCAAAGCTTGGTTTAAGCCCTGGGTTTCTGGTTCCCAAGTCGTAGCCGTCACTTAAAAATATCTGGCTAATTGAGTATAAGGGCAGCACTGTGGTAAGAGATCATGTTTTGTACTACTGTACCAGGTGGCTTTTGGAATGTATACCTGGGTACCCAGCATATTCCCTCACAGGGTCACCGAGACCCTGTTACAACTTTGCTCCTTTGGCATTCTTGGGTTTTTAAGCCTTTGGGTGTGCTGTTTAAATGCACAATCGGCAGGGAGGGGGGCGCCTAACTGGCTTGGCTGGGCATCTGACTCTGGCTCAGGTCACTATCTCACAGTTTGTGGGTTCAATCAAGCTCCGCATCAGGCTCTGTGATGACAACTCAGAGTCTGGAGGCTGCTTCAGATTTTGTTTCCCTCTCTCTTTGCCCCTCCACCTCTCTCACTCTGCCTCTATCCCAAAATGGCTTCGTAGGGGATGTGTTTGTGCTCTGGTTGGGACTGTGGCCCTAGCTGACACCCAAGGATTGCTCACAGTAAGCAGACTAGGGACCTGACGGGAGTAGAGGCATCAGAAGGGAGGCTTGGTCCCAGCTGGACATGTCAGAGCCTCAGAGACACTCTGCCAAGGGCGGGGCTCTTCTCCACGTGGAATTGAGCCGTCAGTGAAGGTCATCTGCCCAGGATAGACTGGTCTCTGTGCTCTCTCGCAGCCAGTGGCTGCCACTGCGTTCCTGGGATCAGGACCTTCTGGTATGGCTGCATGAGTGTCCTGGAGTCAGTAGAAGATACTAGCAAATGGAAAATAACTGTTTGGTGTGGCTTCCTGTGTCCAAATGTCTGAGAGGCACAGACTGTGGGTTGACTGTCGGTTGTTACCTGCACTGGAAGCAGGGATTGTGCAAGAGGAAAGGCTGTGGGCCACGAACCATGCAGGGTGTCCTGGAAGATGATGTTTCCATGCCCCAACCCCAAACTCTGGGCTAGGAGGCCCATAATTTTTTTCTGTGGGAAACGCTTTTCTAGAATTTTGATGGAAACCAATGAGAAAGATAGGATTCTCTGGTTACTGATTTTCCAAGAATGTTAATGTAGCATCGATGAGGTGACAAGGGGGAAATCTCATCCATTGTCTAAGTCTCTTCCCCATTCCTTTCCACCCATCACTGGACTCGTAGACCCTGGTCTGTTGGAAGGCAGTCAAAGCTCTAGGTCACAGTTTCTTGACCTCAGCACTCCTGACAATCTCAGCCAGATCATCCTCTGTTAGGAGGCTGACTTGTGCGTGTAGGATATTTAGTGGCATCCCTGGCCTCCGCCCACTATATGCCAGTAGCTTTTCCTTACGCAGTTGTGAACCAATAATGTGTCCAGACTTTGCCAAATTTCTCCTGGGGGGCAAGATGCCCCTGGTTGAGAACCATCTTTGTTGCTGGGGGTAGGAAAGAAGAGAATTGCTGGCCTTGGGATAGGAGGAGGGACTGATGAGAATGTGCAGTTGGAGGAGGAAGACAGTCCTCCAGGCTTTGCAGAGGCAGCTATACAGCAAACCTGACTATTCCCCCAGCCTGCCTCGCCTCCCCCACAATATCCAGGCTGGCACAGAACTCCTGGCCTCGCGGCTGGCTTTGGTAAACCTCGCATGTTAGATGGCGGGACGTGTCTAGCATATCTTGTGTTTGTTTAGGAGAGAGTTAGATTTGAATAAGAAGAACGGTGGTGGCTGGACCCCGCTGATGTACGCCTCCTACATTGGACACGATACCATCGTGCACCTGCTGCTCGAGGCGGGGGTGAGTGTGAATGTGCCGACCCCGGAAGGGCAGACTCCACTGATGCTGGCTTCCAGCTGTGGCAACGAAAGCATCGCCTACTTTCTCCTCCAGGTGAGCTCCGAGGGGACTCAGGCCCAGAAACGTGAGGGGCTCCCGGCTCTGGCAGAGATGTGAACCACTGCAGACCATGGTGTGTGTGTGCGTGCTCGTGTAATCACTTCGATTCTTGCAGCGTGACAGCCTGGAAGGCGCCTGCCCCACACAGAGGAGCTGAGGCTGTAACGAGCATTCTGTGTTCTCTTGAAGCAAGGTGCCGAGCTGGAAATGAAGGACATTCAAGGCTGGACTGCCCTCTTCCACTGCACCAGCGCTGGGCATCAGCAGATGGTTAAGTTCCTCTTGGACAGTGGAGCGAATGCCAACGTGAGGTGATGATCAGGTCTTTGGTGGTCGCTCTAAGTCTGAGGAGGGCGGCTGGGGAGGCAGCCATTGGCTGGAGTGCAGAGTAGCCCCTGACTTGGGCAGAGGGGACAGTCCTGCCCAGCGTGGGGAGCTTGAGGATAGGCTTAGCTTTTTCCTGCATCTGTCAGAGAACACTGAGTACAGCACTTTAAGTGCTCTGAGTCTCACTTCCTTCCTTTCTTCCTTCCTTCCTTCCTTCCTTCATGTTTGTTTATGTATGAAAGAGAGCACAAGCAGGTGAGGGGCAGAGAGGAGGACAGAGGATCTGAAACGGACTCTGTCCTGACAGCAGGGAGTCTGATGTGGGGCCTGAACTTGCGAACCATGAGATCTTGACCTCAGCTGAAGTCAGATGCTTAATGGACTGGGCCACCCAGGTGCCCCTAAGCCTGAAAACTGGGGATGGCAGTACCTGTGTCATGGAGCTGTTAAAAGAATTCCGTGATCTGTCATACATCAGGGGCCTGGCCTCGTGAATGACACTCAGTTGACATGCATTAAATGCTAATTCCTTTCTCCTTCTTGCCTTTGTCTATGTCGGGTGAGGTGATGCTTTGAAAGCAGTCATGAGTTTTATAAGCTGGAAGGGGTGTTGTCGTCTAAAGCATGTCACAGTGATAATCCCCTTTCAGCACAGCAAGTCCCAGGCCTGCACCCACCTGGCACTGTGCACATCCCCGGCTGGAGCCGGTTCTTAGGAGATACACCCACCACTGTTTCATATGCCACTGGGGAAGAAGTTCCACTGATTAAAATGTCACTTGCCTGTTGATTTTAAGATAGATTCTGGCTTCACAGATGTTGAAATGCAAAAATGGTATGTCTTACAATGGATGAAACCCAGGTTTTAGCTTGGTTCCCGTCTTCTAGACCAGTATGAAGGAAAGTGAGGGACAGAAGGCATCTGTAGGCAGTACTGAGCAACTTATAAGCAAACACAAAAATAGGCCTCAGAGAGCAGGCAAAGTAAGGACAAGGTAGATGGTTCATCCTGGAGCTTTTGTGGGGGGTTCCTGGAAGGTGTTGAGCTCCAGGCATAGGATCTGAATAGGTGGAAGGGAGACGCCGGCTTTCTGTGTGCCGTGAAGGGCAACAGCTGCTTTTTGTTTGTAATTAAAATGGAAATTTAAGAGATGGCAGGTGGCTGGGGCACCTGGGTGGCTCAGTCGGTTGAGCGGCTGACTTCGGCTCAGGTCATGATCTTGCGGTTCGTGAGTTTGAGCTTCGAGTTGGGCTCTGTGCTGACAGCTCGGAGCCTGGAGCCTGTTTCGGGTTCTGTGTCTCCTCTCTCTGCCTCTCCCCTGCTCATGCTCTGTCTTTCTCTCAAAAATAAAACTAAAATGTTAAAAAAAAAAAAAAGATGACAGGTAGAAGCAGCTTAGGAGAGATTATTGGGGGCACCTGGGCAGCTCATTTGGCTAAGCATCCAACTTTTGGTGTTGGCTCAGGTCATGATCTCATGGTTGTGAGATTGAGACCTCTCTCAACATCTGCACTGACGGTATGGAGCTTGCTTGGGATTCTTTCTCTCCCTGTCTCTCTGCCCTTCCCCTGTTCTCTGTCTCCCTCTTTTTTTTTTTTTAAAGTTCATTTATTTATTTTGGGAGATAGTGTGAGTGGCAGAAGGGCAGGGAGTGGGAGACAGAGAATGCCAAGCAGGCTCTGTGCTGCCAGCACAGAGCCCGACATGGGACAAATAAACTTTAAAAAAAAAAAAAAAGGAGTGTTGTTTGGGAGACATTGTCTTTAGGGAAAAAGACTAGAGCTGGGGATAGAACCAGAAGAGTTTATGAGGCTGATGTGTTGATGTGAACTTTTCTCATGTCTCCCCGTTGGTTCTGGTGAGAAGGAGACCTCTGTGCTTAGGGAACGGTGACTTGCACCAGCTTGGTTTTGTCTGCAGCAGGGAAGCTTCTGTGTGGTGAACTTCTCTCCACTAATTGTCTGACCATGGCCTCTATCTCGTAGGGAACCAATATACGGATTTACTCCTTTGATGGAAGCAGCCGCCGCTGGCCATGAAATAATTGTGCAGTATTTTCTCAATCATGTAAGTGACCCTGTTTATTAGCTTATACTTTAGTTACAGCAGGTGAGGAATCCTATCCTTGAAAAGCTATAAGAGGATTTCTGCAGCACGGAAATAGCTGCTTTCTATTTGTTGAGCACATTTTCATTGTATCTGTTGATGGCCACGTATTGTGTAGCATTCGGATAAAGTGGTGAGTAAAAATAGACACCTATTCCTGTAATAAATTGGAAAATGCTATTATTTCAAAACTGTGGAAAATATATTTTAAAAAGTAAATAACTTGTCTCATTACTTAAAAACATTAGAGTAAGAATGCTAAGATTTCCTCCCTTTTCAACCACCCCCTGCTTCTCCTCAAGATGCCCACTTGGTTTGAGACTCCCAGACTCCTCTGCTTCGGACAGTGTACCTGTAGACAAGTACAAACGCAGTGCTTTTCGTTTTGAGCAGAGTGGGATTCTACTGTGTGTTACTCTGCAGCTTTTAGAAGATCACTTCATATGCACTACACATTTTTTCTTTCTACAGTATATATGGGTGTAATTAATCAGTTCCATAGTAGTTGAGAGTTAGGTTTCTTACATTTTACAGTTACAAACAGTGCTCCGGAGACTGTCCCTTTACAGGGAACTTCAGTGGGCATGCAGGTATTACTGTATGTTGTGTTTCTGTAGGAGGGATTGCTGGTGCTCATATGTTAATCTTTTTTAATGTTGTTGTTTTTTTTTATGATTGATTTTGAGAGAGTGCAAGCTGGGGAGGGGTAGAGAGAGACGGGGACAAAGGATCTGAAGCAGGCTCTGCACTGACAGCAGCAAGCCTGATGTAGGACTTAACTCACAAACCATGAGATCATGATCTGAGCCAAAGTCGGAAACTCAAGTGACTGAGCCACCCATGTGCCCCAACTCCCACATTAAATTGTAAATCAAAACTACTGGGATGTCTGTAATGTAAAAAGACAGACAATAATAAGAGTGGATGAGGATGTGGACAGTTGGAAGCCTCACACACTGCTGACAGGAATGTAATATGATGCAGCCTGTTTGGAAAACAGGCTGGCAGTTTCTCAAACAGTTAAACATAAAGCCACTCTCCTAGGTATCAATCCCAGAGGATTGAAAAGAGGTCCACGCAAACAGTTAAACACAATGTCCATAGCAGTGTTATTCACGGTAACCAAAAGATAGAAATCCACATGTGCATCAGCTGAAGATGGATACGTAAAATGTGGTCTTTCCACACAACAGAATATTATTCAGCCATAAAAAGGAGTGAAGTTCTGCACCTCTTACAACATGGATGACTGTGAAAATATTATGCTCAGTGATAGGAGCCAGACACAAAGGACCACATATTGTATGATTCTTTATGTTTGAAATGTCCTGAACGAGCAGATCTGTAGAGATAGAAAGTAGATTAATGGTGGCCTAGGGCTGGCAGCAGGGGGTGGGAAGGGATGATCAGAGATGGGAATATTGTGGAGAGGGTAATAGTTAAGGGGTACAGGATCTCTTTCCAGGGTGAGAAAAATCAATTTCAGGTTCTGAAATTGATTGTGGTGATGGCTGCATGCTTCTGACTTATACACTGTAAGTGGGTGAATCATGGTATGTGAATTGTATCTTAATAAAGTTGTTTAAAAAATTCCAGCAGGAGAAATAGAAGTCCTCACAGATTCCCACTGAAAACATTGTCTGTGTTGCTTCCCCACCAGTAATACGTGAAGGGGCCCACTTTCTCATGTCTTCACCAGTTCTGGAAGTGACTCGTCTTGAGTTTTTGCCAATGTGGTGGGAGACACGGGATATCTCGTTTGGGTGTACTTATTAGAAAGGTTGAACATTTAAAGATGTATTTATTGGCCATTTGTGTTTATTTTATGAGTTTTATCTATTTTGGGGGCCCAGTTTATTAGATAGTTTTTGTTTTACTTACTCATTGGTAGCAACTTGAACATAATAAAATGTGAATATGTTGTTTTTCTCTGAAAAAGAGTTTGGGGACAGTACACTTAACACAAGACGGGTACAGGGAGCCTGTCTGCCCCCTTTGCCTCAGTCTCCTGCTCTCTTTCCACAGCTGCTTCTCAGCTTGCTTTTTTCTTTTCTTAACTGTTTGAGAGATTGTTCCGTATTAGTGTATGTTAAGCTCTCTCATCTCTTTCTTTTCATGGTGGCACAGCACTGCCTTGTAGGGATGGATCAGAGATTTAACAGTGGTCTGTGGATGGAATTAGGTCATTGCCAACCATTTGCTGTCACACACAGTGCTGTGGAGACTTTCTGCACGTACATCCCTGCACACGTGTGTGACCACATCTGTCTGGTTGAGTACTGAAGGTAGAATTTCACGTGGAGTGTAAGTACAGTCTTAACATAGGTGTTGCCCACTTGCCATCCGAAGAACAAACTGTACCCACTTACAGTGTCTCCACAGCAGCAAGAATTATGAACCTTACATTTTTATTATTTTTGAGAGAGAGAGAGAGAGAGACAGAGTGTGAGTTTGGGAGGGGCAGAGAGAGAGGGAGACACAGGATCTGAAGCAGGCTCCAGGCTCCGCACTGTCAGCACAGAGCCGGACACGGGGCTGGAATCCACCAACCGTGAGATCATGACCTGAGTTGGAGTTGGATACTTAACCAACTGAGCCACCCAGGCACCCCTCTTTTCTTTTCTTTTTTTTTAATGTTTGTTTATTTTGAGAGAGAGCATATGCAAGTGGGGGAGGGGCAGAGAGAGGAGGGGACAGAGAATCTTAAGTAGGCACCACACTCAGCACAGAGCCCGCTGCAGAGCTTGATCCCACAGTTGTGAGATCAAGACCTGAGCTGAAATCAAGAGTCGTATGCTTAACTGATCGAGTCACCCAGGCACCCCTTGAAGTACTTTCATGATACAGAAAAGCACAGAAGATAAATCAAATACAAGCCCACATGATCCTGAGGTGACCTCTATCCAGATGTTGGTCTGTACCTTTCTGTCCCTGAGTATATACTTTCATCATGCACTGTGTGACCTTAAGGAATGCACAGGTTGTTTTATATATTTTAAAGATATATGTAAATAACATGTTGGATTGTTAAGTGTCACACAAGGGAGGTACTCTGGTACCTGGAGATACAGTTCATTAAAAAAAATTTTTTTTTAATGTTTTTATTTATTTTTGAGAGACTGAGACAGAGATCGCATAAGCAGGGGAGGGTCAGAGAGAGAGGGAGACACAGAATCTGAAACAGGCTCCAGGCTCTGAGCTGTCAGCACAGAGCCCGATGCGGGGCTCAAACTCACACAAACTGTGAGATCATGACCTGAGCTGAAGTTGGATGCTTAACCGACTGAGCCACCCAGGCAGCCCATAGTTCATTCATTTTGACAGCTCTGTGTGTATTGAACATATGAGTATTTTACATTTATCCATTCCTTCCTTAGTGGACATTTAAGTTGTTTCCACTTTGCCAATCCTGACAGGGCTGTGGTTCTCATTTTTTACCTGTCTTCTCAAGCATGTGTGAAGGAATTTTAAAGAAATCAGAGTATATTCTTCAAGTAGAATTTTTTGTGTGTAGCGTGGGTGACTCTTCACTAGACAGTATTAACTGACTTTCTTGATTAATGTTCTGATTGTTCTAGCTCCCATCCCTCACTTCCTGAGTAGCACTTGGTACCTGCTCTCAGACGAGCTGGCTCCTATTGATTTTTGCCTGTCTCTGATTTCTGGTGAGGTTCATTGTTTCATATGTTTATCAGCCATTTGGACCTTCTTTTCTGCAAATAATTATTCTTTGAAGATAATTCCACTAACATGGACTAGGCACCCTTAAGACCTAGCAGCATAGGGTCAAGAATAGAGGAGTATGAGCTCAAACCTGTAAAAAGCATAACCTCTGCTTCTGAGTTTAGAGTTTGATTTTAAATAAGGTAGAACTGGAAGTCATGAGACATTCATATAATATTTTAGGTGGAAAACATTGGAAAAATCAGAGACCTTAGATAATTTATCTACTGTGCAGATCATGCCCCTCGTTTGGTACCTTTATTCCCCAGCTGGGTGTGAGATTGTGTGTTGTGGGCAACTTGTATTGAGGGGCAACAAACTGAATTGGATTTCTTTTGGAAATTTTTTGAAATTTTGAAATAACTTCAGACTTAAATGTCAAAATAATACAAAGAATTGGCGTACCTTCATTAGATTCCCCAAATATTAACATTTAATCTCATTTTCTTGATCAGTCTTTCTTTATATACATATTACCTTTTTAGAACCATTTGAAAGTAAGTTGCTGACATAATGCCCTTTTCCCCCCTTAGTACTTTAGTATGTATTTCCTAAAAACAGTTTTGTCTTTCGTAATCACATACTATGATCAAACTCAGGAAATCAACTGTGAGTTCTCCCTCTAGAGCATTAATCAGAAATAGAAGGTGTTGGTCAATTTGTCATGATTGCTTTGTGGCTGCGGAGGGCAGGCACGGCCAGGAGTGTGTGACTGATGGCCCAGGTTGTTCCTCTGCTGGAGAGGCCGTGTGGCTATCCCTGCATAGATGCTCCTTTGCTCCTCATTCCCTGAAGATTTCCTCCTGCCCAGTAATGGTTAGATCTCAGGGAACCAGAGGGGCGGGCTCCAGAGCCAGTCTCCAGTCCTGGAGACAGAACCGCATGAGGCTGTACACCTCGTGCTCTTCGAGGGCAGGAGAGGGGTGTAGCTGCCTCCCTTGTACTCAGGTCCCCTTCTTCCTGGGTGGGCCAGGCTCTCACAGCTGCATCAAGGCAGGATGGTCTGGGCATGATTAGGTTAGGTTAGATCAGATTAGATTAAGAGAGCTGAGGTGATGCCATGGCCTCCACGTGATAAGTGCGCCGCCATCCTCTTAGGACGACAAAGGTTTGATCACGTTTTCCTGTCAGTGAGAAGGAGTTTTGATCACGTACTTCTCTAGTAATATGTACATTATGAAATAGGAAGAAAAACCCCCAAAATGTAACGGATAAATAAACAAATTCTAGTATTTTCTTCCCTTACCTCAGGGACCTTGTTCTCGATTCTATTTTCTTCCTCATTTACTTATTAAGGAATAGCATTACTGCCTTTTCCCCTTCACTATAATCTGAGGTTGAAGTCTTCCAGGCTTAAAAACAGATGATAGTTGAAACCCTATGGTAAAGATGGTGGTGTTTGTTTTGGTTGAAACGTTTGGGTTTTTCTATCAAATTGAAACTAGAAAGTCTCCCTCTTCCCCTCCCCCAATTTCATTGGGTAGAACTGACAGACATCCCTGTATAAGTTAGGGTGTGTGGTGTAGTGATGTCACTTACATGCATCGCGAAGTGATGACCACGTTGTATTTGGGGAGTGTCCACATCTCGTGTAGACATGGACACAGAGATGGATTGTTTCCTTGTGAGAACTCAGGACTTACTCTCCACAACTTCCATATATATCATATGGCAGTGTTCACTTCACTCATCATAAATTTCTTATAGTTGGAAACTTGTGCCTTTTGACTACCTTCATTCTGTTTCCACTTCCAGACCCATCTAGAAATGATCTTTGAAGGCTGAAGTTTTAATAGCTGATTTCTAACCAGAGAGCTCTTGAAAGTAAGGAATTACAGAAAGTAAAACTCAGTTAAGGTCTTGTGAAAATGGAGTTTTGTCCTACCAGAGGACATGTGATAATCACCTTTTATGCTAGGCTCTTGAAAGTAAGGAATTACAGAAAGTAAAACTCAGTTAAGATCTTTTGAAAATGGAGTTTTGTCCTACCAGAGGACATGTGATAATCACCTTTTATGCTAGGCTCAACCGAGCCTGTCATTTGATCATGAGTTTTCAAAATAGGGCAGAAGAGTCCATAGATAAATGTTTATTGTACAGTGATAATATCTTATAAAAGAATTAGCACAGTGATGCAAAAAGAAATCCAGAATTATTCATAATCCCATCACCCAGATATCACACATGTTAATAACTCATTGAGTATCCTGATTTTTTTTGTAAGTTGGTTTATGTGTTTTGAAAGAGAATCCTAAGCAGGCTCTGTGCTGTCAGCACAGAGCCGATGCAGAGCTCGAACTCATGAACTGTGAGATCATGACCTAAGCTGAAGTTTGAACACTTAACCAACTGATTAACCCAGGTGCCCCCTCCTGTTTTTTTTAAAATAAATATTTTAAGTTAAAGTGGAGTCCCACTATACAGAATGTTTTGCAATACGCTTTTTTGTTCTCTTAATGGGGTCTTGTGCACCCCTGTCCATGTCAGTACGTGCATTTGGATCTGTCATATAAATGGAGGACTGGTGTTCCACTTGACAGATCTCACTTAGTTCGCTGATTCCTGATTTTAGGATTTTCCGTGGTTTTGACCACGATGAAGGCTGAGGGGGATATCCTAAATGTTAGTGTATGTCCTTAATTTTTTCCTGAGGCTAAATTCCTGCAAGTGGAATTGCTGGTCAGAGGTGTGTGCACATTTAACTTCTGCTGGTTTGTCCTGCGGAGCACTGAGCTCCACCATCATCCACCAACCAGACTGCTTGGTTGAAGCTTTTAAAATGGAAAGCTCATCTTTTGTACTTTTAAAGTAAGCTGCTCATGAATAGTGAATTTAGAAAATAGAGAGGATTAGGAAGATGGGGAAAATCCCCTTATCCTACTGCTTAGAAATAATATTAACAGTTTGGGCACACTTGCTTCTGGTGTTGATATCTGTATTCATTTTTTGTTTTGTCTTGTTTTGCTGTTATTATAATGTAGATATAGCTTTGTATCATGGNCGCGAGCAGGGGAGGGGCAGAGAGAGAGGGAGACACAGAATCCAAAAAGGCTCAGTGCTGACAGCTCAGAGCCTGACACGGGGCTCAAACCCATGAACCTTGAGATCATGACCTGAGCCCAAGTCAGACACTTAACTAACTGAGTCACCCAGGCACCCCTCCCAATAAATTATTTTTTAATTCAGGTATATACATTTTTTTTCTTTTGTTTTTGTTTTTTTCAGAGAGAGAGAGAGAGAGAGCGCGAGAGAGCGCACTGAAGGAGGAGCAGAGGGAGCGGGAGAGAGAGAATTTTGGGCTTCACGCCCAGTGCAGAACCCAGCTTGGGGCTCCATCTCACAACTGTGAGATCATGACCTGAACAAAATCAAGAGTCGAACTCTTAACCAGCTGAGCCACCTAGGCGCCCCTATGTTGTTTTTAGACGTAGTGCTGCTGCACACGTGATAGACTACCATGTAGTGTCAGTATAGCTTTCACATGCACTGGGAAACCAACACACTCACTGGACTTGGTTTGTTGGGATACTTTCTTGCAGCAGTCTGCCATTGCACCTGCAGTATCTCTGAGGTTTGCCTGTATAAGGTATATATTTTCATGACTTTTTCCTTAAGTTTACTTACTTATTTTGAGAGAGAGAGTAAGCAGGGGAGGGCAGAGAGAGGAGAGAGAGTCAAGAATCAGACAGTCAACTGACTGAGCCACCTAAGTACCCCTATATTTTCATGATTTTAAAAAATATACAGGGGGAGTGGGCGGCTCAGTCGGTTGGGTCTCCAACTTCAGCTATGGTCATGATGCCACAGTTGGTGGGTTTGAGCAATGCATCGGGCTCTGTGCTGACAGCTCGGAGCCTGGAGCCTGCTTCAGACTCTGCGTGTCCCTCTCTCTGCCCCTCCCCCACTTGTGCACTGAGCTCGTGCTCTCTCTTTCTCTCAAAGAATAAATAAACTTAAAAAAGTATATATATATATATATAAATGAAAATAATATAACCTACAGGCTTAAAAAAAGCCAAACAATAAAACTTAGAGGAAAATCAATAAAAGGTTTACGAATAAGCATTAAAAAGAAAACCTATGTAGTTTTCTTATACTTCTCCATCCCAGAGTGTTAGAACTATAAACAGATTTCTACGTAAGGGAGTCCTGCTACATAAATGGGAGACATAGACTTCTGCAGTGTGTTTTTCAGTGTTAGCAAAATATCACAAACTTGCTTCCACATCAGTACAGAGAAACCTGCCCATTCTTTCTGATCCAGCACTTGATAATATTGGTATGCCTTAATTCATGTAACCATTCACACATTAATGGGTATATTTGTTTCCTGTGGCTGCTGTTAACAATTTAACATAAACTTGGGGGGCTTAAAACATAGAAATTTATTTTCTCACAGTTATGGATGCCAGAAGTCCAGGATCAAGGTGTCAGCAGGGCCAAGTCCCCTCCAAAGGCTTCCTTTCCTCTCTGAACTTCTGGTTGCTCCTGGTGTTTCTTGGCTTGTAGATGCATCATTCCAGTCCCTGTCTCTGTCATCACATGGCTGTGTCCCTGTCTTCTTTTCCTCATAAGGACACCTTATAACTTGTATGTTGTAAGGATAGACTATTGTCCTTTCAAAAACTTGGCTATACCAAGTATTAAATACCAGCATTTATGGCCATAACATAGCTGACTCTTCCCCTGTTTACAGTGTCCCCAGGGTTTTGTTACAGCAGATATGTTCTACCAAACACCCGTGTCATACCAGCTTTCTCTTTTATTTGGGTAATTTCCTTAGGAGAGAGTCATAGGAGTGGAATCGATTGTGCGAAGACTAGAAGTACATTTTAGGGCTTTGGCTAAAAATTTCCAGAGTCGTCTTCAGAAGGATGGTGCTGTCGTTGTGATTATGACTTTTAAAAGCTGCTTCCCTAGTGAAGCTGCTGTCTGCAGTTTTCTCTGTGTGGAGAGAAATGGAGCGAGTTGGACATGCCCACATTCGAAGGGTGAAGGTCGGGCTCTGGCTCCAGCACCTGCAGGGCGCCCCTCCCCGTGTGAATGTGTCCTTCCCCACCTGGGGCACGTGCCAGGCTCTCCCTTAAGCACCTGCCTGTCTGGCTGGGAAAGCCCAAGAATGAGGCTGAGGAGCTGCCAGGACTCTCTGGTGGCTACACTGCTGCCAGCGAGCCCCTCCCCAGGGTCCCCCACCTTGTCCTTAAGGTGACTTCTCTTTCTCATATAGATGTGGGGTTGTTGAGGGGCCAGGGCAAGACCTTTCCAGGGTGGTGAGAAGCCGGTGCGCTCCCTGGCCACGGTCCAGTGTCTGCACCAGGGAAGCTATGGTGCTTTACGGGGGAGGTTCCTAGCGCTTGTTCTTTCATGAACTTTCACAGGGAGTCAGAGTGGACACGAGAGACCACAGTGGAGCCACGGCCCGGATGCTGGCCAAGCAGTATGGACATACGAAGATCGTGGGGTTGATAGACGCTCACTCGCCTACTCTGCCCAAGAGCCTCTACCGGAGCCCAGGTACCTACTTTTGCGCCCTCTGCTGGAGTTCCGCGGGGCAGGGGGGGGTGGGGGGGGAGAAAGACCCCCGCCCCCGCAGCCCTGCCAAGAGACCTCTGCGTTCCCCATGACTCCACTCTGCAGTCAAGGTTGAGGCTTGCTGGTCTGAGAGGAGAGACACGGTAGAGTGTAGGGTGGTTCCTGCCAGGCTGAAGGTGTGCACAGGATGCCGGGTGCCCAGGGAGAGGCGGCACGGCGGCCTCACAAAGGGGATTGCTTTCAGTTGTTTCTGCACTTTGCTTGTGGGGCTTATTGCTATGTGAAATATCTTAATTTTATATAGTCAAATTCATCAGTCTTGTACTGCCTTTAGATTTGGGGTCACAGAACATCTTTGTGCCTTGGTTGTCTAAGAATTTGCCTGTTTTCTTCTGGTGCTTCCATGGTTTCATTTTTTATATTCAGTTTTTTGATCCATTTATACTTTATTGTCGTGCGTGGTGGTGTGACGTGTGGCTTTTTTCAGATGGCTTTCCCATTGTTCTGGCTTCATGAAATTATTTAACAGTCCGTCTCTGACCTGGTGATCTGAGAAGCTCTCTTTGCTCTATATTCTGAATTTCCGTTTGTGCCCATGTCTTTTCTGGACCTCTGTTGTGTACCCCAGGTCTGTGTGTCCACACAGCAGACCCATGCTGTTGTAAATTTGCAGAGGCTTTTTGCCTCTCGTTGGGCCAGTCCCCCTGCAGCCTTTCCTTTTCAGCATTCCGTGGCTATTGATGTTTTGTGTGTGTGAACTTGAACACCGACTTGGATAGCTGCTTAAAAACAGCATGTTATTGAGATTGTGGCAAATTTATAAATCAACTACCCTTTCATGCTTTTGAGTCAGACTCTATAAACAGGGGACCTCTTTTGTTCATGTGTGCTTTTGTGTCTACAGGAGGGTTTAAAATTTTTCCTCATAGACATTTTGCGTAGAACTTGTTTTTTATTCCCAAGTGTCTGATTTTCTTTGTTGCTATTGTAAGTTGGGTCTCACTGCTGCTTGATGCTCTGCTTCTTGTCTGTGAGGAGGAAGGCTCTTGGTGTCTGTATCCAACTTCATATTCTGCTGCCATTCTGAATTCTTTCGTTGTTCAAATTATTGATTCTGTAGGGTTTTCCAGGTATGCTACCATATAATCTGCACATAGAGATAGATTTACTATTTCTTTCTGATTTTTGTACCTCTGGTTTCTTTCATTTAGTTACATTGGCTAATACTTCTCGTAAAGGTGTTGAACATAGTGTGAATAGTGGGCTTTTGCCAGGTCCTGACCTTAGCGGAAATGCCACCTTAGGTAAGACACTGATTCTGAGAGTAAGGTGTGCATATATTTTATCGTGTTGAGAGTTTGTCATTTTCTATATTCCTGAGTATTTTTTACAGCCATGAGTGTTGAATTCTGTCAAAGGCTTTTTCAGCATCTATGGAGATGATTATTAATTTTCTCCTTAAATCTAATAGAGTATATTAATGAATTTCCTAATAATGAGCCAACTTTACTTGCTTGGTAGAATTCTCACGTGGTATATTATTTTCTTACTGTGATGTTGGACTCTGTTTTCTAGTATTTTATTTAGTGTTTCTGTAAGGCTGTTCATTTATAAATGGTATTTGTGATTTTCTGTTTTATCTTTATCAGGTGTAGGTATCAATATGGTACTTCATACAAAGTATGTGAAAGTTTTCCTTTTTGTCTCTGGAACAGTTTATGCAGCATTGGTACCCCGTGGTGGTATGTGTTTTTTCTGCTGTTGTTTGTTTGTTAATTTTCTTTTTAATTTATTTTTGAGAGAGAGAGAGTGTGAGCAGGGGAGGGGCAGACAGAAGGGAAAAGAGGATCTGAAGCAGGCTCTGCCCTGACAGCAAAGAGCCGGATATGGGCTCAAATGCACGAACCGTGAGGTCATAACCTGAGCTGAAGTCAGAAGCTCAACCAAGTGAGCCACCCAGGTGCCCTGTACCCTCTGGTTTGTGAAGATTTGGAAGGATTCTCCTGTGAAACCATCTGGGCCTGGTCCCTCTTTGTGAGGTGGCTCCTGATGTTTTTCTGGTTTTCTGCTTAAGCTTTCTCACTTCACGGGGGCCAAGTTTGGTAAACTGTACTTTCCTAGGAAATGCTTTCATTTCAGGATTTCAAACTTACTTAGATAGAAGTCTGCAAAATTGTTTTTGTCTGCATCCTTCTAAAAAGTTTCAGTGGTTATTTTCCCATGTCATTTTCTATCTTGCCTGTCTTCTGTCTCAGTCCTGTCTCTTTTTCGATCTCATTCATTGTTTGGTGATTTTCTTACTTTCCTGAAGTAGTTATTTTCCACCCAAATCTCTTCTTCCTTGAGCACCTAGTAACTGAGTCTTCATTTAAAAATTTTGACTTTTAGTGTTTACGTGTTTGTGTGTGTGTGTGTTTTTAAGATTTTATTTTCAAGTAATCTCTGTGCCCAATGTGGGGCTCAAACTCACAACTCTGAGATCAAGAGTTGCGTGGTCTACCAGCTGAGCCAGCCAGGTGCCCCACTGACGTTGGTTTTTCACTTATTTCCTGGGTTCAGTTTTCCTTTCTCACTGTTGTGTGCGCATGCCTGTGTCTTTTTGGTCTCAGTTTTGGATTTCTGAGTCAGGATGCTTTTTCCTATCCCATGATGCTTGATTAAGGATATACCCCCCTTTGGGGCGCCTGGGGCACTCAGTCTGTAGAGCATCCGACTCTTTTTTTTTAATAGTTTATTGTCAAGTTGGTAGGGCATCCAACTCTTGATCCCAGGGTTGGCCCACATTGAGCAGGGAGCCTACTTAAAACAAATTGTCCTCTCAGAGCATCACAGAGTGTTAGAGTTTTCTCATCTCCTCCTTTATGGTGGTGGTTTGAGGGACTAGCATATTCCCACGCTGGTGTCCAGCCCCTGTCTCTGCCTCCTCCCTGGAGTAGCTGTGCGCACGGATCGCCGGAGCCCTTCACCTCCAGGGCTTGGTGGCCTGGCCGCAGTGAGGGTCCTGCTTCAGGACTCCCTCCTCCCCAGTGTCTCAGGGGGAGTCCTTACTGGATGGGTTTATTTCCTGTGGGTTTTATTTGGAGGCGGATGTAGTTAGGCCAAGCCAGAGTCCTTGATGTGCTTTTATCTTGTCAGATCCTGAACTTCCCCTGCTCGCTTTTTCTGTTCACTGTTCAGTTTCCATAAGGTGCTTCCCAGAAGTGGGACCGTTCTGCTCCCTGACGTCCCACGTGCAGTTTGAAGTTGCTTCTCCGGGGCTGTGCTTCCCTCAGCCAGGACTCTTCAGTATTCCTGCTACAGAATGGACTCTTTTTGGCAGCAACGCTGGCTCTTCTCTCCCCTCGTCTCTCTTGGGGTGCGGCTTTCTTCTAGATCTACTTGCTCCCTGTGGAGGCTGCGTGAGCAGAAAGTCTCTTCGAGAAGAGAAGTGGGTGTGTCTCCACTTGACAGAGCAAGGAAGGAGGGGATCACGGGTGCTCTCTCCTGTCCAGTTCTGTGGGCGGGTGGGGATTGCTTGGCTCTGTCTGTAGTCCCTGCTGATTTGTCAGGGTTAAGAGGATGTGCTGGGGGCAGGTGCACATTCACGGAGCTGCCTTTGCCTTGCTTATCCCTCCTCTCTTGCCCTTTTATTCCTTATGACTCCTCCATCTACTGCCTGGGTGGGACCACACAGTCTCCTGGTGGCATCGACCCTGGAGGGCAGAGAGTGAGCTGAGTGGGGGAGAGAGATGATGGGAGCCTGGGGTCCCTGGCCACATTTGGATCCAGAGTCAGTAACTCCCTTGCTCGTAGGCTGTCGCTGCCCTGAGCTGTCCACATGCTGCACTGTACTGCTCCCCTCCCACAGCCTGGCTCAGCCTGGCCTCCTGATGAGCAGGGAAGGGCAGTGTCGGGGAGGGGCTCCTGTGGCATCTGAGCCCAGGGTACCGGCCCAAGAGTGAGGTCTTTTTTTTTTTTTTTTTTTTTAATTTTTTTTTAATGTTTTATTTATTTCT
>NW_027529647.1:699230-711492 GCF_008692635.1 Crocuta crocuta
GAGAGAGAGAGAGACAGCGTGAGCAGGGGAGGGTCAGAGAGAGAGGCAGTCACAGACTGAAACAGGCTCCATGCTCTGAGCTGGCAGTCAGCACAGAGCCCGACGCGGGGCTCGGACCCACGAACCGCGAGATCATGACCTAAGCGAAAGTCGGACGCTTAACCGACTAAGCCACCCAGGCGCCCCCCAAGAGTGAGGTCTTAACCAGGTGTCAGCCTTATGCCGATACATTCATGAGTTTTGCCTTGCAGGTGTGATGGGATCGGGGAACAGGAAAAGCTGTAAGATGTCAGTGGCTGTGAGCGCGCTGGGCTCTCGCGCTGTGACAGGCATGACGTGCGGTGCTTCCCCACACCTGGCACGCACCCTGCCATGTGCCACTTGCTTCCCAAATATGCGGCTTGACAATATACAGTTGTGAAGTTGTGAGTGATAGTGGCCTAGGTCTGTGAAGACACACTTGTTAAAAAATTCTGGAAACCCATACAGAAAGAGGAATAAGAACTAAGACCCTCCCTTCGTGACAGACTTGTTCAGTTCAGACTCCTGCTTTAGCAACTTGTTTTCTGCCCAGATGTCCCCGTGGCCCATCTGAGCAGTGGACCAGCCCATCATGGCATTTCTTTCAAGGGACGTCTTGGGAAACACATTTTTCTTCTTAATTTGTGAAGATCAATAATGATGATTATCTTCTAGCATGTACCATGAGGACTGGTAAATCAGTCCATCACTGAACAAAATGTCTTAATTCTGGTGTTTGACCCACAGAAAAATTTGAAGATTTAAGCTCTTCGGATGAATCCTGCCCTGTTCCCCAGAGACAGAGGCCCTGTCGGAAGAAGGGCCTCAGCATCCATGAGGGGCCGCGAGCCTTGGCCCGGATCACGGCCATCGGCCTTGGCGGCCAGGTGCAGCGGCCTTGCTGTGGTGAGTGCTCCCACTTCCTGGCGGCTCTGTGGCAGAGCCCCTTGCGAGGCCGGCCCGCCAGCAAGCGCCCGTTCTCAGCTTTCCGAGATGTGGGCCACTGGGTGGGAGCTGCAGCTGCGGAACCCGAGACGCTTACAGGGATAGAAAGGCACTGATGCTGGCTAGGTTCTGGGTTTTGGTTCATCCTTTGATTTTCCTTTCTGCTGGTTACAATTACAAATAGAACTTTCTCTTCAGCAGTGGAAACACAGCAAAGCTGGGATTTCATTCCACCGTGGTGGGGCAGCTAGTGCAGGAAAAATGTTCAAGTCCGGTGTCTGCCCCCATCACCAGCCAGAATTGGATGTGTCCCTGAATAGGCTCTTGCTCTCTTTTCTCCAAGTGCTGGGTTAGAGAATTCTTGGACGGTCCACTTGGTGGGTAGAACCCTGGCCCTGAGTTTATTCACGAATTGTTAGCTCCTCAAATTGAGCGCGGTGCTCTCGCGGAGTACAGGGGGTGCTGACGCTCCTGCTCTGGCCTCACCTCGTGATCGGTCTTAGTGTGAGTCATATCTTGTAGTTAAAGCTTCCTTTATTTTTAAGTTCATTTCATTTATTTTGAGAGAGCACACATGAGCAGGGGTGGAACAGACAGGGGAAGAGAGAGAGGAGAGAGGAGAGAGAGAGAGAGAGAATATCCCATCTAGCCTCTTCACTGTTAGCTGGAGCCTAGCTCAAGGGTCAGTCCCACAAACTGAGATCATGACCTGAGCCGAAACAAAGAGCCCCTTAACCTACTGAGCCATCCAGGTGCCCCAGTCTGGCTGGTCTAGCAGGCTGGGTGGATGGGCCCCTCTCCTGAGTGATCACTCCTAGGCTTGGAAACTAAACTTTTCCAGTCACAGGAGACCATGTTTGAGTAAAGAGTATACAGTAGCTTGATTCCCTTCTATTCACTTAGAGAGGAGTCTTGGCACTGGGCTGGGAGTTCTTGTGGAGTGGCAGTCTGGCACCTTCTCCCATTACCCACAGTAGGGTGGCTAACTGGGCCTCTGGGGAAGCCACCCCCCAGCTCTGGGCGGGTTGCTACAGGATGAGAGCACACCTCCTCTCTCCTTGGGCGAGCGGTGCTTTTACAGGCACAGAGCTCTGGGGCATTTGGCTGGGCCGTTCTCCTTGTGGAGTGGCAGTCTGTGTCTTCTGAGGAGTCCCTGCTACCTGTCCCACCTGAGGTGTGGTGGGGCCGTAGGAAGGACAGGTCTTACCTCGGGCGGGGGGTGGCAGTTAATCTGTGTTGCCATACAACCAATGCTTTTTAAAATGGAATTTGTTCAAGACACCAGAATAATCTGGCCCGGGCCCATTTACACACAGGTCTTTTGTATCCCACAGAGGCAGACAAACATTCACCAAAGAGCAATGCTAATTGTCCCTTAGTTGTGCCATTTATTATTCATGGTTTACCTTACACTTTGTGGTTTTTAAATTTTCTATAAGTGCATATTATTCTCTTTGCCAGCAAGGGAAAAACACTTTTTAAAAAACATTTATTTTATGAGAGCGAGCGAGCGAGCAGGTGAGGGGCAGAGAGAGAGGGAGAGAGAGAATCCCAAGCAGGCTCCACACTCAGGGCGGAGCCTGACACGGGGTTCAGTCCCACAACTGCAGGGTCACAACCTGAGCCAACATCAAGAGTCGGGGTGGGGCGCCTGGGTGGCTCGGTCAGTTAAGCGTCCAACTTCAGCTCAGGTCACAATCTCACAGTTCGTGGGTTTGAGCCCCACATCGGGCTCTGTGCTGACAGCTAGCTCAGAGCCTGGAGCCTGCTTCAGATTCTGTGTCTCCCTCTCTCTGACCCTCCCCTGCTCATGCTGTCTTTATCTCTCTCTCAAAACTAAATAATATATTAAAAAAAGAGTCGGGAGGCTTACCCAACTGAGGTACCCAGGTGCCCCGAAAACACACTTTTGAATGATAAATAGTATATGCTGATTTCTTTTTCTTTTTTTTGATGATTGTAAATCTTGATAACTTCAGAAAGGTGTGAAGAAGGAAATAAGTCACCCATGACACCACCAGCCAGTCTCTTCTCTACAACTAAATGTACTTTCTGTGGGGAAGAGGCAGGGGTCAAATTGGAATTAAACCCTCTGGTTTGTGTTGTCTTTTCTCCCTTTTTCTTGCAGGCAGGTGCACTCAGAGGTTATGTAACTTGGTGTTACTGTTGTTAATTTTTAGCCCAGGGCCTACCACCTTCCTGCTTAGCCAGGTCTCTTTGCTGGGGTTGACTGACCCAAGGAGGAGCCCCGGGATGTCTGTGTTGGAAAGTCACAGGGAATGTGAAGGCTGATGTGTTTGAGGTGACATTTCCCGCTAGTGTTGTAGTTTCCCTTTGGTTCCGGAATCTGTGAACAGAGCTGTTTCCTGCTTTGTCCACATGGAAAAGCAGCAGTGCGGTGTGATGAAACGGGCACCTGCCCTGACTCACGTGCAGTTGCTGGGGGACACAGATTGGTCTCCAGAGCTTCAGAATCCATTTCCGCTCCTGCAAACTGCACAGTTGTGTCCAGGTTACTGTGCTGAGTGGATGAGAGAAGGGCCAGTTAGATAGGAATTTTCTTTCAGCTCGCCTGCATCCTGGGCCTTCCCCCCACCATGCTTCCTCTTGGGTGGTTGAATTTGGAAGGAGGAACTTGCATCTTTTTTTTTTTTTTAATATTTTTATTTATTTCTACGAGAGAGAGAGAGACAGCGTGAGCAGGGGAGGGTCAGAGAGAGANTGCATCTTTGTGGTCATGTGGGTTTATGGCTCCCCTTCTGTCCACAGAGCAGGTGCCTCCACGGGGTTATGTCACCTTTAACAGCAGTGATGAGAACCCGCTGGAAGTGGGGGGCCTCTGCTACAGGGACGTCACCTCCCCCATCAATGACCGGGATGTGGAGAGCAGCAGCAGTAGCAGTCGGGGTATGTGCACCCTGCCTCCCTCCCCCGCCCCCCGCCGGCCAGGGGTTCACTTGGAGTTAGGAGGCCCTGTGTGCCGCCCCTCTCCAATTCCCCTCCACCCTGGGGAAGGAAAGAATGGAACGGTGGTGGGTCCGGCCAGTAGAGAACAATGGGGCAAAGGGTACAGAAGGGCACTGGTTCTTGTGAGGACAAGAAGCTGGCATGGAGACAGGTGAGGTGTGGCTTCTGGCCCAGTGTCTCTCCATGTGGCATCTGGGAGAGCCGTTTCAGACAAGGTTAGCGCCTTGACTGGGGAGCCATCAGGGAAATGTCTGTTACATTATCTGTCATTTATTCAGTAGCCGTTTACGGAGTGCCAAGTATGCCAAGCACTGTTCCAGATGCTTGGATTTATCAGTGAACAAAACAGGCAAAATGCCCATCCACATGTTAGGGTCCGAGGGCTTGGGCTGGGCAGCCGCGTGAAACAGAAGACAGCAGTGAGCTGTTTAAGGAGGTGGTGAGTGCAGTGGGCGTGGGGCTCTGGGGCGTCCCCCCGAGTGAGACCTGTGGTCAGGTGCTCTCGTCTTCGCGGTTTTCAGAAGAGCAGGCCTTCTGTGCCAACCTGGGGGTCGTGAGGCGCAGCAGCAGCAGTGAGGGCCTGACGAGGGCCCCGGGAGTCAGCAGTGAGGCCTCTCTGGAGAGCAACGAGGTGAAGCTTCTCCTTTCTTGATCTCCCGCCTCCCTCCCCTTTCTTGGTGGTGTGGGGGCTGCCTCCTTCAAGAGGGTAATCAATGCTACATGCACATCAGATGCAAAGTCCTGGCCGCCCTCCATGGATTTGGGCCACATGGACCATGGTGCAGGTCACCAGGGAAGCCTCTGGCTGGTGGGGGATTTTCACAGCTGGGGTTGTGGGGCAGAGAGTAGAGTGGATGCAGCTCACGTTAGCCGTGAGCCCCTCCGTGTTAACTCTGAACATAGCCTTCTCACCACAGGATTCGGATCATGCTTGTAAAAGCTCGGTTCGGAAGCAAACGAAAAGTTACATAAAGACCAAGAATCGTTACAGCAACAGTGACAGCCAGTGGCCTACCAGCACCGGGCCAGCTGGCGCAGCCTGCTCCCCGGGATCTGTTCCCCAGACAGAGAGGTCCCCTTATTCAGGACCCCAGGTGAGAGCAATCCATGAAAGTGATAATTACACACTTTTAGTGCTTCTTGAGGCTCTTACTGTGCGCTTAGGATGGGCTGGGCCCTGTTGAGAGAAAAATGTGGAGATGATTTCCACCCATGATCTGTGGAGCTGCTCAGGTTGAGAGGACTGCTAATGGCTACGAGTGCCAGGCGCAGGGTCTCTGTTCCATCCCTTTCCATAGGAGGGCTCTGTCTCTTCCCTTGTTTTCCATACTCGACTCAGCCTCCCTGAGCCTGGGGAGGAGAAAAACTGGACCGATCTTCCAGAGCTGCTGTCAGGAGTCAGTGAGGAGATGCATGCGAAGTGGAGATGAAGTGGCACTTAATGACAGCTGCCATCTCTGCCTCCCTTGCTGTGAGTCGCTGCGGCTTACCCAGCTTCTTAGGGGTTACAGGCACGGCCCAGCCGCCCCGTGGTCTGTTCATCAAGTTCCCCTGCCCTTTGTGGGCGTAAGTGGTACAAAGAAATCATTTCTTGCCATTTGTTTCAGTCACAGCTGTGCTGTTCACTAAAAGCAGGTGTGCTTGTTGCCTTCTCCTTGTGACCCCTCCAGGGAGCTGTGTCCAGCACCCGTGTTCCCAGGCTCACTGAGGGGCCACACCTTTCAATTACTTAAACGCTTTTCAGTGGGAGAGTGGGCGATGGGATCTTAAGGATGTTTTAGAAAATAGGTTGAGGAAATTGGCAGAGTGACAACATTTGAAAATGTACTCCTCCATTAAAGGCCACAAAAAACTGGCAGAAGTGATCAGAATCTGAATCAACCAAAGGCTTGGAGCAACTTGGAAATTTTTATTCAAGAGGAGTGGCTTTGTAGCGCTTTAACTTGGGCCCTGTTCCCATCCTTCCCCTGGCCCCAGTACCAAGGTAGCTGTGACAGCCACCACGGGGCAGAATGGAGTGGGGCTCGTTCAAGGTTTCATTTTCAAAGAATTTATTTATTTTGAGAGCATGAGTGCGCGAGCCAGGGAGGGGCAGAGAGAGAAAGATCTAAGTCTGTCCTGCACTGTCGGTGCAGAGCTGACACAGGGCTCCGAAACACAAACCTCTCAAACCGTCAGATCATGACATGAGCCGAAACCAAGAGTTGGACACTTAACTAAGTCACCAGGCGCCCCTAGACAAATACTTTCGATCAGCTTATTAAAATACGTTCAGTGAGCTAAAGGAAACCATATGTAGGTAGAGAATATCAACAAAGTGATAGAAATAAAAACAAATAGGAAGCGTATAGATGAAAAGTATAATCACTGAAATGAAAGCTTCACAAGGGCTCAAGAGCAGATTGAAGCACACGGGACCCACAAAGGTGACCTAGATCAAGTGAGATCATCGCGTCTGAGAAGAATGAACAAAAACCTAGGAGACACCACTAAGCAGCCAACACACGTAATGATGTTCCAGAAGGGGGGCAAGAGCATAAAAAAAAATGTTTATAAAATAGCCAGACCTTCCCAGATTTGATCAGATGCATGAATCTGCACGTCCAGGAAGCTGTATGAACTCTTAAGTAGGTTAGTCTCAGAGCTACGCCTAAATCTATCATCATCTGTCCAAAAACACAAGGAGAATCTTGAAGGGAGCAGGAGAGAAGTGAGTCTTTATACAAGGAACACCTGTCAGATTAACCACTAGTTTTCCATCAGAAACCATGGGGCCTAGAGGGCATTTGATGATAGAGTCAGAGTAATGGAAGAAACCAGCCAACCAAGAATGCTGTATCCAGGCAGAAACTATCCTTCAGAAGGGAGGGAGAAGTGAAGACCGTCACAGGTAAAGAGACTGAAGAGTGTGTTGCCCGCACACCTGCCCTACGGGAACAGGAACCGTGTCCAGGCTGAAAGGACAGGGCACTGGCCGCAGGGACACGGGCAGGGGCGGGTGGCTCTGGACTACAAGCTCTGCCTGAGGGCGCAGAGAGGAGGGGCTGCAGTCAGAGGTGACGCACCAGAGAACTTGGGGGTCCACAGGGCTGGCCCGGCTTAGACGCGTGTGGCGGCAGGATCTGTGCCGCAGCACCGCCTTTGCGGGCCCCCCTCCTCTGACCTGTTCCGCTCTTCGGCCCTTCAGGACCTCGCCACGCTGCTGGAGCAGATCGGGTGTCTCAAGTACCTGCAGGTGTTCGAGGAGCAAGACGTGGACCTCCGCATTTTCCTGACCCTCACCGAGAGCGACCTGAAGGAAATCGGCATCACGTGAGTGCCGAGGGGCCTTTGTGGCCACGACCCCCTCGGTTCCACCAAGCGTGAAGGGGCCGCTTGGCTCCGGACTCCCCAGTGCGGGGAGGGGACCGCCTGCCCCGTCTGGACGTCCGCTCGCTCTCTGCAGCCAGCTGTCCTCTCTCTGGTCCTCCGGCTGCATCGAGCTTAGGTGCTGAAGGCCTGGGTCCCCTGGCAGACACTGCTGTGATAAGGGCACCCGGACATTTTCTGCCGTTCGCTTTTGACAGCTTCCCGAGGGGGCAGGGAGGCCATTCACAGCCTGGCCCCGGCAGGCCTGAGCTCCCCGTTCAGTGGGGACAGCTACCAGGCAGGGGAAGGAAACGGGCAGGCAGGGCGGGCCAGCCCCTGCTGTGGTCACTTCTTAAGATCATTTGTTTCTGTCATCTGTCCCAGGGTCTGGGGGCCACTGTCTCCTTTCAAAGCTGGGATCTTTCCTAGGGGACCATCTTGGTGGAAGGATGGTCCGCAGCACCTCCACACACAGCAGGTCCGCGTTCTCTCGTTCACTCCTGCAGGCTGTTTGGGCCTAAGAGGAAGATGACCTCTGCCATCGCCCGCTGGCACAGCAGTGCCCGGCCCCCCAGCGATGCCCTGGAGCTGGCCTATGCCGACCGGCTTGAAGCTGAGATGCAGGAGCTCGCCATCCAGCTGCACAAAGTATGTGGTGAGCGGGGGAGGGACGTGGAGACCCACCTGCAGAGAAGGACACATTGTGGAGAGCCGTGGGGACGGATGGCCAGGGTCAGCAGGGAGCAGCAGCCAGGGCGGGTGGTGGGGCGGAAAGGGCAGAAAGCGCTACTGCCTGTGTGTAAAACGGGAGATGCAGAGCCAGGCCCCCAGGAAGAAGGCTCAGAAAGGCAGGGGACGTTGGACAGGAGGTCACCTGCCAGAGGAGAGGGTGAGGGCAGAGCACACGCAGCTGGCATGGACGTCACAGGGCGTGAGGGTAGGGACCCAAAGCAGGGGGCGCCCCAAGGTGGACACCGGCACAGGAGAGCAGGAGCTGAGAGCCAGTGGTCGTGGCAGAGACAGGACTGGGGTTGAGGGGACCCAGCACGAGTGGCCCTGGCCTTGCATCCCCCCTGCTCAGCTGCCCGCCCGCCCCCCACCCACCCTACCTCCTGCCTCTCTGGCTGCAGCGCTGTGAGGAGGTGGAGGCCATGCGAGGCCAGGTGTCCCAGGAGCAGGAGCTGCGGGCGGTGGTGGAGAGCTTCCTCCTGGAGCAGGACGGGGCGCGGAAGGACGTGCACGCCCAGCTGCAGGAGACCCGGGCCCTGGCCCGCGACGCTGCTCTCGTCTTGGACCAGCTGCGGTGAGTGGGCATCTGAGCCGCCCCCAGGCCGGACCCTGACTCCACCAGATTCTTCAACCAAGTGGTGGTTCTTAAGGCCTCCTGGGGTCAGTCACCGCCACCCTCCATTTCAGTCTGGCTGTCCCTTTCCGCAGGGCAGACCCAAGCATCTGCACACGGCGTGCAGGTCTTCCCTCAGAGCTTATCTCTGAAGGTGCCTAGTGTGCGTGCCTGCCATGAAGGCAGAGCCCCACTGACACTCAGGGAGCTGGGGTCCCTGTTGCCCCGCTGCGGCCGGGGAAGACCCTCTCCCAGGCCTCTCCCTCATTCGCACTTGGCCTTGTGTCTGGCAGAGCCTGTCAAGCCGAGTTGTCTGCCAGAGTGAAGCAGGAGTCGTCCACCCGAGGGCCCCCTCTGGGCCCACCCCTCCCCACGGCTGGTAAGAACCGTGTCCTCCCAGAGTTACCACACTATGGTAGCCGAAGTCCCTTGTGACTTCTGCAGCTGGGGCCACCCCAGGGCCAAGCCTCACTGTCAGCCGGGGACCCTCACAGTTTCACTCCTGAGGCTGGACCCAGACTGCCCTCTCCCCACCGTCAGTGCTTTGGAAAAACAGGCGACCACATTTTGATATAATAGTGTCACACAGGTACTGACAGTGGGTGGGTCCCCTGGTCGGAACAGCTCAGGACAAAGTGGCAGGGCCTGTGGGGACCACACAAGCCCCAGGCCCACCTAGCCCTCTGCCCCACAGACTCCAAAGGCTGGCAGGCTTCCCTGCAGGCTCTGAGCCTCCCTGAGCTGTCAGGAGCATTGGAGGATCGAGTCCAGGAAATGGGTGAGTCTCTCAGCCAGTGGCCTCACCCCCACCCAGGGGCCAAAAGTGGGTAAACGGGAACCCTTGCCTGGTCAGCTCAGACCCCCGAGTCAGCCGTACCATAGCCCGCTGTCGTCAAGGTCACGTTTCTAGGCACCTCCCCCCCTCTCTCCCACACTCACAAAGCAGCAACTAACTGCTCCCGTCCTCAGGGCGAGTGCTATGCTCAGTGACCCAGAGCTTGGAGAAGCTGCAAGCGCTGAACGGGAAGGAGAACTGGCGGGAGCCTTAGCTGGGAGGGACGGTGAGTGTCCGCCAGCCCAGGACCCAGGCCGGAGAGCAGGGGGCACCGGGCAGCAGCGAGCGCCCACTTCAGTCTTCCCTTTCCCTTCTCAGAATCTGACGTTGGGTGACTGATCCACCCTGAAGCTGTGTGCCTGGAAGACAGGAGGGCAGTGAGCAAGCGGCTGCAGCAGGCCGGCCCGAGCGGGGGCCGCAGCGTCCGGCCCCCGGAGCAGCTGGCGGAGGCAGGACAGGGCCGTGAGGCCCACGCAGAGGCGGCCCGAGGGCCTCTTGCCCAGAACCAGGGGGGAAGGCCCGGAGCAGGCAGGGCCACGGGGAGAGAGTGGGTCCCCATACACCGCAGGTGCCACACTGAAAGGACTGGGCGCCTGGGTAGCGGAGGTCATTTGCTGGAAAATAAAATTTAAGATCTGGTGAAGGGCTCAGTTCTGGTCCCACGACATGCAGTCCTGGCTGACAAACCGTGCTGTGACCCTGCCCCATTCAGTAGCCCACTGGGACCCAGCCCCCTCTGCCGGGACGGAGACCGCCACGCTCCGAGCAGGGCCGACTGGGTGCCTTCTGTTCTGTCCATCCCCTGGGGCTAGAGCCACCTGTGCGCGGAGCCCCCTCGGTTCTACCCAAGCAATCTGAAGAGTGTTGCGCGCGGCCCTGGTGCCCCAGGAAATAAGAGAGGAACAAGGTACAGGTATTTTATTTACAGAACGAAGGGCCTTTGCCCACACGTGCTGGCCACTTCATTGAGGCTCTAAGGTGGAAAAGACGCTCAGGCTGGGCCAGAGCACGGCTCTCCTTACCAGGCCACATAGGCGCTGTGGAAACTTGGTTAGCTTCACTGAGGAGTTTCCAGACATAGGGCCACGGGCGACTGCCAGTGGTGACCTGCCCATCTGTGGTGGCTCTCCGGTTGTCATTCTGCACACACGGCCAGTGCCTCCATACCACATCCCGGAGCTGCCTATGGACTGTGCTGGGAATGGAGAAAGGGAGGCTTGCAAAGCAAAGGGCAGCGAGCTTGGCCCAGGTGTGGCTAGAAGCCCCTGACCAGGCCCAGGGAGGTCCGAGGGGGCAGTGCCGCAGCAACCACAGAGAAGTGGACAGAGGCCTGGATCATCAGCTCTGTGCTGATTGGAGCCCAGCACTTGGGCTTGGCTCCCAGCCTTAGGTCCCTGGACAGTGGGAAAAGGGGGCCCCTCATGCACCCAGCCCTGGGCCTGGGACCAAACCCAGAGAACAAACAGAGCAGCCAAGAATGGACTTCGCTGTCCTCCTTTCAACAACTCCACCTACAGCTGGGCTTCATGGCCCCAACTAAACTTGGGGACCAGAGCCCAATGGGTTTAAAGGGGCCTTGAAGCCTCCCCCCTGTTGACACACCACAGAAGACAAAGCTAATCACCACCACCGGAGTTCACAGTACTGAGCCAGCTCTTCCCTCGGCCCTGGGAGGCTGCTGACAGGTCTCCGAGGCATCCTCCCCAAGCAGAAACGAACTTCTCAGTGGGGTGTGTGCACCCACCCGGGTACCTGGGTGATCCCGCCACCAACCTGTGTGTCTCCCGTGGGGGAGGGTTTGGGCCTTAGGGTAGGAGAGAATGTCCTGAGCCTGGAGAGCCAGGTCCAGTGCAAGCAGGCCGCCTCCTGACCCGCGGGGGCTGGGCTCCCACTAGCTCAGCCACCACCCAGGGGCTGTTTGGGGTGGTGGAGAGGACGAGCTGCCCGCTTGTCCCATCTCGCCATAACCCCAGGAGTTCAGGGCACGGACAGAACCAAGGGAGGGCAGTAGACACACAGCATAGACTCAACCTCAGGAGGAAGATGGGAGGAGCTTCTCCAGGGCTTTCTTCTGCTTCTCGGTGGCAGCAGCCAGAGCCTCAGCCAGCTTCTCCTCGGGCATCATGTTGAGCACCTTGAGGGCGAAGAGCAGCTGGTACTTGGCAGTGCTGGTAAAGGCGTTGCTCAGGAAGTTGGGAAAGCCACCAACTCGGTCTTTTTGGGTATAAAGCGGGACCCGCACAAGCCCCAGCACCTGCATGGAGAGGAGACCGGAGTGGGACTGGGCCCCCAAACCGACGGTGCAGCCCTAGCAGGAGGGGCCCTGGAGCTGCCCGGGCAAGGGCAGCCAGGTTGCAAAGGACACAATGGGAGACCCAGGCAGGGTCTGGTGAGGCGCAAGCCAGCAGCACCCTTGGAGCAGTACAGCCTCTACTCCCCCAAGCAAGTTTCAAAGCTGACCCCATGCATCTTCCACCCTCTGCGTCTTCTAATTCCAGCCCCTATCCGCTGGCAGGAAGCCCCCCCCCGCCGAGTTCACACCCCATGCTCCCCCTTCCTTCCACTCGTGAATCCCAAAGATCCCAAGCGTGACTCTCCCAGTTCCTCCAGAGTATAAATAAAACCCACAAACCAGTTAAGAACCTTCATCACCCCAACCATGAGATCCCGGCCCTTGAACCCAGCCCTATTTTCCCACCTCCCCAGAAGGCACCACCCTATCCCATCCCCCCACCAATCCCACTCCCCACTCCCAGGATTGGCAATGGCAGGCAGCAAGGCAGATGGAACACAGCCCTGTGGGA
>NW_027529647.1:711746-712201 GCF_008692635.1 Crocuta crocuta
GCTGGAGACAGGGACACCCCACCCAGCCCGGCCAGGGGACCCTCAGGGGGACGTGTTACCCATCGGTGCCTTTCACGGGGCCAGAGCCAAACCCCGGGGCGGGGGTCGGGGCCCGGGCGGCGGCCCCACCTCCAGGCCGTGGTCGCGCGAATGCACCGCGCTGATCTCCACGGCGTGCAGCTGCTCCAGCGTCAGCTGCCGTGCGTACAGGTGCGCCACGACGCGGTGCGGGCCCTCGGTCAGGTGCGAGCTCAGGTAGTCGGCCTCCGTGAGGCGCAGGCAGCCCAGGCCCAGGCCCAGCACCCGGTTCAGACCGTCCTCCAGAGACCAAAAGCGCCGGTCCACGAAGCCCCCGGGGAAACCCAGCAGCCCGTCGAAGCGCATCTGCATCTGCAAGGAAGCGCCGGGTCACGGGCGCGGGGGGCGGGCGGCGCCCCTCCCCCCGCCCGCCCACC
>NW_027529647.1:712228-747274 GCF_008692635.1 Crocuta crocuta
GGCGCATAGCCTCCACCCGGCTTATCTGCTTCAGCTCCGGGACTGCCGCCGACATCTTGGCACTGCCCCGCGCTGCTGGGGCGCCTCTCCTTAAGTGCATGCGCCGGCCCGCCCCCCGCTGGGCCCGACCAATCCGCAGGCAGCCGCGTCCCTAGGCACCGCCCCTCCACCAATTGCTGACGCCCGTTGGGGCCGAGCCCACCCCGGCGCCCCTACGCGTCGTTGAGGCGCGGAAGAGGCGTGTGCAAAGGTCGGAACTGCACGCGTTCCCGCCCGCCGCTTGGAGAACCACAAAGCCCAGGAGGCTCCGCGCTAGCCGAGCTCAGTCGAGACGAGCGCTGTCGCGGGGGCCTCGGGCGGGCGCTGCCTGCGGAGCTGGGGCTCCGACCGACTCCCGGGCTTTCCCCCAGAGCCTCCCAGGGGGCGCCGCACCAGCCCCCGCCACACTCCCTGCGGGCGCCTTTCCCCCGGAGGGCTTATGGGAGCCTGGCGACCAGTGGGCAAGACCCGTCCCTGCACGCGCGCCGGACAAGCACTCGGGTCCAAGGTCACTGCTGGTCGGCTCCAGAAGAGCAAGGAAGGCAGGGCCTGGCAGAGCTCCAGCTGCCGCCCTGGTCTGTGTCCACGCACAGCCCTGGGGCTCCTAGACTTAGCGTGTGGGAAGAGGAAGTACCTTAAATCCCGGCCCAGCCTCCCGCGTTTCCTCCAAGTCAGACACCATATGCCATGTACTGTTGGAGGAAATGGGGTCTCCCCAATTTACCAAGGAGTAACCTGGGGCATAGAGGAACAGGACCTGCCTTAAGGGTACCCAGCAGTTGGTGCCAGAGCCAGGATCTCACCCAAGAGTCCCACCCTGTCTCCTGACCACTGTCCACAACAGAAAACCTCCCACCTTCCACAGAAGAGGCGCTGAGGTACATCCCCTGTGTCTGCTGGGGCTCAGGAGCATGGGGACGGTGTCCGGGGGGCAGCAGTGGGGCCACTTGTCCACTGGTTGGCCCAAACTCCATTTTCCTCCCACGGTGGGCGAAGATTTGCTGAGGAAGGAAGCATCATGTGCATTCCCCATGCAGCGAGGGAGGGCAAGCTCTGTGGCAGAGAAGGCTGCCCCCGAGCAGAAGACAGCAGGGGCAGAGGACAGGCAAGTGTTGGTAAGGACCCACTGGCGGCTCATTCACAGAGCGAGTCGTGTTCGTATCCTGTCACACGCAGGGGAGTAAGGATCCAAAGAGAAGGCTCCCTCTCTCCCCATCCATGGCCTCTCCCAGGATTTCAATGGGCAGCCACAGCTCAGGGAAAAGCCAGATCCCAAGGCAAGTGACCGTGTCCGAAGAGCAGACGTTGTTGAGGGGAAGGACCCGCCAGGCAGGACCATGTCTCCAGGCCACAGGGCACAACCCAGACCCTGGGAGGGGTCAGAGGGCACAGAGGAAAGGCGCCCCATGCCCCAACCCCTCCCCGAAACAAGATGTGAACAAAGTTCCCGGTCTGCTGATGAGAAGTGTAGAGGGAGATCGAGTGCAGCCCATGCAAGACATCTGACCCTGAGCACCTTTCGACTCACCCTGGGGCCGTGCCCCAAACACGACTGAGCAGCTGCAGAGCGGAGGGTGGCAGTCCTTCCCTGGGGCTTGGACTAGACGGCAGAGAACACTGGTTCCACCAGAAAGCCCCTGAGTCAAAGAGGGGACCTGAGGAGACCGCTTGGAACCACGTTTGCAAAGGAGCCGCTGGCGAGGCATTCCGGCACCACAGCCTCTCCCTCCTGGGAGGCCACGTGCCGGGCAGGAAGCTGGCAGCCACAACCGGCCCTCTAATCCATCCTACGCGACAGGTGGAGAGAGCTGTTCCCTGTGTAAAAGCCTCTGACTGCTCTCAGAATAAAACCCCTGCCCGTCCCTGTGAGGTCCGGTAGCATCTGCACCCCCACTTGCCCCGATTCTGACACGCCAGCAACTGGTGACACTTGGGGCGTCTTTCTGCTCACTGGTCACACCAGGCTCACTCTGGCCTCAGGGCCTTTGTGCGTGCTGTGCTGGCTGCCTGGGCTCTCTTCCAGGACCACCTCTTTCACATCCTTCAGGGCTCAGCCGAAATTCCTCCTCAGAGATGCTCTCCTCAACCACAGATTCAACCAAATACCCCATGTGACTCCATCTCCTCACCAGCCGACGCTCTTCCTAACAGTAACCAAACCTGTGCAGTGCCTCACAGCCTAGAACACAAACTGCCAGGAGCCTGAACCTTGCATGTGTCCGCCCTCTCCAGCCCAGCCCACAGGGAGGTGCTCGCTGAGTATCTGGGATGCGTCAGCGATGGCGACGGGGACTGCAGTGGTGACCTGCACACCTGGAGTGCTGCTCCTCCTCCACGGCTCATAAAATGAGACATGTCCCCAGAGCGCCCTTCACTGCAACCCAGAATCAGCACGATGACCGCAGCAGTCATGAGCAGGAGCCCCCAGGCCTCACACACCATCTCACGCGCCCTCACAGCCTTCTGAAGTCCTGTGTCACAGACACCTCACACGAGGAAACGGAGGCTGTGGCCACACACCAGTGCTCGCGCTGCTGTGGGGGTGTGAGCTGCCATGAGTCACCCGGCTGTCCTGCCTCCGGGCTGAGAAACAGCTGAGGCCCCTGGGTGCTATGCAGAGGAAGGAATGCACAAGATATTGCTGCATGATTTTATTACTATAAATATACAGTAAAAACGAACAAAAACTAGCCAATCAGAGTACATCAAATGATAGCACATGTAAGTCCAAGACGGGCCAGTCTGCATCCCGGCCTTCAGACAAGAGTACTGGCACCAATACCAATGGTGAGGCTGGGGTGGAGGGTCAGGCGCGGGGCAGGGAGGAGGCAGCCTGTGTGCACGTGTGCAGGCACTCACGTGTGCACACGGGCGTATGTGCAGGCATGAACACGGGGGCAGGGAGTCCGGGGACTGGGGCAGGCTGGCCTGGGCCTGGCGGGGAGCTGTGTGAAAGGCAGCGCTCTGCTCACGGGCTCAACTGCAGAGAGAGCCAATCACATCCTGTCCGTTTCCCCCGAGTGCCCTGCGGTAGGCGGGCCACGGCTGGACGCCCCCTTTGCCTCTGTTGCCCAGAAAGTTTTGCTCAAAAAAACAAAAACAAGGTCACCTCAGATGCAATGTTCCTCCCCCAGGGCAGGTCCACCTCAGGGACCCCAGACAGGACAAATTCTAGAGAAACCAAGTGACATTACGATGGTGAAGAGGGAGCAGGGAAGCTGCTAAGAGCCCTCCCCGGGGTGAGCGGACAGAAGCCCACTAGCCCAGCAGAAGCCCTTCACCTGGAGGGACCTGCCGTGTGATCAAAGCCGCTTCGGAGAAGGTGCAGGGCCGGGAGAGGGGCCGCCGGTCGCCAAGTGCTGCAAATGGCCTGTGCTTCGGTGCCTCTGCCCCGGGATCAGACCCACACCCGGCCTCGCATGGCCACCCCCGATGCCCAGGGGCTGAGCGGGGCTGCGGGGAAGGGAGGCGGTGGGAGGCAGCCGTTGCCTCCAGGGCCGGAGCAGGAAGGGGGAGAAGCAGCGACGAGTGCGGAGCAGCAGCAACGGCCAGGCTGCCGAGGACACAGGTGCACGAGGGACAGGGGACAGGCACTGTTTCCTTCACTGCCAGAACTCGGACCCCGCCTCCCCTCCTCCTTCGGCAACAAGGCCCCCACAATCTCTCTTGTGAAGACAGCACCTCACCCGCCAGCACAATTTTCTTCTGCGAGTCTGTGTTGAGTGTTCAGGCTTTAAGTCCCCAGTGGCTGGGGTGCTGGGAGAAGCCGATCCAGGGCGCACGTGGGTGGTCATGCCCTGGTCCTGGCCACTCAGCCAATGGGGCATTTGGGGGAAAGCCCAGAGCTCAGAGCCCAGGACAGAAAGCTGCTGTCCTTCATCTGTACCATTTACAAATACATCAACTGTAGAAAAAGGAATTTGTCAGAGGAGACAGTCCACTGTGCTCTTCAATTGAGGGTCATACGGCCCCTCGGAGCCAGTGGCCACGCGGAGCGTGCAAGACAGGAGAGGCCAGGGGTCACGCTGGAATCCGGTGGCCTCTCGGCAAAGTCTGGGGAGCTGAGGGCTCCATGCTGCCAGCTGGGCCAGGCTCTCAGAGTGGGGTCAGCTCGGTGGCCCCAGGGTCAGGACTGGGGCCACCCAGCACAGGCCGGGGTGGCCCAGTGGTACAGAGGCCGCGGGGCGTCTCCACGGAGGTGGACCAGCCTGCAGGCAGGAGCAGAGGGAGAAGGGGTCACGCTTGGGCAAGTCACCACCTCATTCATCAGGCTGTTTCTACCAACCAGGAGTCCCCACCGAGGACTGGGCCATCCAGCACCCCCTACTGTGTGTCCGAGGCAGGATCACAGAGACCTGGAATCCGGCCCTGACAGAGAAAAGAGGGTCTGTCCCTCTTGGAGCAGATCCAAGGCAGCGGCATCAGCCAACACCCCAGGACAGAATGCGACAGGTGCCGCAGGCTCCTGGGCCCCCGGCCCGTGCGCGGCCCATGCTTCCCGGGGTCTGACCAGCCGGCGTCCTTCAGGGCTTACTGCTGAATGAGGCCGGAACTCAGTCCGCCCGGGCAGAGGGGAGTGGACTTGGACTGGGTGCGCATCCCATGCTCGCGGCAGCCCCAGGAGCCCCACGCTGCCTTCTTCAGAGGCCTCTCTGGCCATTTCCACGCTGTTGCCTCCTGATGCCATGAGGCACTCTGTCCCTGGACCAAGTCTGCCCCCTGGGGCACTGGTGCTGAAGCTGGGACCCAGGCCTGCAGCGGCGAGTGACCGGCACAACGCTCAGGGCTGCAGAGCGATGTCGACCACCCGCCCGCCAGCTCAGGATGGGCTCCACAGGACAGCCTTCCAACGGCAAACCAAGGAGTGCTTCTGCCACCTGTCACCCGTGACGCAGCCTGAGGCGGGGGAGCCACGAGGCGCTGTGGCTTTGTGTCTGCTATGCAGCCCACAGGCAAAATCCAGTTCTCTGCAGCGTGGCCTGACCTGTACTTTCTACTTCTGGAAGGTTTACCTCCATCATAGCACCCAGCACTGACGCGGAGACCAGGGCCAACTTTATAAAAGTGTTGGCCCTATTTCAACACCAGGCAAGATTTGTCAGAAGGAAACATTCAAGGAGAACAAGAAAGGTTTGCGTGGAAACCTAAGAGCAGCTGTCAAAACAAGCGGACAAACACCGGAGCTCAGGACAGCCGACAGGGTCAGCCGCACACCAGCCGGGGCTGCCAGGCTCCACCCCACAGTCTGGGAACGCGTGGGCCACCGGAGGCACCAGGTTCCCAGAGCCGCTAATGTCACACAAAGGAGGGGAAGCAGGTCCTCAACACACTTGCCTACATGCTTGTGGTGCTTCTGGAACAGCCTTCCATGAAACCACCATTTGGCAAAGTCACCCAGGTAGAGGGCAACTCCCTGTCAGGTTGGGGAGCAACGTAGGGGTCAACTTCACGTGGCCTCCTCACAGACGATTTCAGCATGTGCTGGCATTCCAGAAGGTTCCATAGGTAGGTTGGGGGACAAGGTAGTCAGCAGTAACAGTGGGGTCTTAGCAAGGGCTAAGTTGCCATTCCTGGGGCCCTGAAGGCTGGAAAAGCCTGACTAGGCTATCTAGTCCAGATAGAAAAAACACTGGCCCCAAAAGTTGGCCAACATCAGACCCCCCCCCAGGCCCACCTCTTAGGGACAAAGGTGTAGCATGTTTTTGGAGTTCTGGATTCAGAAACCAGGATCCCAGGGAAGATAGGGATATGGAAGAAGCCCAGAGAAAGGGAAGGAACCCCCCAGGGAGGGAGGAGAGCCAGATGGTGAGGTCCTCTCTCTCCAGCAGTGTCAAGGATGCCCCTCAGAGCCACCCCACAACGCATATGAAGGCGATCACGTACCAGCTTACTCCTCTATACCAACAGAGCAGGAGTCAGGCCCCAGGGCTGTGCAGAGGAGGAGAGAGACGGAAGCTCAGTTAGCAAAGCGCTCAGACAGACCAGCACATTCCACAGCAAATGCACTGTTTTAGGACAAGATTCCCCGGGAGGACATGGGTGGAAATGCCCACACAGACTGATGTGCTGAAACAAAGGAGAACAGAGCACTGGGCCACCGTCCAACGCAGAAACACTCAGCCTGGGCAGGCCTGGGCGGGGCTAACCTTGAGGAGGGTGGAGTCAGGAAGGGCCCCGCCCTGCAGCTAGGTGTTCACCAGTTAAGTTCATGGATTTCCCCCACCTAATTCCCCAATCAACAGGGGACACTAAGGTTCACTAACCTATTCCCATACCTCCACACATCTCCACAGGAGACCTGTGCAAGTGTTGTGTGCATGTCCCATTCTCTCTCTCTCTCTCTCTCTCTCACACACACACACACACACACACACACACACACACACACACACACACACGTGAAAGACGGTCAGGATCTCTGCTTGACTGAAGGCCAGTAGCAGAACAGNACACACACACACACACACACACACACACGTGAAAGACGGTCAGGATCTCTGCTTGACTGAAGGCCAGTAGCAGAACAGAAGGTGCAGCTCGGGAGTAAAGGAAGGCAGGTACACGTGCTTATGAAGGTGGGCACATCGGTGAGGACCCACCTGAGCGCCAGGTACCATCAGCAGTGCTGCTGTCTCCCTCACCCCCATGGGGCAAAGGACCCAGAGCCTCGGGGTTTCCCCACCCTGCTGGCTAATCCTGCCCCTGGGCTGGTCTGGCCTTCGGATGACTTCAGCCTCTCCACCAGCACCACCACAGCCAAGTGCCTCCTGTCCCATCTGTGGAACTAAGGGCCAAATCACTTGTCCAGGGCAGAGGGGACTCTGGCATGGGGCACGGGGGTGGCACCGCCAGGTGGGGTCCTGCCCCTTCACCCGCAGGATCACAGCCACACTTGTGCTTCTAGAAGTCACTCTCCAGACTCTCCCCATCCCCCAAGCTTTTAATTACAACAAAATCCTTAAAGTTTGTTGAAAAAACTTACTAGAAGTATGTGTTACTCTAGGGAATGCTGGTCCTAGACACGGCTTTCACCCACGGGCTTCTCTTCGTGGAGGCCCCGGGGTGCCGATGAAACATGCTCCCCTGCTTTCCTGCACCTGCTGACCGTGACCCCTCTGGGCTAAAGGGGACGCCTGTCTGCAGAGGCTACTCCTGTCCCTGTGCTGGGGCGGGACAAACCAAGCACTTCATAGGTAGGCCCGATACACAGGTCAGGTCACTGGCAAGTGAGCAGTGGCGGGTCCTGGGGCAGGCGGCTGGGGGGTGGGGGGCTTCCCAGCCACGTGTCAGGAGCCAGACTCTCCGAAAGCATCGCAGCTCTTTATGTTGATCTCAGATGTTCAGATGGTATCTTAGCAAGCAGCAGGCATTAAGTCTTGGAGAGCCCCTGACTCCTGTCCCCCATCTTTGGAGCCCAGAACTTAAAGGTGAGGATCTTGACCCAGGGGAGCTGGGGGCAGGGGACCCCAGGCGGTTTTTGGAAAAGGGAGGCAGAGAAGAAAAGATGCCTCCCTGACTGCGCTTGGGCCCTGCAGGTGCCCAGCACCCCAGCCGGTCCTTCCAGCCCTGGCCGGGGCCCTGGGGGTGCTGGTGGTAGAGAGCTGACGGCCAGCATCAGGCCCAGGGCACGCAGGTAGCTTTCTGCTTGTAGTTCCCTACGACAGAGGCCCTGCTGGTGAGCCCCAAACAGGGACTGCCAGGCCCACGGGTGACGAATCGGGGATTCCAGTGGGACTGGCTGTGCTCACCAGGCCCCAAGCAGGAGACGGAGAGAAGGCCCATGACCTTTCTGAAACAACGGGGCTTTCCTGCCTTCCTGATGCTGAGCTGGCTCTAGAGCGCAAAGGGGCTTCACGCACAGGCTCTGCTCCAAAGAGCAAGGGGCTGCAGGAGGGGTGACTGGAGCCAGGGCCTGGCTGTGGGCAGAGCCAGGAGACAGACCTGGGCTCCTGACAGGCCAGCCGCCCCCCAAGCAGAGCAGTCCCCAGCTCCCCGTGGCCAGGGACAGCCCTGCCTGTGCCCCCCACTCCCACCCACTGGCTCAGGTCAACTGCGGAGCGCATTACCTGGCAGGTAGATGTCGGCTGGCAGGCGGGGCTGGCCGCAGCTGCAGGGCTCAGGGCTGCCATCCTGCAGGACGTTCTCGATGGATGGCACTCGGCTCCCTGCAGGGGAGGGGGCAGGTCAGAGGTCTACAGGCAAAAGTGGCCACTGTCTCTCTGGTCAAGATCCCTGGGAGCCTCTTTCCTCCCTGCCTGAGGGTTCTACAGCCACGGTAAGGCCAGTCCTGGCCCCAGACTCCGCTCTGACTCCTTTCTCTGCCCTCTAAGCCTGAGACCCAAAGGTTTGCTTTTCTTTTTTTTTATAGCTTATTTATTTTTGAGACAGAGAGAGACCGAGCACGAGTGGGTGAGGGGCAGAGAGAGAGGGAGACAGAATCTGAAACAAGCTCCAGGCTCTGAGCTGTCAGCACAGAGCCCAACGCGGGGCTCAAATGCACAAACTGCGAGATCATGACCTGAGCCGAAGTCAGACGCTAATTGAGTGAGCCACCCAGGCGCCCCCAAGGTTTGCTTTTCTTTACTGCCCTTCTCTCTCAACTCTGCCTTCAGGCTTTTGTTTTGACTTATTATAAAATCATCATGTACCTGTTTAAAAAAACAAACAAGAAGAAAGAGTGACAGATTTACCGTCTCCTGCTTAGCCTTACTCTTCCCACTGGCCTCCACACCCTGCACTGGGGAACAAGTGGGCCCTGCATGTGGCCACCTTCCCTCTCAACAGCACCTCCAGGTGCTGCCCAGGGAATCCTCGAGGGGGAGGGCCCCTCCGCAGATGAGGGGCCCGGGCCCTGTGATGGGCACAGCACAGAGCCACCCAGTCGGCCATACACTCTGCACAGGCAGGAAGGAGCAGAGGTGAGAGAGGGTTGTGTCCACCCGGGAGTCCAGGCTGGGAGACAGGAAGTGACAACACCTGTCCCAGGCGCCAACCCTCACACCCAAAACCAAAGCCCCAGGCCCAGCAACCTATAGCAGGCCCCACACGCAGGGGACGGGGAGCCACGCTGGGGAGGGACGTGGGTCACCCAGTACACCCGTGGGAACCTCCTGGCAAGGAGGGGGTCACAGCAAACGAGCAGCTGAAGGTTATTTGGGGGTCTTTACCATGTGACAGACCTGGGAGTCAGCCAGCCTGACAGGGCCACTTCCAGGCTCTGTCACCTCTACATTAAGTGGCCTGGGGCCTCCAACCACCCCAACCTGGAGCCTCTGTTTCCTGATCTGTCCAACACTAGGGAGGAATGGCCCAGACAGGGGAGTGGCAGCATTCCCAGCTGGCAGAGAAGGCTTGGGAGGCACTTCGTCACATCCTGCAGCCACCGTGGGGTCAGCTGCAGGTCCTGCCCCCACGAGGTGGCTGGGGGTCATGCCCCCAGGAGGAGCCCAGGGCCCATCGGTGGTGGCTAGGACTCAGGCCCCAGCAGGCTGCTATATGCTACTCTCCACGGGACACAGGGGCATAGGGAGAAGCGGCCTGGCTGGGCCGTGCACTGCACCGGGGGCCCTGGGCCTCTCCAGACGGCAGCTAGGCCACCCACACAGGACGTGCAGGCAGAGCTGACCGTGTGCAGTGACCCAGGTGGGAAAGACGACAGCTGCCACTGGGAAATGCTGGCTGGACCCGGAGGGAAAAAGATGAGCGGCCAAAGGCTGTCCTCTGGGAGAGCTGGCAGCAAGAAGCCTGTGCCTCCCAGCAGGGGACCCCGCACACGCTCCGTGCCCATCTCGGCCCCCTGGCAGCGAGGTCCTGAACACGCTTCTCAAGAAGCAGAGGGCTTACCTTGCTTTAGCGCCAATGCCTCGTCCACATCCTCTGTCATGAAGCTCTAGAAAACGAGGACAAAGTGTGTCCACAGCTCTGCTGCCACCAGCAGGGGACAGGACTCTGGGGGACAGGGCTCCGGGCTGATGCCCCAGCCCCCCAAACAGGACCCACCCCACAGATGGGGAAACCAGCTGAGGTTGCTACGTGAGCAGTGCTGGAGGGGGACCTGGGCACGCTTTGCCGCAGGTCTGGGAGGCCCATCGACAGGCAGTGGGGACAGGGTGACAGCTAGGTCCTGGTGGGCGGGGAGGGGGCCTCACCTCAGGGGAGCTGCTTAGCGCCAGCCCCGCCCCACTCAGCGGGGGAGGGGCGTCCGAGTCCTGGGAGAGCTTCTCCTCATCCTCCTCGTGGATGGGGGACGATGGAGACCGCAGGGTGCTGGGGACAGAGAAGACGGGGGTAAAGGACAAGTGGCTGATAAACACCAACCCGCTAAAGCCAATGTCACCCGTGGGTGGGACCGGGGGCTACGGTGCAGGCCCAGCGGCTCCTGGAGGGAGGCCGTCAGGTGTGAGCTGGTGCAGGCCCGCTCAGGCTCTGGATTTTCAGGAGGAGAGGGCGTCATACTGGACCAGGGGTGCGGGGGAGCGGGGAGCAGCAGGAGAGAGCCCCACGCGTCTCCATCTCTGGAGTGGTCCTGCCACACGTGTAAGTCGTGGGGGCGTGGCTGGTTTTACAGAACTTCTGCCTAAACTCTTCTTAAAAAGGAACAGCACCCGTGTGAGGCGACGCTCATCACAGACAGCTGGCTGCCTGCGTCTCACATGCGTCCAGGTGACTGTGACCAGACCCTCTGCTGGGTGGGCCTACCAAGGACCACGTCGTGCACCCAGCTTCATGGGGCCCGGCTCTGGCTGCCACTGCTGCTCACACAGCGGGACGTGTCCACGCGACAAGCCCCAGCAAGCTCCCTCCTAGGCCTGTGGTGGCTGCTCCCATGTGGCCTGGGACAGGGAGGGATCCATCCCCACCAGCGCATCCCTTCTGCTGCTTGGCGGTCTCCTGTCGTAACCGGCCTTAGCCACAAACCTCACCTGCTGCCGGCTCTTGGTTCTGGGGGCCACCCTGGTGAGCCCCCCAGCAGAGCGCTGTAAAACTAAGCGCTCTGCACCTCTTGCCGGACACCGCAGGCCCCTGCCTCTGCCACAGAGCACCTGGCTGGGCTCCCCCACAACCACCCCCGGGGGATCCTAGTGCCAGCCTCACCTGTCGGGGGATTTGCTGCTCGGCTTGCCCTTCTGGTGACTGCTTTCCAGGATTCGATCGATCCCAGCGAGTGGACAACCAGCCTGGGATAGGCCATCCGAGACGCCCGAGTAGGTGATCTCTTCATAAAGGGGGGCTGAAGGGACGGCCGGGGAGATGGCCCGAAGGCCGTTGAGCGCCTCAAGCAGGGAGATGGGCTCATAGCCGGGCGGGATGCTGTCAGAGCTCTGTGGGGATAAGAGCGGGTGAGGGACGGGCTGGCCAGGCTCCCTGCCCCGGGCCACAAAGCCCCAGACACTGGCCTTGTGCCTCAGGGACGCTCTACTCCCCAAAACCTGCCTTGTGACCATCTCCTGTCTACTCCACCTTCCAGAGACCTAAATCCCCCTCCCTCAGAGGAACGCCAAGGACACCAGAGCAGCCTAAGACACCCTGCAAGGGCCCCCTTAGCCATCAGCTGCAGCCGTGGACACCCACTCTTGGTGCCCCTGATGAAGGAAGAGGGCGCTTAGCAGAGCCTCCCCACCCCTGGTCTCGGCCAGCCCCTACCTGGCTTTCTGTTCCTGCCTGGCACAGGTGGAGAGTGAGGGGTCAGAGAGAGAAAGGAGAGCTCGGGAGCGGGTGTAGAGCAAAGCCATGCCAAAGGCGGGAGAGCCCAGTGGAGCCGCGTGGGTTCTAGACCAGGGAGGGCCTGGCCCCGCAGGGGGCGCTGCCCAGCACAGGCATCTGGCCCGAGTCAGATCCTCTGCGGGCCTGGAACAATCGTCCACAGGGGCGATGCATGTTCTGGGTGGTCCTAATGGGCACCCCTGGTTCAGAACCAGTCTCCTCCAGTGCTGGGAGAGCAAACCAACAGACTGAGTCTTGCTTTAGGGTTAAAGGAGGGGAGATGCCCAGGTGCTGGGAGATGTTAGGCCCCCAGGCCACGCCAGACAAGGTGAAGGGCAAATGCCCAGCTGTGCTCCCAACGTGAAGCCCCTGCCCACTTGATTGCTCCCCGGAAGGAAGGGAGAGCCGCCTTTCAGGGCAGAGATGGATCAACCCTGGAGACCAAGGGAAGGCAGAAAGGCTGGGGTTGGGGGCTCCCTGCCCTCAGCACGCACCTCCTGAGTCCCTTGGTCACCTGGGCCTAAGGTGCCCTGCATCTGCTCCCAGCCTGAACCTCCTCACCCTCCAAGTGGGGAGAACCTCTGCCTCCATCCCTGGCATGGGCCTCCAGGGATTTCCACCTCTCTAAGTTCTGCCAAGGGGCCCCAGGGGTCAGTGGAGGCTCCAGGCAGAGGCCGCCTGCCTGCTCCCTGAGATGCAGGGAAAATGCAAGAAAACCAAGTCCTGGGCCCAAAGAGCTAACATCCAGGGGGAGAGAGCAGGGGTGCGGGACAGCAGGCAAGCGCGAGGAAGACTTTGCAAAAACTAGCAGCAACGTGAGTTCCACCTTCGACAACATTCCACTGCCAGCAAGAAAAAAAAGGGAAACGAGGCCATTGGGGACCACGGGCAGAAGCAGAGCTGGCGAGAGGGGTGGCCTGAGGCCGGCGCTGTTGCCGCCTGGCAGCGGGGATCCGAGACACTGGCTTTGTGCCGACAGACCTTGAGCTTTGCTTGTTCCACAAAACTCCCTTCCTGGGCAGGGACGCCGGGACTGGGGAGAGTGGATTTGACAGATTAAATTAACCAAACACGTTAGCCTGGGGTGAAAATGACTTCCCATACTTGTCATTGGTTTAATCATTAGGGTGCAGGGCAAGGATGTAGCCATAGGGCCAAACACACTTACTGTTTCCCTTTTAGGTTTCTTGCTGGCCAGTGAGGCGGGGTGCGCCTTTGATTTTTTAAAGGGACACTGTCAAGATAAAAATCATATGTTTTACTACTGCCACCCCCCAAACGGCGCTGGAGCTGGCTGGCTGGGGTCTCTCAGCTTTGCCGGCCTCCAGGTGAGCCGTGAGCCTGTGCCTGGCAAACTGCACGTGCACGTGAGGTTTGGGGACCTGACCAAGTGCAGATTCTGCCCCAGGGGCCTGGGCCTGGACATCTACGCAACTTCCAGGAGCCCACGATGGTGGAGCCCGTCTCCATCCCACTGCCCACCCGTGGGCTGGATCACCCCAAGAAGCAGGTCTGGGCCAGCACAGGCAGGAGAGTGGCCAGGCGCTCCCCACAAGTGGGCATAGCTAGCCATTAGGAAAGGACACCCTCCTGCACGTTTTTGAGGCTCCACATAAACTAATTACCAACGTCCAACTCCTCGAGGAAGCTGGGGATGAAAACCAGTCCCAAATCACCCAAACTCCTCAGGAACATTAACAGACTTGCTGAAGAAACTCTGGCTTCCCTGTGGCACCACGTGGTGACCGCTCAGACGGGAGACGCGGCGGCCAACAGGAACCCACGTGCTTGGGCTGCCTTAACCCTCTGGAGGGGAGCGCACGGGCCCTCCGGGACACGTGAGGCTTACAGCCCAAGCCCCAGCACGCCCGGTCCTTATCCTAGGGACAAGAGGGGCAAATGTGGGAAGGTCAGGCCTGATGCCAGACGCCAGGGCGGAGCCCGGAGGGGCAGGTCAAGCAGTAAGAAAACCCACCAGCCCAGCGGCCCCTGAGCATCCATCCCTCCACAGCAGGGGCTCCGCACCGGGAACCAGGCACACCCCAGTGCTGCTCTCTCTACTGAAAGCGCACTGCTGGAGGAGGTATCTGATGTTCAAAGGTCAAGTCCATATATTTGCTGGAGGGCTGCTTTGGGAGTAGTAAGCGCTGGTGCCAGCAGGGCAGCCCAGGAGGCAAAACACACTGTGTCGCTGGCCTGGGAAAAGTGGGGGTTATGGGGGCCCCACCCGAGGGCAGCCTTGCGTCTGCTCTGGCTCCGATACCACACGTTCATAATTTGAAAGAGAAGCCAGAAATCTGAGTTTTAAGGAAAATTTCCAGACTTTTATTTTTTTATGCTTATTTATTTTTGAGAGAGAGACCGAAAATGAGAGAGAGAGAGAGCCTCCGCACACGCACAAGCTGGAGAGGGGCAAAGAGAAGAGACAGAATCCCTAGCAGGCTCCCTACCATCAGCACAGAGCCCGACACAGGGCTCCAACTCACAAACCATGAGGTTATGACCTGAGTCGAGTTCAAAGGTCAGAAGCTTAACCCCTTGCATCACCTAGGCGCCCTACAGACTTTTAAACGCTGGCCCAGGGGCTCCTGGCTGGCTCAGTTGGCTGAGCACCTCTTGATTTTGGCTCAGGTCATAATCCCAGGGTCATGGGTTCAAGCCCTGCGGGGGGCTCCATGCTGGGTGTGGGCCTGCTTAAGATTCTCTCTCCCCACTGCCCCTTTTCCACCCAGGCTCTCTCTCCCTCTGAAATTAAAACAAACAAACACACAAACAAACTTTGGCCCAAGATTCAGAAACACCACATGGGCCAAACACATACTCCTACCATGGGCCCAGTGCAGGAGCGTCTTGGGGGTGTGCAAACCACAGGGTGTGGGGTCCTTTGTCCTGTGTAGAGAGCTGGCAGGGCCTCTAAGAATCTCTGAACTCCAATGACCTCAGTCGAGAGCCAAGAACACAGACCCCACTGGCTGACCACAGCTGTGGCCAGCTGGGACCCGGGAGCTCAAGCCCTGGGCCTGCCCCTGGCGCCTTTCTGTCCTCCCTGCCCCGTCCCTGTCTATGATGTGCCTCTGCTCATGTCTCAGTACCTACCCTTCTACCCTCATTCCTGTGCTTCCTCTTCTCATGTTTCTGTGTCTCTGCCCATCTTTCTGTGTCTCCACGTCTCTCTCTGTCTTCTATCTCTCTAGCTGGAGAGCCATCTCTCCCCAAAGCCTGACTGCCACTCCCGTCACTGGCCAGCAGCAAGCTCTACCTTACACTTTCCCGGAGGCGAGGTGGATGGCTGCCAACGCGCCCTCCTGTGTGTCTGGGCTGGGCACCCCCTTCAGTGGGCAGAGGGCGTGTGGAGGATACCATGCAGCACCCTCTGCCCACAGCTCAGCAGAATGATGGTGACAGACGCTCCAAGGCTACCTGCCGTCAGACGGCCTTGCTCTTGGCCAACAACACACCCTGGAGTGAGGGCTCACTGGGCCCAGCCTGGATCACCCCGTTCAACCTCACCCCCACTTGTGGGGGCCATGCCTGGCCCAGAGAGCCAGAAGACAGAGAGAGGTAGACAGTCTGGCACCACCCTTCCTTCCAGCCACACTATCAGGGACTCCTGACCAACAAGGCCCCACTGGACACCGGAAACTGCTAACACAAAGCCCCGAGGGCCTCTAGGGCCAGGACTTCTCTGCTGCACACCTTCCAACACAGAAGAAAGAGGCACTTACCGAATGCTCATCGTGGTCCATGCTCTGGGCCAGAACAGGGCTGAAGGAGACGGGGGACAGGGCTCCTGGCTTCTTCCTCACTGCCCGGATCTGCAGGAGGGCCCGGAAAGCTGTGGCAGAGGGAGGGGCTCTCATCAGGCAAGGGGCAGCCAGTTCCAGCACCCCTGAGGCTCCCGAAGCTCCAGGGACACTGGCCACCCACCCGCCCTAAGCGGTCGTGGAATAAGCCACGTCTCCGAATCAGAAGCAACATAGTCCTAACGAAACGGCCCCAGAAGGGAGTTTTCTTCTCAGTGTCCTGCCCTGTTCCCAGTTCAGGTGGAGCTTCTCCAGCCTCTCCCAGGCCAGACCCCAGACTATGCACTTGATGGTGAGTGCAGCCGGGCCACATCTGGTGACCAGCTGAAAGCACAGAGTGCACCCTGGACATCGGCCAGTCTCTTCCTCGAAGTTATACCAAGAGCAGGCAGAGAAGCAGCACAGGTTGGGAAATAAATTAGGAGGCAGGCTATCGACTGCCCTGACATCAGGTCCACTAAGAAGAGCGTAACGCTTACGAGAAGAGCACACACACGACACACAGTCATAAACCGCACCGGCCCCCCATTGCAACAGGACCAGAGCCAACCACGTCCTCAGTGTGAGTGGTGGCCGCCCCAGGCTGCAGACCCCAGAGACGAGGGCCCTGACCCCTGTCGGGGCCAAATGCTACGTACACCTGCCAGGGGCCCTCACCCGCACCTCTGAGAATGCCCAGAAGACGAGGCAAGTGAGGGAGGCTGGTGCTCAGACAGCAGAGGCTACTGGGCCTCCATGCAACCACTGCTCCAGCACAGCCTGGGGGCCCGCTGCCTGTCCCTCCAGCGCCAGCACACCGCCCCGCTGCAGCCTCCCCTCCCAAGCCCCAACATCTCATCAGGGCTGGGCTCCGGACCCCACACACCCTACAGCCCCTTCCTCTACTTCCACACGCTCAGCCTGCCCTGTGGTCGCTGCATGTACCCATCCATCCAAGGGGGACAGCCAGTGGAGACCCCTCCGGCCCCTTACTAGCTGTGACCTTGGACAGGTTCCCTCCGATCCCCAAGAGAGTGATGAGACAAGCATGGCAGGTCTGGTCACACGGCTGCATCCTGGCTAAGGAGCGCGGGCTGAAGCAGGAACACCTGCCGGCCCGAGGCGGCTGACCGGCACGCCCAGGTGTGAAACGGCAGGAAGCCTTTTTCTTTTTTAATTTTTTTAAATGTTTTATTTATTTCTGAGAGAGACAGTGTGAGCGGGAGAGGGTAAGAGAGAGAGAGAGGGAGATACAGAATCCGAAGCAGGCTCCAGGCTCCTAGCTAGCTGTCAGCACAGAACCCGACGCAGGGCTCAAACCCACAAATGGTGAGATCATGAGCTGAGTTAAGTCGGACGCTTAACCCACTGAGCCACCCAGATGCCCCAGGAAGGCTTTTTCCAAAGGGCTCTCATCTACCTACTGGATGGATAACACCTGCAGCTCCCGTGGAAGGCCCTCTCCTCACCCCCACGCTGGCCCCTCCCTGCCGGGACCCACCCACCAGCCTGATGGTCATTTTGATCGAGTGGGATTTTCTGCCTCAGAATGTTTAGATGCCTCCACTGGACGACAGACACTTTATTGAGAATTACGCTCATGTGGTGACTTTGAGAAAATGTCTGGAGTGCTCCAGGAAACCAATCACCTTCTGCCTAGCACACTTTCCATCTCACCAGGATGGCTTTCTAAATCAAAATATTTTCCATGTAACATTTAAAGATGTGAGCCACACCATGGGTGGCTCAGTCGGTTAAGCCTCCGACTCTTGATTTTGACTCAGGTCACGATCTCACGGTTCGCTGGGCTCTGTGCTAACCTCATGAAGCCTGCTTGTGATTCTCTCTCTCGCTCTCTGACCACTCCCAACCCCTGCTTGTGCAGGCACTCCCTCTTTCCCAAAATAAAAGAAATAAAAATATTTCTAAAATTAAGTAAATAAAGATTTGATTTACTGGTCAGTCTCTGCCCAGCTCCAATTTCACTGCAAGAGCCTCCCTGCTGTGCCCTCGCCAGCCCGGAACTCCGGAAGCCTGATTTTCTGAGGACGGGAGCCGCGCAGGTGCAAGTGTGGTCGCCGTGGCTACTAACCACCCAGGCAGCGTCCCGGCGCCCCGGCCCGGCCCTACTCACGCAGCCGGCAGATGGGGCAGTTGCTGGCCTGGTAGCGCAGCGTGTCGGCGCAGGAGTTGCACAGGCAGAGGTGCCGGCACGGCAGGATCAGCGTGTCCCGCAGGTCTGACAGGCACACCACACACTCGTTGCTGTTGTCGCTGTTCTCCTCATCCGATGGCTGCAGGGACACGGAGGGCCCCAGTGTCAGTGGGCTCCCAAGGACCAGAGGAAGGGGCCGGAGCGGGGAGGGGGGCAGGGGGCATTCCCGTCCCCGGCCGCCCCACCGGCTGTTTCCAGCTTCCCTGGGGGCTGCTGTGGCAGAGGGGTGTCTGAGAGGGCGGAGGAAGGTCACCACGGAGCAGGAGTCCTTGGGACACGCGGCCCAGAGCTGCACTCGCTGGGCACCAGGCTCAGGCCTGGCTGGTACCCCGTGCCCAGCCTAGCCCAGAGGAGAGCCTGGGGCCCCCCACCCCCAAAACACACACCAAACCACGAAAGCTCCAGTCTCTTCCTATTCCTCAGAACCAAAAAGAAAACGTGGAAAAGGCCCAACACTACGGGCACGTCTGGCACAGGGCACCCACTTTCTGGGCTAAAGCAGAAAAAGGTCAGACACGTCCAACTTGCCTAATCAAAACAAGTATCCCGATCAAGACAGCAACACCGTACAACAGCAAACTGTAGCCCTACCATCTGTTTCCGTAAATACAGGCTTACTGCCCCTGGTTTCCAGATGGCTACAGTGCACGTGCGCTGTATGTAAAATCAGGCCACTGATGGACATGACACTGTATGGCCAGTGCAGTTGAAATATACACTTCCAGGCCCTGTACAGAGAGCTGGCCAACCTCTGGTGTTCACACACGGAATATACAGGGGACACTCACTTGAGGCTAAGGGCCTGACCAAGAACCAAGCTGCCCTGACATCCAGCTATTAGTGGGTTCCAGATGTCACAGAAGCTGGTGTGCAAGACTTCCAGAAATTTTTAGGAAGACATGGCAGTTTCACTTGTGCCTTTAAAATGATGACAAAGGCACAGGTCGATTCTCTGCTACCCTTCCCTGGCTGCGCCGGACCACAGCCCTGTCAGCCACACGCTTCAGTCACAAGCGTGCAGGGGCTTGTGGCTGGGAGGTGAGCCGGCTGGCGGGAGGCAGCACGGGGTCCCACAGCCCCAGGCTATCCCTGCTAACCTGACAGCTAGCTACCCAGTGACATTAACAAGCCAGTGAATTTGCTGGAAAAAGGACAAAATATCACACAGATTCTGTTAACTCACTGATTTACGATTAAAGTAATCTCTACGCCCAACACGGGGCTCCAACCTACAACCCCAAGATCAAGAGCTACACACTATACCGACTGAGCCAGCCAGGCGCCCCTCTCCGTTAAAAAGTTAAGAAAAAATGGGGCGCCTGGGTGGCTCAGTCGGTTAAGCGTCCGACTTCAGCTCAGGTCATGGTCTCACGGTTCGTGGGTTCGAGCCCCGCATCGGGCTCTGTGCTGACAGCTCAGAGCCTGGAGCCTGTTTCAGATTCTGTGTCTCCCTCTCTCTCCGACCCTCCCCTGCTCATGTTGTCTCTCTCTCTCTCAGAAATAAATAAAATATTAAAAAAAAAAGTTAAGAAAAAATGGAGGCTGGGGTTCTAGCGCCTCCAGGGGAAGGCCCCCAAGGGGACCAGGCCACGGGGCCCTGGCCAGGACTGGGGGGCCCAAGAGAGTCCCTCCAGGAACCCGCTCCAGTGTACACGGAAGGAAAGCTGGGGACGGAGGTCCACATGGAGGCTGGCGGGTGTCACTACAAGCACATACCTTGGTCTCCTGGTTGTTCTTGTTCTCGATGCCGTAGATCTCCTGCAGCAGGTAGCTGACCCGGTCCACCTGGAGAGCAGAGAGGTATTTGGGTGCTCGCGGGCCCCCACTCAAGAGCTCCCTGCACCCACCTAGCCCAGCACCACTTCCCAGCGGCCAGGCCTGGTTCTCAGGGCAGTCGTGGTTGAGGTTCTGTCCACCTGCACCTCAGGGAGTGGGCCCCATGCCAGGAGAGGGGCAGAGAGTCTGCTACCTGCCCAGCCCAGCCAGTAGCACAGGCAATAGGACGGAAGGCCCAGCAGTTCTGCCTGCCCGGGGGAGGCGGGGCATGGAGCCAGCCTCTGTACAGGCCAGGCAACCATACCCTCTGCCCACCTCACCACCCACCCCCCCGCGCCCAGAGAAAAACCACTTTGAACCCACCCGTCACCAGCTGCACAAGAGTGTGCACAGTCAGACCTCACGCCGACCATGCTCAGAAGTGGCCCGAGCTGCCGCGTTTCCCACACAGCTCTCTGGACCACAGGCACGCCCTGTGCCGCTGGACGAGACTCACGGCTATGAGTCCAGGCTGGGACACGGGCACATGCACACACCCAAGGAGGCCGATGCAGACTTCCCAGAGCCCGGATGGGGACTCCACAGAGTGTAAGAGTGCGTGCGTGTGTGTCTTTTAAATCAAAAGGGGTCACGATATTTCTTCTACCAGACTTACAATTTGCTTCTGCTTTAAAGGTTTCACAGAGAAGCTGCCGTCGACGTGCTAGAGGGGAGAAGGCACAGAGGTTAACTCTCGAGCTGGTAGCACTCAGCACTCTCACTCGGCAAGCGTTCCACACCCCTGGCTGAAGGACGGAGCCCAGCCAGTGTCTCCAAACGTGGCCTCTGAAACTACCTAGAGGGCCGCCTCTTGGGTCTGCCCTGACCCAAGTAACCCACTTTCTCCGGGTAGTCCTCACAAGCACATTCAGGTTTATGACCATCAGCCAACTTCCTAGAGCCTCCCAACAGCAAGCAGCAGCACCTGGATTGCAAGACCCAGGACAACCCAGTTCCAACCCCAAAAGGGCATGGCTCAGCCAGGAAGACAAAGCGTGCACATGTACACGAGAGCTGTGTGCACACACACAAGATGAAGTGTCCACATACACACGCACACGGGAAAGCCCCAAGTCCTAAACACTCTGACAACTAAAGAGGATAGATGTGTTTGGTGGTATCTGGGGAGACACACCACCCGGAGTTCGAGGAGGTTAGTAAGGCAGGAGACCTGAGATCTTCCAACAACAGCACCTGCCCCTCCGAGTTAACGGAGACCAGCACCAGCCATTTTCAGGGTGATGGACTCCAAAAATAAAGCAGTTTCTCATGGGGCTCTAGACTGGAAATGCAGATGGAATGTTTGCCATCGACGGCCCGCCTAACTCAGCCAGAGCAGTGCACAGGAAACACTTGCTGTCCCTCCTGACAAGGCCAGGCCTGGGGAGCACAGCTGGCGAGGGAGAGGCCCACCCTCTGCCCTGGGCACTCTGTGTCGTCTGTCCCTGGGGCGGGGGGGCGGAGGCATGCGGCACAGGACAAATGGACTAAAGGGGGCTCAGCCCCAGATGCACTAACTCCCTGGGGAGTCTGGAAAGACCCAATCACAGGGAGAGCCCTTAATGCTCTAAAGCCTGCAGACACACACCGGGCTGAGGAGGCTGGGGGCAGCAGATGCCCATGTGTGGGGCAGAGCCCAGAAGCAGCAGCCCGAGCCTGGTTTCCTCCTGGGGCCCCTGATCCTCGTCCACCCAGGCCACAGGCTGGTGCTGAAAACACTTTACAACTGCACCATGCAGGCCAACGTTCTGCGGAAGTGGGGCTGTCGGCCAAGTGTGGGCCTTCTCCAACAGGACCGCACCCCACCACCGAGACCAGCAAGGGTCTCGGTGAGCAGGGATCTGCTCCCAACCCAGCCAGGCACGTGCTGCTGCGTGAACGCACACACAGAACTGCTGGCCCCCACGAACAGCAGTGATCCCACGACATCCCAACCCAGAGACAATCCTCACCACCACAGCCAACCCACTGCACCCCGAGTAGTGTGGCCACAACACAGGAACACCTGGGGAGACTGGGGACTCGGGTCTGCATGGAATAAAAAACATCTAAGTTCAAATACACATCAGGCTGAAGGTCGCGTTAAGTGAATCCTTGCACATAAATGGTCTCTTGTATGTAAAGCATCCCCAACTCAGGGACCCCAGGAGGGCCTGGATGACTCTTCTCTCTGCCCCCAGAGGGTCTAGAGCCCTGCTAGGCAAGTGGCAGACCCAAGGACACCACAAACAATGGGCCCAGTTCTACCCTACAACAAACGTCTGCCCCAGGAGTCTGAAAGGCCACAGTGGGGAGTTAGATCACCCCAGCTCCATGGGACCAGGGTGACACAGCCACCTGGAGGGACGGCAGAGCAGGCATTCAAGGACCAGGCCAGGCTGACAGGTTCCGATGGGCCTGGTGGGAAAGGCTGGGGTCCCGGGTGGTGACAATCCCGGGTGACCCCTCCACATCCCAGACAGAAGCCGGTCTGTCAGGAGAGTCCTCCACGTGGGTGTGTGGCCCCTGCGCTGGCAGGTTACAGGGGGTTCTATAGGACACGCGCCCTCACCACACACCAGATGTCCTTTGAAACCCTCCCGCAGGGGACACTGCTTCGAAGCCCAGCCTCCTAGAGCCCAGAATAAATGGAGAGTCTCCCACCTGCCCTGAACGTCTGGCACCAAGCCCATCTGGCCAAGGCCTGGACCCCAAGTTCAAACTTCTACTCTCAAAACAGCACCCCTCTGCCCAGCGCTCCCAGGTCACAGGCACAGGAAGGGTGAGGGTGACACTCACCTTTTCAAACGCAGCCAAGAGCACATGGGCGTGGCCGGTCACCTCCACAACTGCCGGGGAGAGAGCGGAGGTGGTGGTCAGAGCTGGCCTCAGTCCCTCCTCTGCCCTCACCCCGAACTTCTTCTTCTTCCTAGCTGGTGCTTTCCCAGGCTCTCAGCTGGAGACCCAAACCTGGGGAGGACCATCCCCATCCTGCCTTCCTCTGCCGGGGGTGCTGCGGCTCCCTCCGGCCACATCTCCTCCATGGCTGGCTCCGCACGGAGGGACGTTCTGGCAGGGCTGAGGAGCGGGGACTCGGCCAGCAGGGCTCCCACGCTGGGGCCTGGGGGGCTGCAGCCCACAGCAGCGGCAAGGTCGGCAGAGGACAAAGGGCCAGTGAGCGTGGCTACCAGGCTCTCGGGTCTTCCACTACCCTGCTGGGGGCGGACACAGAACCTGAGGCCTGTCTAGCTGCTGCCACCAGGGGGGGGGGGGGGCGNTCCTGAGTCGGGGGAAGGAGCTGGAGAGAGGGCCCCACAGCCCAGGAGGGGGCCCAAAAGGCAGACAGCTCAGAGCTTTGTCAAGCCCATGGCCCTAAATGTGCTAAGTGAGCTGAGCCAACATCTTTCACCACTTCTGGAATGAAGTCCTCCTGCTGACTGAGGAGAGAAGGGTCCATGGCCCGGAAGGAGATGGATGAGGAAAGGCTGCTCACCATCTCCTTCATCTACCACGGCCTGGATGACCACTGGAAACACGCCCCGGTCCAGGTCAAAGTTCAACTGGGGAGAAAAGGAGGGGAGAACAGTCAGACTGAGCTGGAAGGAGGAGTCGCCGCAAGCAGTGAGCGGGATGGCGTCGTGGCACGGCTCCTGCAGACAGACAAAAGGACGAGGAAGACAGACACATCAGGCTGCACTTTTCCCCTTTTGGCAAAGTAGATAGAAATAACGTGGCTTTGTGTAACTCAGTGGCATTAAGTACATTTGCAAGGCCATGTTCACCACCACCACCATCCACTTCCAGAACACTCTCCATGTCCCCACAGGCACCTGTCCCCATCACCACCTGCTCCCCAGGCCTCCCAACCTGGTAAGCCCCGCTGTGTCCACAGATCCGCCCAGTCTCGGCACTGGTCTCTTCTGTCTGGTCTCCTTCACTGGGCACCATGTTCTCAAGACTCACCCACGCCACACACGTGCCAGTGCTTCCTCCCCAAGGCTGAGTGACACCCCACCACACGGCCGAACCATCGAACCATGCTCCTCCACCACCTGCCAAGGGACACCTGGGCTGTCCCCCTTTGGCTGCCATGAGCACCAAAGGACAGTGTCTATCTGAACCATCTTCCATTCTCCCAGGTGGGCACCAGGACAAGGAAGCCTTGTGCAGGAAGGCGCCCAGCTTGCCCCCAGCAAGGGCAGAAGGGAAGTGGCGACACCATGGTAGGTGGATGAGCTCAAGGAGAACCCGTCTCTCACTTTTCCTTCTCCTCCGTGGCTCCTGGCTGCTCCCTCCCAAAGACAGCTCCCATTCCCACATGTGTCTACCTGAGCATAGGGTCCACATCTGCTCACCGGTGGGGATCACAGGCCAGGAACCATCTGCTCACTGGCGGGGATCACAGGCCAGGACCCAAAGGACACAGGCGACCACTGAGGACACCCAAGGCAGGGCTGCCAGTGGGAGGCGGGACTGGGAGGGGCGAGGTGTTAGGATGGAGTCTGGCTCCACCAGCCAAGCCTCAGTTTCCCTGTCTGTAAAAGAGGGACAAAAGCTATGCCCAGTGACTGTGGGGGCCAGCCAAACACGCAGTGAACTCCAGCCATGCAAGGCTCGGCATATGCAGGCAGCAGGAGCTGAGGAGGGGGGTGCCCTGGGAAGGCCTCGCAGAGAGACATGGGCCATGGTTCCCAGGAACGCAGGACTATGGGAACCCCTTTGCACACCAGCTGCGAGCAGGGTGGTGAAGAACGTGTTCAGGCCTCACCTGCATGCTCGCAGCAGCCTCAGGGCACAGGGAGCCTGAAAACCAGCAAAGAAGCTGCTGCAGCCGCTAGGACATCTCTGGGAGACCCGGCACCACAGCGCAGCAAAACAATTAAGTTATGCTCGTGTGGGGATGGGGCTGGAGGGGAAATCTCCATGCCTTCTTTTCAATTATGCTGTGAATCTAGAACTACTATAAAAACTAGTCTTAAAAAATAGACTAGGGGCGCCTGGGTGGCTCAGTTGGTTAAGCGTCCGACTTCAGTTCAGGTCATGATCTTACAGTCTGTGGGTTCCAGCTCAGAGCCTGCTTCAGGTTCTGTGTCTCCCTCGCTCTCTGCCCCTCCCCCGCTCATGCGGTCTCTCTCAAAATAAATAAAGACATAGAAAAAAATTATTTAAAAAGCAAGCTATATAACAATATTTGTACGCATGACTGCATCTTTATGACAAACAAATGCATGTGAGAGAAAAGTCTGGAATATACACCCTAAATGGTCAGAAGTAGTTGCCTCTGGAGAAGATTCAAGTAGAGGGCATTTTGCCTTACAAATTCTGTATAATTTGCACATTTTACAATAACCATACATTACTGCTATAATCTTTAAATAGGCAAATCCAGGAAAATGGCTCCAAGGGAGGATGGCCAGAGGAAAGCTGGCCGTGTCTGGAGACATCCTTGGTTGTCACCACTAGGGGGCGCTCCTGGCACCTGGTGGGTAGAGTCCAAGGATCCTGCTCAACATCCTGCAGTGCCCAGGACAGGGCAGCCCTCACCACAGAGAATGACCTGGCCCCCAAGGGTCAATAGCACTGAGGCTGAGAAGCCCTGGTTGAGGAAAATCTGGGTTTGGTGCCCAAAAATCTGTCAGGTCTCTAACACCTGCCAACGTCCGCTTCAGCACCTTTGGCAGATGACGACACAGTGACAGGACATAACAGCTTGTTCTCTATATATTTTAACTTCTGGAACCTTCTACCTATAGCAAATTTTAGCAGTTTCCCAACTATGGTAATAACTGATAAAGTTTCCTTTTAAAAACACACATAGGGGTGCCTGGGTGGCTCAGTCAGTTGAGCACCTGATTTAGCTGGGGTTATGATCTCATGATTGGTGGGTTCAGGCCCTGTGTCGGGGTCTTGTGCTGACAGCTTGGAGCCTGGAGCCTGATTCAGATTCTGTGTCTCCCTTTCCATCTGTCCCTTCCCTGCTTACACTTTCTCTTTCCTTCTCTCGGTTTCTCAAAAAAAAAAAAACAAAACATTTTTTTAAAAGAAGAAACAAAAATACACATAATAGAGGGGAGAATGGAAGTGACTGCTTAATGGGTGCAGAGTTTCCTGTTGGGGTGATGAAAATGTTCTGGAACTGCACAGAGGTACGCATACAGGACTATACTAAAAGTCATAATGGTAAATTTTGTTATGTGTATTCTATCACCAAAAAAACCAAAGAAACAAAACAAAACCCAGAGAAGAAGAAGGGAGGTGATTTCAAGAACACATTAGCTACGATGATCAGCAGAGAAGGCAGAGGTGAAAAAAAGTCCTGGGGTAACTCCATATGGCACAGGCCCACAGTGGCCACCACTATTCACAGGGCGCCTACCACCACCCCAGCCACGTCTATGGTGCCACATGCTGACGACCTGGGATGTGGACCAGCTGCAGCTCTAAGGGAGGAAAGGGGTGCCCCTATGTGGCACTTCAGACTGGTTTATGAGCCAGGTGTGACCCAGGACAACTGGCCTCACTGGGGGCTAGAACCCAAAGTGCTGGATGACTCAGAAAACCTGCAAACGCAAAAGGGCCTTTCTGTGGCCAAAATACCAAGGGACACACCATGAGCGGAGGTCAGCACACAGGGCAGGCTCAGTCCGGTCCTCCCCACAACGGCTACGGGCTGGGAGCACCCGTGTGTCTGCCCAGCCCCCTGCTGCCCTCCCAACCCCTCTTTCTTTGGGGAGTAGCTCTCCTGCATTCACAGGAGAGTGGGCAGGGCTGTGTGCAGCTCTGGGTGCCCCAGCCGGCAATGTGCGCACACGGAGACGGAGCCACGGGATGGAACGGGGCCATGGGCAGGGCTGTCCAGGGCCTGGCTGTCCAGCTCTTCCTGGGGCTCTGACGGCCTCATCCTTCTTTCAGAAGACTTCCTCACATAAGTGACAGAGGTAGCTTCTGCTGCTGGCCATCAAAGCGCCCTGACGAGTGACAGCAAACACTGCAGCGTGGCCTTCACCTTCCGACACGAGCCTGTGACCCAAAATCCACCTGCCCAGCTCCTATACCAGCCCGTGCCCCGCTGCCTCCTTTCCTTCCCCCTACTGTACCTCAGTGAGGCACAACTACCTGTTTTTAAAAAACTACAGAATTCAGCCAAGTAAGAGCAGCCTGGCACAAAAGGCCACCTACCATATGATTTCATTTATATATAATGTCCAGAAAAGCCAAATCCAGCCAGAAGGTACATTAGTGCCTACCAGGGGCTGGGACTAGGAACTGGGATTAACTAAGAACGGGTATGAGGGCCCCTACTGGGAGGATGGAAATGTTCTAGAAGTTGACTGTGGGGACCACAGCATAATTCACAAACTCACTAAAAATCACTGAATCATACACTTAAAAGGGGTAAGTTTTACAGTATGCAAATTATACCTTAACAGACCTGTTCAAACAAAACAACTCAAGACACGTACATACTGCTGCACTCACACTGTTCACATGCAGTACGTGCAGTTGCGCGGGTAACGCAGGGCTCTGTGCCTTATACCAAAACCCCGTGCAGAAATGGTCACCGAGAGGCTTCAGGGGCATCTTGTCTGGTTTCTCAAGCTTTATGTACACATACTGGTACCTGCAAAAATGGCCTCTTTCTTGCTGCATGCGTGAAATTATACTGTACCTCTGTCTGCAACAGACCCCTCTCCATGCCCAGGAGGGGCTTTCCGTACCTGTGTGTACGGTACACACAGATCCCCTTCATCTGCTGAGGCTGCACGGCCTCCCATTACAGAAGAGAACCAAGGTGTCCCAATGACGTATAGGGTTCCCATAACATGAGCGAATAAGCCACCTCTTCGCCACGGACAGACAGTTTCCAAATTCTGCTGTTACAGACAAAGCTTCCATCTCCGTCTTTCACGTGATATAAACTGCCGTGCCCAGCAGGGAACCAGAGGGTGGAAGGGATCCTGCCATGCTGCAGTCCCATGGCCCCGATGAGGCACCACCAAGGCCGCGTACCAGAGCCTCTAACTGTTGGCGCTCCGTCCATTCTCAGTCATCCAGTCCAGCCAACACTCGAATCAAACCCCGCTCCCTCGTCCAGTGCACGGCCAACTCAGCAGAGCCACTCCTGATGCTGATCAAGCACGCAAGGAATGTGAGCAGACAGGCCCCGTGGCGCTCGCTCCCACGGGGAGGGCCGGGGCAGGGGGCCAGGTTACCTCATCGTCCTTCCACTCGGAGAAGTCGATCTTGAAGGAGGGCAGAGAGAACTGCTGGCTCACCCCTCTCTTGTAGTGGACGGTCTCGGACTGCAGGGCAGGGCTCCTGGGGCTGTACCTAAGGGGACAGCCAAGAGAAAGGCCGCTGAGACTGTGCCCAGAGCAAACGGTCTGCTGTACCCGGTCCCCAGTCTCCGTCCCCTGCCAGCACAGGACCTCTGACGCAGGGGCTGGCGGCCACGGGTCTTTGGGGACCGAGCGGAAATCAGACGCATAGGACCCACACTCCCTTGTGTGCCTGCGAGTCCTTGCCCTCCTCTGGCGGGGCAGGGCCCTCGGTCCTGGTAACTGGACCTGCTTACGAGTCCTCCAGGACCCACACCTGCCCCACAACTGCCTTTCCAGATCTGGATACACGTTTCCATTTGGCTTTTACGGTGTGTTTACTTCTGTGAACAAACATGGTACAACCATGTGCGCAGTGCGCCATGTCACCCACAGCCCACCCCCACGCTCGCTCCCCGCCACCGGCTTCTGTGCCCCAGCCACAACTCGCCGAGCACTCCCAGAAGAGCAGGGCAGGTCCACGCCCGGATGCGTGGTGTCCGCTCTTCAATATTCACACGGCGGCCTGCCTACAGTGGCTCCCTCACTACCGATGGCCCCCAGCACCATCCCCTAATCGTCACGCGCAGAGGTGCGGGGTTCTGCAAACACGGCATGGGCTCCACTGTGGGGTCACTCTAACTGATCCGAGCAGGCCCCCTGCTGGTGAACACCAGACAGTCTCCGGCATCTCGCTGTCCCAAACTGCTTCCAGGACCCTCTTCTACATATATCTTAGCCTCGCACACAATCACACCCCCAAGATGAATGCCCACAAAGGGCACACACATTTTAAATTCTGACCAACTCACGCTTCTCATTCAGGAATCCAACACCCAGCCCTGGCCTACTTCCTCCACCTGCACCCCCGCCCTGGCCTGCTCCCCGCCTCCGGCCTGCTTCTTCCCCCCACCCCACAGCAGCCACTCGCGGCGCGTCCCTCAGCCTCCTGGACAGAAGACACTCTGGAGACCCTGAGAGACTGGCCAGGGCAGGGGCTGCTCCTGTGTCCACAAAGAGAGGGGGCACCTCCACTCCTGGAGGCCAGAAGCCCTTCCCTCCCTGTGACATCCCAGGCCTCAGCCCATGACAAAGCCACAGGCTAGGACTCTGCTCCCAAGCAGACCTGGGATTTTCTCTGGGACCTCAGATCTGCCCCCTTTTCTCACTTGTTAGGAAGCAGGGAGGGGACCAGGGAAGGAGCATCAGGGTCACCTGCCCTGCGGCTCAAATGCAAACAGAATTTCCAGGCTAAGATAAAGGTGCCTGGGCGCAGCCTCCTGGGCCCTGGAGCTTCCTGCTTCTGTTTGCTCCACTGACATCTGTGCTCACACCACTCTGCTCCAGCAAACCGGGAAGGGAGGCAGGCTCCCAGTCGCTCCCGCCAGGTCTCAGAAAGGGAACAGAGGGGACAGAACAGCATTTGTGTCCCCCGTCCCCAGAGGAGAAGCCCCCAGGGGGTCCAGGACAAAAGCTCCAGGAACGGCTAAGCTGTTTGCTCACACGCCCACTGTCCTCCTCAGGGCACGTCTTACAAGTCCAAGTGTGACACAGACCAAAGCAGAGCTGTGCACCTTGTCCTCTCGTTGCTGCGAGGGAGGGTGCGAGCGACGGAGCCCTGAGCCCACCGAGCCCCACAGACAGAGTGTTCACTCCCTGAAGGGAGTGCTCCCCACAAAACGCCAGCTGTGAGTTTCCTCCAACGGCACAGCAGCAGCCAGGTCCTTATACTGACCACGAGGCGGCAGCTCCAGCCAGCCCCACCCCCAGCTGAGGAAACCAAGGCACCAGCAGTCCCAAGCCTTGCCGCCTGAGCTCCAACCCCCAAGCCTGCCTGGCGTTCAGGTGGTTTTCTCCAACAGGACACAAGCAGCTGCATTTCTGCCTGCCTGTCGGAGTCTGTGGTCATGCTGAAGGTACAGATTTCAAATTTGGGGGGCTAGTGGGACCCTTATTGCAAATAAAACCTCCAAAAGCTCAAACACACAGCATGGACCACAGAAGCATGGCTACCGGGCCAGCCCACCACCCAGGCCGCAGACACTCACACAGCCATCCCGTTCAGGAACTCCTCCACCGCCTGGCAGTAGATGGTGATGGCCACTCGGGCGTCGGCATCAAAGGTGAACTCCAGGCTGTAGAGGACGCGCGGCTTCTCGCTGTCCTCGGAGGGGCTGTCAGCACCATCTTTATACCTGCCGGGAACAGAGGGACAGGAAGCAGTGGGCGGCCACGCCCCTAAGCAGCCCCCACCCAGCACAGCAGGTGCGTCCCCCCACGGGGTCCTCAGAGGCAGCCAACTGGACACCTGGAGGCCCGCTCCCTGTGTGGACAGTAAGGCCTGGCGCTGCTGAGCCCTCCCTCCCCTGCGTCCTGCCCACAGAGGAGGGGTCCTCGTGGTTTAGACACGGTCCCGGGCGTCGTCCAGGTTCAATGTGGATGCTCAGCCTGCTGACGTGAGAGGCTGGATCACTGTTGGCTGTGGGGCTGTCCCGTGCGCTGCAGGGTGCTCAGCGGCATCCCTGGTCTCTGCCACCAATCCCCCAAGTGCAAGCATCTGCAGACACGGACCAACGTCCCTGGGGGCAGGGCTGGTTTGAAGACTGGAGTTCCACGAGCAGAGCCCTTTGCACTCACGCCCCAGGAGGCCCTCTGGACTCGAGACATGTCTGTGACCTTCTGGCTCCACAGCCGAGGGAGCAGGGACCAGGGCCACTCGCTGCCGCCGCCTCCCCTCACAGGCGTCTGGGGCCATAGCACGGGGCAGGGTGAAGGCTCACCTCACCAGCCGCAGGGAATCTTTCCGGATGTTCACCAGACTCCTCAGCGTCTTCACCGGTTCGTGGGGGGCAGGGGTGACGTAAGGAAACTGGAGGGAGAAACCCAAAGCCATGCCCAGTGACTCCCCAGGATGTGACAGGGCCAGAAAACAAGGACAATCAGAGCCACAGGCATGACTCTGAACACCCCAGCCCTTGTGCTCATCTGTACAGAAGGAAACCACAGGCCTGGCAGCCGCCGCGTGGGACAGACAACAGGGACCAGAACCTTAAGGATTCTGGCCACACGGATCCAGACACAGTGTTCCGATTCCAGAAGGACCCTCAGTAAGCAAAACCCGGCCCAACGGACCCTGGGGGTGGTCACCTTCCCAGAGGCAGGACCTGGTGCTCACTACTATCCTGAATAAAGTAGGCCTGCAAGGCAAGCACGATGCTCAGGAAAGACTCTGGAAGGGACTCGCACACAGACACACACAGGGGAGTGTGGGAAAACCGGAGATCTCTGGAAACTGTGCTGCAGCAACAGCAGCTCCCGCCTGTGACGGCGCCCCAGAGCTCCGGAAGGGGCCGTCCCTGCGGAAGCCGAGGAGGGAGGGCACACAGGACTGGCACCCCTTCCCGCCGCTGCAGGGGAATCTACGAGAGTCTCCAAGGAAAAGTTTAAACAAGAGATTTATGGGAGGGCTGTAAGAGCCAGGCCCTGTGTGCGAACTGGGGCTTTAAAGATAGAAGGTGAGGTTGCTGCTCTTGCTCTCACAGACTCGGGAGGTGGGGGGACTGAGCACAACCTGCCATGGACTCAGGAGGGCGGGAAACTCAGCACAACCGCCATGGACTCGGGAGGGCGGGAAACTCAGCACAACCCGCCATGGACTCGGGAGGGCGGGAAACTCAGCACAACCTGCAATGGACTCGGGAGTATGGGAGACCGAGCACAACCCGCCATGGATGCGGGAGGGCGGGGGACTCAGCACAATCTGGAAGACCCAATGATCCCACGGGTGGGGGAAGGCAGCACTCCTGGCCTCAGCTCCTTGCCTCCCACCCACTAACAGATCAAGATTACATGTCAACCAGCTGCTCCACTGCTAAAACAGCCTGAAGATCCCTGGGCCCATGGACACCCCATCCCCTGCCGGGCCCAGGGACACCCCAGGACTCAGCAACCTTGGGAAACAGAGTCCAGCATCTCCTGAAAGAGAGGGCTTCCTGCCTGGCTCCTCACCCACACTGGGACCCATCATTTTATAGTACAAGACCCAATCCCCCGCTAAGCACCCCCTCCCCAGAGGACCTCACTAGTCCCTCTCTCTCTCGTTTCCATTCATGAATCTTTTCTTCACTGTCTGTACCCCGGGAGGGAATGGGGTAGGATTTGTCCTCCACTGCCAGCCCCAGGAAGAGTCCTAGGCACCCAGCGGGTGCCAAACGTGTGCTGAACAAGTGGACGGCAGCGTGTAAGCATGTGCTTCTCGGATGACTAACGAAAGCACATTTGTAAAAATGCTCCCTATCTGTGTGCAGGTCTCCTTTGGGTAACAACTCTCTCCCACTGTTCTACCGAGCATGGATTTTGTTTCTTTCTTTTTAAAGAAAGTCATCCAAGAGGCCTGGGATCAAATCCGTAACTATCCATAAGCCCCATCGCCTGGACACATCAGGTTTGGCAGCAGCTACCCTGTCCCCCAGTGAGCAATCTGCAGCCATCCAACCTCTAAGGGGGCAGTGCCAGGACATGACCGCTGCACACACTTAGGCACGTCCAGCCAGGAGCTCTGCCCATCTGAGGTGACTCAGTGTCTGCTTATCCTCCAAAGCTGGCTATCTATGCACAGCGGAGGGGAGGCACCTCGCTGCCGCCGCCCACGTGCCTAGCCCACTGTGACCCACCTGGACCGGGCGATTGCCCAGGAAATTCAGATCCATGTTTTCTCCAAAAAGGTAACCTTCAGGGTGGGGGGTGTCGAATTTCTCACCTCCCATGAAAAAGTGCGAGGCAAAGTAGTTTCCTGGTTGAAAAAAGGAAACACAGTTTAGATTACAAGGCTCAACACAGCCCAGGGGAAGCCAGCGATGGCTAAGAGGTTCAGCCCTGGGAACAGCTTCATTTGGAGAGAAGCCTCGTGGCTGTCCTTACCACTCAGCTCTAGCCCCAGCCTCATCCCTTCAACCCGGCCCACTCAATATCTGCACCCCAACACCCTTTCTGCTACCACACCTCTCCTCCCTGCTCAGGGACATATCAGGAGCTCTGCTCCATTATCCTTTCCCTCTGTGGCAGTCTGAGTTGTGTGCTCCTCGAGGATATGTCTCAGTTCCACGCCTACACCTATGCATGTGACCTTAGTTGGAAATAGGGTCTTAACAGATGTAATCAAGAGGAGGTCAGACTGAAGCACAAAAGCAGTAGAAATAAGTATACCTGTAAAACTCAGTCAAGGGGCTCACAAAATAAAGGGCTGTAAAGTAAGACACCATTTACCTAAAACATGGGGAGGAGAGGAGTAAAGAATGGGTTCACACTTAAGCGACCATCAACTTCATACAGACTGCTATATGCAGAAGAGATGACATACAAACCGAACGGTAATCACAAATTGAAAACCTGTAGTAGACATGCAGAAAAAAGAGGAAGGAATCCAAGTATATCATTAAAGGAAGCCAACTAATCATGAGAGAAGAGAGCAAGAGGAGAGGAATGAAGAAAAACTACAAAAACAACCACAGAATAAGTAACAAAAATGGTAATACATACATACCTATCAATAATTACTTTGAATGTAAATGGACTAAACACTCCAGTCAAAAGTCAAAGGGTAATGGAATGTATAAGAAAACAAGGCCAATCTGTATGCTGCCTATAACAGACTCATTTCAGACCTAAAGACGCCTGCAGATGGAAAGTGAGGGGATGGATACGCATTCTCATGGTAACGGTGTGAAAAGCAATCTGAAGCAGCAATACTTACACAGAACAAGATAGACTTTAAAACAAAGAGTGTAACAAGAGATGAAGAAGGGCACTATATAACCAGAAAGGGGTCAAATAAACAAGAAGTAAATATTTGTGCACCCAACACAGAAGCACCCAAACATGCAAGTTAATAACAAATATAAAGAAAGTAATCCAAAATCTATAAGGAACTCATCAAACTCCACATCCGAAAAACAAATAATCCAGTGAAGAAATGGGCAGAAGACATGAACAAACATTTCTCCAAAGAGGACATCCAGATGGCCAACTGACACATGAAATAATGCTCAACATCACTCAGCATCAGGGAACTACAAATCAAAACCACACTGAGATACCACCTCACGCCAGTCAGAGTGGCTAAAATGAACAAATCAGGAGACTATCGGTGGTGGTGAGGATGTGGAGAAACGGGTACCCTCTTACACTGTTGGTGAGAATGTAAACTGGTGCAACCGCTCTGGAAAAGTGTGGAGATTCCCCAAAAAGTTAACAACAGTACTCCCCTATGACCCAGCACTAGCACTGCTAGGAATTTACCCAAGGGATACAGGAGTGCTGATGCATAGGAACACATGTACCCCAATGTTCATAGCAGCACTTCCAACAATAGCCAAATCATGGAAACAGCCTAAATGTCCATCAACTGACGAATGGATCAAGATGTGGTTTACCTATACAATGGAATATTACTTGGTAATGAGAAAGAATGAAATCTGGCCATGTGTAGCAACATGGATGGAACTCAAGGGTGTTAACGCTAAGTGAAATAAGGCAGAGAAGGACAGATACCATTGTTTTCACTCATATGTGGAACAAGAGAAACTTAACAGAGGACCATAGGGGAGGGGAAGGGGAAAAAAATAGCTAAGGAGAGGGAGGGAGACAAACCGTAAGAGACTCTTAAATAGTGAGAACAAACTGAGGGTTGATGGGAGGTGAGGGAGAGGGGAAATGGGTGATGGGCATGGAGGAAGGCACTTGTTGGGATGAGCACTGGGTGTTGTACGGAAACCAAATTGACAATACACTATTAAAGAAACTGAATTTGTAACTCTTGATTATAAGCCTTTTTTGCAATAAAAATATCAATATTTGATAATGATTTCAAAAAAAGGAAGTAATAGTAATATAATAATTGTAGGGGATATTAATAACCCACCTACATCAATGGACAGATCATCCAAACAAAAAATCAACAAGGAAACAGTGGCTCTGAATGACACAGTGGACTACTTGGCGCTCACAGATATATTCAGAACATTTCATCCTAAAACAACAGAATACACATTCTTTCTTTTTTTTTTTAATGTTTTATTTATTTCTAGGAGAGAGAGAGAGAGAGACAGAGTGAGCAGGGGAGGGTCAGAGAGAGAAGGAGTAACAGACTCTGAAACAAGCTCCAGGCTCTGAGCTGGCAGTCAGCACAGAGCCCGAC
>NW_027529647.1:747939-754804 GCF_008692635.1 Crocuta crocuta
GAGGGTTGATGGGAGGTGAGGGAGAGGGGAAATGGGTGATGGGCATGGAGGAAGGCACTTGTTGGGATGAGCACTGGGTGTTGTACGGAAACCAAATTGACAATACACTATTAAAGAAACTGAATTTGTAACTCTTGATTATAAGCCTTTTTTGCAATAAAAATATCAATATTTGATAATGATTTCAAAAAAAGGAAGTAATAGTAATATAATAATTGTAGGGGATATTAATAACCCACCTACATCAATGGACAGATCATCCAAACAAAAAATCAACAAGGAAACAGTGGCTCTGAATGACACAGTGGACTACTTGGCGCTCACAGATATATTCAGAACATTTCATCCTAAAACAACAGAATACACATTCTTTCTTTTTTTTTTTAATGTTTTATTTATTTCTAGGAGAGAGAGAGAGAGAGACAGAGTGAGCAGGGGAGGGTCAGAGAGAGAAGGAGTAACAGACTCTGAAACAAGCTCCAGGCTCTGAGCTGGCAGTCAGCACAGAGCCCGACACGGGGCTCAAACCCACGAACCGCGAGATCATGACCTAAGCAAAAGTCGGACGCTTAACCGACTAAGCCACCCAGGCGCCCCATAATACACATTCTTTTCAAGCGTACATGGAACATTCTCTAGAAAAGATCACGTGTTAGGCCACAAAACAAGTCTCAACAAATTCAAAAAGATCAAAGTCACTCCACACATCTTTTCTGACCACAACACTATGAAACTAGATGTCAACTAGAAAAAAAAATCTGGAAAGACCACAAATACATGGAAGTTAAACGACATGCTACTAAACAATGAATGGGTCAACCAGTAAATCAAAGAAGAAATGAAAAAATACATGTAGACAAATGAAAATGAAAACATAACAGTCCAAAATCTATGCAGCAAAAGCAGTCCTAAGAGGGAACTTTTGGGGCGCCTGGGCGTCTCAGTTGGTTAAGCGTCCGACTTCGGCTCAGGTCATGATCTCACAGTTTGTGGGTTCGAGGCCCGGGTCGGGCTCTGTGCTGATAGCTAGCTCAGAGCCTGGAGCCTGTTTCAGATTCTGTGTCTCCCTTTCTCTCTGACCTTCCCCTGGTCATGCTTTCTCTCAGAAATTTAAAAAAAAAAAAAAAAAAAATTAAAAAAAAAGAGGGAACTTTACAGCAACACAGTCCTACCTCATGAAGCAAGAAAAATCTCAAATAAGCAACCTAATGCCACACCTAAAGGACCAAGGAAAAGAACAACAAACAAAACCCCAAACCAGCAGAAGTAAGGAAATGATAAAGATCAGAGCAGAAATAAAGAAAATAGAAACTAAAAAACAATACAACAGATCAATGAAACCAAGGAGCTAGTTCTCTGAAATGATCAACAAAATTGAAAAAGCTTTACCAGAGTCAGCTGAAAGAGAGGACTCAAATTTTAACAAAATCAGAAATGAAAGAGAAGTAACAACCAGTACCAAAGAAATATGAAGGATTCTAAGAGAATATTATAAACTAAGAGAATATTATAAACAATTATACGCCAACATAATGGACAACCTGGAAGAAATGGATAAATTCCTAGGAACATACAACCTCCCAAAACTGAATCAGGAAGGAGGAGAAAATTTGAACAGACCAATTACCAGAAATGAAATTGAATCAGTAATCAAAAAACTCTCAACACACTAAAGTCTAGGACCAGATGGCTTCACAGGAGAATTCTATGAAACATTTAAAAAACAGTTATTACTTATTCTTCTCCAACTACTACAAAAAATAGAAGCAAGCAAGCTTCCAAATTCATTCGATGGGCCAGCACTGCCCTGATACCAAAACTAGATAAAGACACTACAAAAATAGAAAACTACAGGCCAATACCTCTGATGAACACAGATGCAAAAATCTTCCACAAATATTAAGAATCCAACAATACGTTAAAACAATCATTCACCACAATCAAGTGGAATTTATTCCCAGAATGTAAAGGTGGTTCAATATTCACAAGTCAATCGATACGATATATCACATCAACAAGAGAAAGGATAAAATCCATATGATCATTTCAAAAGATGCAGAAAGAGCACGTGACAAAGGACAACATCCATTCATGATGAAAACCCACAGCAAGGTAGGTTTAGAAAGAACAAACCTCAACATAATAAGGCCTTCTATGAAAAACCCACAACATCATCCTCAATGGGAAAAAACGTTCCCCTAAGACCAGGAACAAGGCAAGGATGTCCACTCTCACCACTTTTACTCAGGATAGTACTGGACGCTCTAGTCAAGCAATCAGACAAGAGAAGGGAACAAAAGGCAGCCAAATCAGGAGAGAAGAAGTAAAACTCTATTTGCATATGACATGATACTGTATCAAAAAAACCCTAAAGACACCAAGAAAAAAGCTACTAGAACTGATAAATGAATTCAATAAGGCTGCAGGATACAAAATCAATGTACAGAAATCCACTGCTTTCTATACACTAATAATCAACAGAAAAAGAAATTGAGAAAACAATCCCACTTACAATTGCACCAAAATAATAAAATACCTAGAAGTACATTTAAACAAGGAGGTGAAAAGACCCGTACTCTGAAAACTGTAAACCACTGATGAAAGAACTGAAACCGACATAAACAAATGGGAACACAGTCCATGCTCAGGGATTAGAAGAACAAATATCGCTAAAATGTCCATACTATTCAAAGCAATCTACAGATTTGATGCAATCTCTATCAAATGCCAACAGCATTTTTCACAGAACTAGAACAATCAACCCTAAAATTCGCATGGGACTATCTAGAGACCCTGAATAGCTCAAACAATTTTGAAAAAGAAAAAGCTGAAAGAATCACAATTCCAGATACACTACAAAGCTGTCGTGGTCAAAACGGCCTGGTCCTGGCACAACATACACAACAGGGATCAGTGGAACAGAGCACAAGCCCAAAAACAAATCCATCAACTAACCCTTGGCCAATGAGGCAAGAACATGTCACGGGAATGGGACAGTCTCTTCAACAAATGGCTCTGGGAAAACTGGACAGCGACATGCAAAAGAATGAAACTGGACCACTTTCTTACACTATACAAAAAAATAAACTGGATTAAGTTTATAATGTGATTAAGGATCTAAATGTCAGACCTGAGGGACGCCTGTGTGGCTCAGCTGGTTAAGCGTCTGACTTCGGCTCAGGTCACAGTCTCAAAGGTTCGTGGGTTCAAGCCCCGCATTGGGCTCTGTGCTGACACCTCAGAGCCTGGAGCCTGCTTCAGATTCTGTGTCTCCCTCTCTCTCTCCGCCCCTCCCCTGCTCGTGCTCTCTCTGTCTCTCTCAAAAATAAACATTAGAAAAATTTTTTAAGTAAATGTGAGACCTGAAACCATAAAAATCCCGGAAGAAAGCACAAGCAGTAATTTCTCTAATCTCGGCTGTAGCAACATTTTTCTAGATGTGTCTCCTCAGGCAAGGGAAGAAAAGCAAAAATAAACTATTGGGACTACACCAAAATAAAAAACTTCTGTACGGCAAAGGAAATAATGAACACAACTAAAAGACAATCTACTGAATAAAAGTATTTGTAAATAACATATCTTGTAAGAGGTTAGTATCCAGAATATTAAAAGAATTTATACAACTCAACACCAAACAAAACCAAATAATCCAATTTTAAAACAGGCAGAAGACATGAACACATATTTCTCTAGAGAAAACATGCAGATGGCCAACAGACACATGAAAAGAGGAGCAACATCACCCATCATCAGGGAAATGCAAATCAAAACTACAATGAGATATCACCTAACACCCATCAGAAGGGCTAAAATCAACAATACAAGGAACAACAGATGTTGGTGAGGACTGGTGAAAAGGGATCCTCCTGCATTGTTGGTGGGAATGAAAACTGGTGTAGCCACTCTGGAAAACAGTATGAAAATTCTTCAAAAAATTAAAAATAGAGGGACGCCTGGGTGGCTCAGTGGATTTAGCATCTGACTCTTGATTTCAGCTCAGAAAATGACCCCAGGACCATGGGATCAAGCCCCTTGTCAGGCTCTGCACTGAGCATGGAGCCTGCTTAAGATTCTCTCTGCCCCGGGGCGCCTGGGTGGCTTAGTCAGTTAAGCGTCCGACTTTCACTTCATGATCTCGCGGTTCGTGGGTTTGAGCCCCACGTCGGGCTCTGTGCTGACTGCCAGCTCAACAGCCTGGAGCCTGTTTCAGAGTCTGTGACTCCCTCTGTCTCTGACCCTTCCCGCTCACGCTCTCTCTCTCTCTCCTAGAAATAAATAAAACATTAAAAAAAAAAATTTAAAAAACCCAAAACATTCTCTCTGCCCCTCCTCCCTGCTCACATGTGATCTCTAAAATTTAAAAGAAAAAAAAAAAGTTAAATAGAACTACCCTATGATCCAGTAATCTCACTACTGGATCTTTACCCAAAGAATATAAGAACACTATTCAAAGGCATACATGCAGCCTGATGCTTATTGCAGCATTATTTACAATAGCCAAATTATGGAAGTAGCCTAAGTGTCTGTCAGCTGATAAATGGATAAAGAAGACAAGGTGTGTGTGTGTGTATATATTTATATATATATATACATACACATGTGCGTGTGTGTGTGTGTGTGTTCTCTCTCTTTCTCTCTCTGAGGAATATTACGCAGCCATAAAAAGAATGAAATCTTGCCATTTACAATGACACAGATAGATCTAAAGAGTATTATGTTAAGTGAAATAAGTGAGTCACAGAAAGACAACTACCACATGCGTTCATTCATATGTGGAATTGAAGAAACAAAACAAATGAACAAAGGGGGAAAAAACAGCAAATCAAGAAGCAGACTCTTCACTGTAAAAACAAACTGATCATTACCGGAGGTAGGGGTGGGGGTGGGGGTGGCGGACAGGTGATGGGGATTAAGGAGGCACAGGTTGTGATGGGCACCGGGTGATGTATGGAAGTGTGGAATCACTCTATTCTACGCCTGAAACTAACATAACACTGTATGTTAACTAACTGGAATTAAAATTAAAAAAAAAAAGGAGCTCAGACTAGACTGGGGGGCACTAAATCCAGTGAGTGGTGTCTTATAGGAGAAAGAGGGGGATTTGGACACAGAGGCACAACAGAGGGAAGAAGGCAGAGTGACTCGGCTACAGGGTAAGGAACGCCTGCAGCTGCCAGAAGCTGGGAGAGGTGGGAAGCCCCCGAAGGTAACCAACCCTGTGACACCTTGATTTTGGACTTCCAGCCTCCAGGACTGTGAGCATAAATTCTGTTGTGCTGCTTTGTGACAGCAGCCATGAGACACTGACACCCTCTCCCAGGGCCCAGACTAAGTCAGTTCCCCTCATCCCACACCTGAGCCCCAAGTACTTTTTCACCTCAGCATTGACCACAGTTTGAAACTGTGTGGATCTGGAGCACGTGGGTGGCTCGGTCAGTTGAGTGTCCGACTTTGGCTCAGGTCATAATTTCATGGTTCGTGAGTTCGAGCCCTGTGTTGGGCTCCCTGCTATCAGTGTAGAGCCCATTTCACATCCTCTGTCTCCCTCTCTCTCTGACCCTCACCCACATTCTCATTCTCTCTCTCTCAAAAAATAAACATTAAAAATTTTGAAAGAAAAAACTGTGTGGATCAGAGTATCTGACAACCTGCCATGAGAACTGAGGCTCTATGCAGTTTCCCATTATGTCCCCAGCACACTTAAGCACTAAAGTCACATTTTTGGTAAAAATAAATGGATAAAAGGGTCAGCTTCAAAGAAACGCATTCACAGCCTTGCTGGGGAAATGTTAAAAGTACTGCGTCTCCCAAGATCCCTGGACTGACGCTCACCCTCTTGTCTCCCACTTCTCTTTGGCAGAGAGAACCCAAGGGAAAGCCCAGGTGGCCACAGGGCCTTATGAATTTTGTGGACGCCCAGGCGATGCATCCCTCAAGTATGCCAAGCACACCTAAGCACCTGAGCCCACAGGGGTCCCCCTGGATCCCCCAGAGGGAATTCTCGGCCCTTCAAACTACAGCGCGTGCCCTGCCTGGATGTGTGTGCCCTTCCTGAGACCTGCAGCCCAGGTACAGTGCCCACGGCCATGGCTGCCCAGGCAAACAGGCCCAGGACCAGAAGTCCAGTCTGGTGGCTGTGGCCTGCAGGGAACATTACCGGGGAATACTGGGCAAGGGCACAACCCAGCCCCAGTACGTGTGCCCAGGAACCAGAAACAGTAACTGCAGCGGGAGGAAAAGAATAAAGTGGTGACTAGTGAAATAAATGAACACTCTGATTTTAGGAACCACCACGTAGCTGCTGAAGAGAGCCAAACAGACCGGGATACTCACGTGGAAACGTGACCTCATGATACTTGTTATTTAAAAAACAAGCTGAATGTTGTTTTTCATTCAACGTGGGATCTCAGGATCCCATCTGAGAGGTAAGTGCATACAGTCAGATGTAACAAAAGTTGTGAGTACACACAGAACGGTCAGGAAGGACACACACAAAAAGCTGCCAAGAAGCCAGTCGGGACTGGCTGCAGCAGGGACGACAGGGCAGACGTTCTGCTTACTGTTAGGTCTTTCCATGGAACATGAATCCTGCAGCGCTCTTAACAGAAGAACTGAGACGGGAGGGCGGGGGCAGCACAAGGACCCCCCAAAATCACCGAGGATCTGCACCACTCCCGCGCACTGAAAGCATCAGTGCCATTTACTGTGCAGACTTTAAAGGTGACCTTCCCCACAACGGCCCTGTGAGGGCAGGGAACGAGGCACCCAAGGCCTGGCACGCAGCTGGCCTCTGTGCCTGTCTCTGGACACGGGCTTTAACCTGCTTGGCCTTTGGCCTGCCCACCCACCCTGCGCGCCCACCCAC
>NW_027529647.1:754810-775963 GCF_008692635.1 Crocuta crocuta
ACCCTGCGCGCCTCCCCACCCCGCAGGCCCCGCCCCACTCTGTGCCCACCCACCCTGCGCGCCCCGACCCGCTGCCCCATCTTCCATCTCCACTTCACTCTCCCCACAGCACCTGGCATGACGGGATAGCACCGTGCACGGGAGGCCACAACGTCTTAGTGGGGTTTTAAGCTTTTGTGACTTGTGAGGTACAAATGCTACAATCTAAAACCTCCTGACAAAGTTGCAATGGATGATTATTATTGTTTTTTAGTTTCCCCTATCTCGTTTACATTTTCTATAATTAACACTTTTTTTTTTTTAAAGATTTTATTTGTACGTGATCTCAACATCCAACATGGGGCTCGAATTTATAATCCTGGAATCAAGAGTCTCACGCCCTACCAACTGAGCCCGCCAGGCGCCCCAATTAACATTACTTTTAAAACAAGAAGAAAACATTTCTTAAAGATTTTTTAAGAAGGCTCCACGCCCAACGTGGGGACTGAGTTCAAAACCCTGAGATCAAGAGGCTCACACTCTCAGTGAGCCAGCCAGGCACAGGGCCCAAGAAAAATTATTCAAAAAAAAAAGAAAAGATGAGAGGCACCTGGCTGGATCAGTTGGTTAAGTGACTGACTCTTAGTTTTTGCTCAGGCCGTATCATCACAGTTTGTGAGTTCGAGCCACAGGGCTCCGCACTGATACTGTGAAGCCTGCTTGGGACTCTCTCTCCCTCTCTCTCTGCCCCTCCCCCACGTGCTCTCTCAAAATAAATAAATAAACTTGAAAAAAAACCAAGAGACATGGTACAAGACATGGTTATATCACAAAACTGGAAGCATGTTCTGGAAAAACCAGCGAATTGTCCACTTAGTGGACTTGAAGGTGTGTGAATTATACCTCAATAAAGCTATTCGTAGGGGCTGGGGGAACGTGAATTATCAGCTGGGAGTTCATCAGTAAGTTTTTGATATCTGATCCTTACATGATTTGTGGTGGGCTTTTTGGCAAAAAACCTGAAATTAGATGCTATTCTTTATCAAAACCCTGTTAATTCACATCTACTTTACGTGACATGGTTTCTCAACTTCAAATGAAAACCAGAACCAGGGCTTGTGCTGACCCAGCCTAACCCTAGCTGTGGGTGATGTTCACCTGTGACCAAAGGAAGTGATCAGGTAGGAAAGGAGCCCACTCACCTAGAAGACACCTTTCAATGTATTTTATGTTCTATGTGTATTTAGGTTTGCCATTTATAAAAACTGTAACATTTCTGCTGTTTTTTTTTAATGTTTTATTTATTTCTGAGAGAGAGAGAGAGAGACAGTGTGAGCAGGGGAGGGTCAGAGAGAGAGGGAGACAGAGAATCTGAAGCAGGCTCCAGGCTCTGAGCTGGCAGTCAGCACAGAGCCCGACGCAGGGCTCGAACCCACGAACCGTGAGATCATGACCTAAGCGAAAGTCGGACGCTTAACCAACTAAGCCACCCAGGCGCCCCTTCATTTCTGCTGTTTTGATCAATATTTTTTTAAATTTTTTTAATGTTTTATTTATTTCTGAGAGAGAGAGAGAGGGAGAGGGAGAGAGAGAGGCAGACAGCGTGAGCAGGAGAGGGTCAGAGAGAGAGGGAGATACAGAATCTGAAACAGGCTCCAGGCTTTGAGCTGGCTGTCTGCACAGAGCCCGACGCGGGGCTCGAATCCACGAACCGTGAGATCATGACCTGAGCCAAAGTCGGATGCTTAACCGACTAAGCCACCCAGGCGCCCTTCAATGTTATTTTTTTAATGTTTATTTATTTTTGAGAGAGAGAGAGAGAGAGAGAGAAAGACAGGGGGAGGTGCAGAGAGAGACCCATAGCAGGCTCCAGGCTCTGAGCTGTCAGCATAGAGCCCAACGTGATGCTTATACTCATGAACCATGAGATCATGACCTGAGCCGAAGTCCAACACTTAACCACCTGAGCCACCCAGGTGCCCCGATCAACATTTTGTAATGACCACAGACTGGAAGAAAAACTCTCACCTAGAGCTTTATGTTCATGAGAGGTATTTACTTACTAAGTTCTAACTTCAGTTCACATACATGCTTCAGTTACACAGACAGCAGGGTGGACTAGCGGACGTGCAGGTGTAAGAAGTCAGAACCACCTCACATCTCGCTCGATAAGGAAAGGGACCAGCAGACTGTGGCAGTGACCAGACCGAACCATGCGCCAGTAAAAGGAGCAAGCCAGGTCTCCGCACGTCAGCACGAGGCAGACGCAGTGAGCACGGCTCAAACACAGGAGAGTGAGAGGAGGCCGCAGGGGAAGGCAGCATGGGGGCCACAGGGACAGAAGTGTCAGGGGTGCTGTGGGAAGACAGATACAACGCGAAAAATGGGAAGCACAGATTCTAATGAAGGGTGTTCCCTGTGTTATTTTCTGTACTTTCCTAGGTTTTTCAAATGCTCACAGTTTTAAAAGGGAAATTTTACAGGAAGAACAAGTGCGCCAGAGGGCCAGGGAGGGCTGTGTGCTCGTGTGTGCACGTGTAGCCTGTGGATACAGGTGTGTGGTATACACAGCTACAGGGGTGCACTGTGCACGTGTGTCTGTCTGGGGTGTGTGGTACGTGTGTATGTGTGCGTCCGCGTGCGTTGACACAGTTTACGACAGAGAGGAGCAGGCAGAGCTCTAAAGAGGAGGGAGGGAAAAGAGCAAGAAAACACCATGAAGAGGAGAAACGAACAGGGAGACAGGCAGGAAGATGAGAAAACAAACCACCACCACAGCCACTGGGCTCCTCCCTCAGTGCCCCCCAATAGGGAGCCCATCGAGGGGGCACAGTACCTGCCCCTCCTCTCCATGCAGGACGAGCTCAGAGGCCACCTCGCAGCCCCGATACTTAGCCCCATGCTGAGGCCACCCTGCCTCCACGCCCACCACACACAGGGACAGCAGTCAGTGGTGTCCTCTCATGGCTCTCACTGCAGACTACAAAGGGCGTCTGTTCGCACACAAGGAAGGAGCCACGTGGGAAGGCCTTCCCGTCAGAAGGGCTGACAATCGTCCTACAGCCACGCTGGGAAGGCCTAGAGGCAACTGTGGCCTAGAAGCCCTGGCTACGGGGCACGGACAGGGTCCAGGACCTCACGGCCTCAGAGGAACTCGGACAGTTCCCCTGGGCGCCTGAAGGGTTCCCACTCTGCCCTACTTACACACATCCAGGTGACCTGCGTAACCAATAGGTAACCACCTGCCAAAATAAAGACCAAGGGAGGCCACCTCCCCCGGGGGGACCCCCGGCATTCCCATACATGGCTCTGTTGGCCTTCATCAGGAAGAAGCTCTCACCAGACACCAAACGTGCCTGTGCCTTAAACTTGGGACTTCCCAGCCTCCAGAACTGTGAGAAATAAGTGTCTGTTGTTTCTACGTCACCCAGACTGTGGAGCAGACACAGCAGGGCAGACGGACTGGGACATACCCACTGGGTCTGAGGTCCCAGGTCTGGACCCTTGAGAAGCACGTACACTAAACCCACCAACCCACAGGACCCCCACAACAGAAAGAAGCTGGGTGGGCTCCGGCCACCCCGGATCACTGGGGACAGCCACCACTGTCACCGCCAGGGCTTCATCAACTCCTGGTGTCCATGAAAAGCCTTCGCCAGGTAAAGCAGCGAGGGCTCCTCCTCCCAGGCTGTTCCAGGTGGTCCCCCAGGAGCCTCTTCGCAGTCCTGGAGGGATCCTGGGATGTCTATTCTCAACCTCTGACTCCTTCAGAGCCTCTGCCCACACCCTGGCTCCTTGCGGGGACTCAGGCCAGGGGCCCCCACATCCTGCGATTCTCAGCGGCGGCCCGCCTTCCTTCCCCACCCTTCCAACACACCCGCGCCTCCCGGCCTCGAGTCTCTATGTGGCTGTAAGTAACGCAGGACACGCGAACTCGGTTCTAGGTAACACAGGCTCCCTCCTGGCACTCCAGACCTTCCAGACCAGCAACCCTGATGCTGTGCCCAGCGGCCAACATCCCCACGCTCGACCTACGGGGGCGCGAACTAGTGACTCCGCTCCGCCCTCTGCGCTGCCTACCTCGCCTTGCACCACCTTCCTGGCCCGTGCCCCAAGATTTGGGAGCTTTCTCCATTCCCTGTGGCCCAAGAGGCCGCTCCCACCCTGCCACTCACCAGTGAGGCCTCGTGCAACCTCCCGTGCACGCTGGCTCCAGAGCAAATGCTCCTGCCCCAGCCGTCTTCACAGTGGGGTCATCACTCCTTTTACCTGTTGCTTGGTTCACTCTGTCCTCCTCTGATCCCGCCCGAGACCAGGAATCACATGCTTATTCACCGTCCCGTGTCCCAGTGACCACCACCCTGGCCTGCACACAGGAGCCTGGTAAAAACCGGCTGAATGGACGAAGGAAGGTGGATGACACAGTCACTACTATTTGACAGTAGAGGAAATGGGAGGCACAGAGAGGTCACATGACCGGTGGCTTCCCCAATGAAGACCCGTATGGACCCCAGAGCTGCACACTGCACGCTCAACTACACCAGCTCACTGTGTGCTCTCCCCACACCACCACACAATTCTCCAGTCCTCCAGGGATACTGACAGCTGACCTGCAAATTCAGCTCTATCCTGGAGACAGCATCAGATCCCACAGATTAAGGACTCACCCCCACACCACCGCCCCCTCCCTTCAGATGCCAATCCACAGTCCAGGTGGTCACTTGTCAACTGACTATAAGCTGGACATTCCCATGAACCCCAACTAATTTGCTAGAGCAGCTCACAAAACTCTGGAAAACAGTTCACTTAGTAGATTACTAGATCACCAGTCTATTATAAAAGGACATGACTCAGGAACAGCCACGTGGAAGAGATGCCCTGCACAAGGAATGTGGGAAGGGTGTGGGACTTCCATGTCCCCTCTGAGTGTTCCACCTTCCCAGCCTCTCGCTGGGGTCACCAACCCAGAAGCTCCCTGAACCCAGCCTTTATGAACCTTCTGGGTCTTTATGGAGGCTTCGTTGTTACATGGCCCAGCCGGTGACCCTCTCGGTGTCCAGCCTCTAACCACAAAGTTGGCTCCAAACGCAGGCAGGCCCCATCCTTAGGTGCTTCCCAAAACCTCCTCATCAACATAAACTCGGGCGTGACTGAAATGGGCTTATTATGGGTATTGATACCAAATTCCAAGAGTTTTTAGGAGCTCCGTGGAGGAACAGAAGAAAACAGATCACAGTGTCCCTGCCGGGTGCACCAGGGTGTTAGATACCACACACAGCCTGCCGCTGAGAAGCACTCCTGATCGGGGCCCTGGGACACGGGGCCTGCATCTCACCCGGCCGCCCGGTCTCCCCTCTCCGGGGGGGTGGGGGTAGGGAGCTGAGCAGGCATGGGCAGGGGCTGCAAACAGTTCACGGATTCCTTAGGACAAAACTTCTTCTCGTTCCCTAACAGGACAGTTGTTCCTGGTTACCAGCTTCCTGAACCCGCTGTCATGAGGCCCTACCTGGGCCTGACCATGAGGAATGAGAACATCACAGTCCCCAGAGTGATCTCAGGAAAGCATCTTCAGGCTTGTAAAACACCATGCTGATTATCCCTGAGCTGAGGTCATGCTCGTACACAGAAGAGCGCTTCTCTGCTGGCCACATGCAGCCTAGGTGACCTAGTACGGCCTGGCCTGGGTCCCCAGCGGTAACATGGAGCTCTCAGTGAAGAACACTGGAAGCAAACTGATGAGGACAGCTCAGGATGTCCTCAGGATAAAAGGGGCTGATAATGCAAAGGAGGCTGGCGCAGGTGAAAAGGCATCTGAGGAACATTCGATTCCCAGCCACCACTCCCTCCCACAGTGTGAAAGCCTCATCACAGCGGGACCCTATTAAACAAAAATCCCTCAGTCCCCAACATCACAGAGGAAAGAATGATGAGCAGAGAACAACTTTAAGCAACGATTCTATTTCACTGAGTTCCAGAGTAAGTGGTTGTAGCCACCTTTTATAAGAGGAGGGTTCCATCCCTCTTCTGGAAACAGCTTCTACTACCCACAAGGGTGGGTCCCAGCTGCTGCCAGACCGTGCAGCTCCCGTGCCCTCAACAATGCTCATTGGTCAAGGTGGACACCTGGCCGTGCTGGACTAACATTTGGTTCTCTCTCCTGCAGAACTGGACCAGAGACAAAGGACTTGGTCCTTGAGGGCCCCTGATGGGTGGCAGTCAGGTATGTGCAAGTCACAGCAAAATGACTTGTAGCCCAGAGGGGACGAAGAGTTTTGTGTTCTGAGGGCTTCCATTTCTTGGGTCCCCAATCTCAGGTTCCAGAGAAACCCCCCCCAACCAGGCTTCCAACACGTTCCATTTCTTGCCTGAACTAATCTGCGTAAATGCCATAGTGATAGCCACTTTTCAAAGAATTAAAAATGTAATACAAAGCACTTAGGAAAGAACTCGTGCAAATCAGTGAGAAGGTAGACAATCCAATACAAAAAATACGCAAATGATTTCACAAAAAGAGGAAGAGAAATGAATGGTAATTTACATGGGAAAAAGTGCTCAACCTCCCTGGTCATCAGAAAAGTAAATTAAAACTACAATGAGGGGGGGCGCCTCTTGATACAGGCTCATGGCCTTGATCTCAACATCGTTGGCTCTCCCTTTCTCTAATTAAAAAAGAAAACAAAAGAAAAGAAAGGAACTACCATGAGATATCCATGGCTAAAGTTAAGAAGAAAACTGAACACGCACACCAGACACTTCCCAGTGCTGGTGAGAACGCACAATCACAACTCGGCTGCTGATGAGGGCGTGGGCTGGCGCAGGGCTCACAACACTGCTGCAAACCTGCCATTACGCCCGGCACACCAGAGGGCTCAGCACCCGCCACCAGCTGGGAAAGTGGCCCCAAAGACACAGGTGCTTAGGGGAGTGAAAACCTGCAGACACAGAGAGTAGCGTGGTGGGCACCAGGGGCTGGGGAGTCCCTGTGCAAAGGCACCGAGTTCAGTTGTGCCAGAGGAAAAGAGCGTAGAGAGAGAGGACAGTGGGTGGCTGAACAGCAGGGGGAACGTACCCAATGTCGCTGAACTGCACACTTAAAACGGTTAAGATGGTCACTGTCATGTGTATTTTAACACAATTTGGGAAAAAATGGACCCAAGGAAATCTGACTCACAGGCACCAAAGAAGTCACAGGAATGTGCATGGCAGCGCTTTTCCTAAGAGCTCAAACTGGAAACACCCCCAACCTCCCTCCACGGTTGAAGATGCAGTGGCATCAACAGACACTGGACCCTAACACAGCAGGGGCCAAAACGACTACTGTCCCCGCGAACAGTGTGAGGGCCTCATCACTGCACAAGGAGCAAGGCGCGGCCAGTTTCATCCGTATCAAATCCAGAAACAGGCAAAATCACCTCTGGTGGACTCAGAAGGGGGTTTCCCGGGGAGGAGGGAGGCAGAGATGGGGAGGGGGCACCCAGGGGGCTTGGGGACTGCTACTGTTCCATTTTCTTCAACATGTTCACTGCGTGATCATTCATCAAACTTACAATTTGCACGTGTTCTAAATGTGTTACTCTTCACTTTTTCATTGTTTTTCAGTTTGATGTTAAACATACACATGCAGACAGTCCCAGACTTAACGGTCTGTCTTATGAGTTTTAGACTTTACAATGATGCAAAAGCAATATGCATTCATCAGAACCCACACTTTGAATTCTGAATGTGGATCTTTCCCTGGACTAATGATCTGTGGTAGGATCCTCTCCCGGGACGCTGGGCAGCGGCAGGAGTCCCAGGTCCAGTCAGCCACGCGGTCACAAGGGTAAGCAACTCGTGTTTGCAACCATTTTGCACCCAGACAACCATTTTGTTTTTCACTGTAAGTATGGTATTCTATAAATTATAAGAGATGTCCAACACTATCTTAAAACAAGCTCTGTGTTAGGCGAGTTTGCCCACCCGTAGGCTCATGTAAGTGCTCTGAGCACATTTAAGGGAGGCGAGACTAGGTTCGGGAGGTTAGATGTATTTGATGCATTTTCAACTTCAAGTATTTCCAACTTAGGATGGGGTTATGAGGACACAACCCCATCATAAGTCGAGGAAGATCTGTGTATGTGTGTATATACACACACATTTTTAAAACAGTGAACTGGGGGTGCCTGGGTGGTTCAGTTGGTTAAGCATCTGACTTCGGCTCAGGTCATGATCTCATGGTTCGTGGGTTCAAGCCCTGCATTGGGCTCTGTGCTGACAGCCCAGAGTCTGGAGCCTGTTTCAGATTCTGTATCTCCCTCTCTCTCTGGCCCTCCCCTTCTCATGGGGTCTCTCTCTCAGAAATAAATTTTAAAAAATAAAAATAAAACAAATAAAACAATGAACCGAACACGATTCCTTCTTCTGATTCCCCCAAAAGGCCCCGAGGGAGTCTGGTTACTCAGGAGTGTCCACTGGGGCAGGTCTGGATAACACAAGGCTGTAGTTATCAGAACGGTGGACGCCGGGGCCACCTGGCAGGAGCCAGCACGGCCATCTGCCCACCTGTGGGGGCAGGACACCCAGACCAAGCGAGAGGGCCCGAATCAGTATCAGGCATGATGAAAAGGACAGGGAAAATGGCTTCAGACTTCATTTAGACATCGAGGTGGAGAGACGTCCCATCAGTCACTCCTCAAGCCTTGCGCCTCCCCAGCTGGCTCCATGACTAAGCCTGATCCTGTGTTCGGCAGCAAGGGACCCTCTCCCACGCTGCTCCCTTCCATCAGCTTTCCTGCAAACAGCAGAGGGTGTGGGGCTCACTCCGCCTTCCTCCCACTCCCGCCCCGGAGGGGGGCCACCCCCGAAGGCACAGGCAGGGGCTGAGCCTGCTCCCCACCTCTGAGGAGCTGGGCAGACGCAGGGGCAGTCTGCAGAACTGAACAATTCCACCGTTATTTACCGAGGCCGAATCAGGCGCCGCATGGGTGGTGCATGTGACACCATCTGCCCTTTTAGGGGACACTGTTCTATGGAACGACACAGAATCCCGAAGCTAGGTGACTGTACACAACCACACAGAAACGCACACAGGAAATGCCAAACACCCCCATGCAAACAACTGGTCTGGACGGCACTGGGCTTGGGAACGGAGGCAGGCGCCAGTGGTCACTGTCCCCAGGGGTCATCCGGAAGTGTAGGCCGGCCTCCAGGAAACTTCTGGGCCCGCCTAAAAACAAAAGTTCAGCAGGGCAGGGCACAGTCCCACCGTGCTGGCCACGTGGACGCTCAGAGTCAAAACTGACAGCCTGGGGAACCAAAGCTTGACCCTGTGAGTCAGGGAAATGGGGCCAGAGAGTAAGCGCCTGGCCCAAGGCCACAGACCGAGGCCAGACTGAGGCCCCAGGCCTCAGAATCCAGCGCTCCTCCCACCACACCGGCTCAATCTCATGTGCTAAACTGATCTTGCGTGACTTTCCGTGTTTGCGGATGGGTGTGTTGTAAACACAGTAAAGGCCACCCCAACCGTGAGGAAGAAAACACATGCGTGCACACGCACATCGGGACAAACACACCCCCTTCATCCTGGGCGACTGGGCCCTCAGTGCCCCGGCTGACTGTGGAATGGCATGGGGCCAAAGGCCAGGGTTTTCTTCACCTGGAGGGCCAGGCCACACGGGCATGGGGAGCCGGCCCACAGACGCAGAGCCCAACCAAGCCCAGGGCAGTAATGTTGGCAGGAGCTGACGGTCTTGTTACTTTCAAGTCAGCAAAAAGTGACGGTGTGTTAACAGTTCCCAGAGAAACTGTGAAAGGTCCCCAGAGTCATGGTCCCCTGACACGTGCCCGGAACTGAGGAAACGATGCAAGGACCTCAGAAACAAACACAGAGCTCCAGGCCTCTCAGAACCCTGAAGGCAGGCGACACTCCCACAGGGAGACCCACCAAACCTCAGCTCCCGGCGGCCCCAGAGCCCGAGTGCCAGCGGCCAGCTCCCGAACCCCGGCACCCTAGGGCTGCTGCTTCAGGGAAACGGGCTCAGATGTCCCCCCACCACATCCCACTTAAAACGTTTCCTGTTGCTGCTGGGTTTTTGTTGTTGTTACCCACGGCACAACAACCGAAGCTCAGAAAATACAGCCTGTTTATGTAGCTCTTACAAGGATAAAACCCAAACCAAGTTCGCACAAGCAGAAGCACAGAACTAGGTCTCGTGTGAGCACAGCACAGGTGACATGGGGAAGCCGAATCTGAATCCAGATGACCCGTATGAGACTGGTGACGGTGGTGCAAGTCTCTGAGCAGGAAGGGGAACCTGGCCCTGAACAGGTGGAGCCTCCTCAGCCCCGTCCCCCATTCTACTGCCACAGACACACGGGGCCCAGATCACAAGTTCACTCCCTTGGGACAGTGATGGCCCAGGGACCCAGAATGCCCCTAGTGACAGAAAATGTCCACCTGCATCTCAAACCCTGGCCTCAGTTCTTTTCTTCAGATGCCAAATAAATCAGTCAGCAAGGCCCTACCCTGGAAATGGTGAACCCCAACACAAGTGTTCGGGATGCTTCTAGATTGGCAGCAACACCACAGCTCACACCAAAGGTCTTGCACATGCCCTGGGGCCCCTCCATCAGCTGGCCACAGACCCAGGAGTCCTCAGGGCCCCCACAGACACCCCAAGGGATACAATGAAGCCCAGGGTGAGCAGCCCATACAGGAGGTGGGGTTCATTTCCCTCAAGGCCTGTTGCAAGAGCATTTGTTAAACGCCTACTGTACAACTGTACACCAGGCTCAGATGCTGGATGACGAAGGCTCAGGCTGATTTCCAGTTCCTCCACCAGAGGACAAAAGTCTAGGATCACAAGGATACGGCAAGGCTCCAGCAAGATAAAGGAGATGAAAACACTCTGAAAGTACACAGTCGAACCAAAGATTTAGATCTGGGCCATATCTTCCCCTCCCTTCTCCCCTTCCTGGCCTGGTAGGTCACATGTCGGATGGTCCCTCCTTCTGACACTTCTCGTGGGTGACCTGGTGCCAGCACGACCTCCCTCAGACACCAAGGCAGGGTCGCCAGCATCGCTCGGAGACCCACGATTAACAGTAGCAGGAGCAGCAAGAGGACCAGCCGAAGCAGCAGCTGCCCACAGCCACGTCCTCCGTGGCTGCACCCCGGGCTCTCCTCTGCGTGTCCGCACCGTCCCTTCCGGAGCTCAGCCGTGGCGTCCCTGCTCCGACCCGCAGCCGGAGACTGGCCAGCTGTGTGGTCACGGCAAGGGAGACCAGAAACACACCCTCATGTTTAAGAAGCTGACTTTTTATAAAGGTGCAAAGGCGGCCTGATAGGAAAAGAATAGTCTTCTCAACAAATGATAATGAAATAACTGAATCTCCACATGCAAAACAAGACCTCATAGGTTCACCTGAGACCAGACATGTAGGAAAACAATCACTCAAAATGGATCACAGACCTAAATGCGTGAGCAAAAACTTTTATAAAACTCCTATGGAAAAACACAGAAAATCCTTGTAACCTTGACCTAGGTAAAGATCTCCTAGCTGTAACTCCAGAAACATTAACCATTTAAAAAAAAATGTTGATAAATTTGGGGCGCCTGGGTGGCTCAGTCGGGTAAGCCTCCAACTTCGGCTCAGGTCATGATCTCGCAGTTCGTGGGTTCGAGCCCTGCATCAGGCTCTGTGCTGACAGCTCAGAGCCTGGAGTCTGCTTCAGATTCTGTCTCCCTCCCTCTCTGCCCCTCCCCCACTCACACTCTGTCTCTCTCTCAAAAATAAATAAAAAAATTTTAAAAATTAATAAATTGAGGCCTCTGGGTTAAGCTGGTTAAGCATCCGACTCTTGGTTTCAGCTTGGGTCACGATCTCATGGTCTGTGAGTTTGAGCTCTTTGCTGACAGTTCAGAGCCTGCTTGGGATTTTCTCTGTCCCTCTCTATTCCTCCCCTGCTCATGCCCATGCTCTCTCTCTCCCTCCCCCTCAAAGTAAATAAACAAACTTAAAAAAAAATTGATAAAGTGAACTTCACCCAAAACTTAAAATCTTTGATTCTCAAAAAGACACCATTAAGAAAATGAAAACAAACCACCATCTAAGAGAAGACACCTGCAAATCACAGCGCTGATAAAGGAGCTCTATGACTGCACCCAGAATAATGGAACCGTTACTTACTCTGTAAGATTAACAACCCAGTCTTTAAAAAAATGAACGAGACAAAATCAGACTTCTGGCATGTACACCTCTCTCTCTCTCTCTCTCTCTCTCACACACACACACACACACACACAGTATACAAATGACTAATAAGCACAAGCACATGAAAAGATGCTCTACATCATCAGTCATCAGGGAAATGCAAATCAAAACCACAACGAGATACCACTTCACACCCACAAGGACGGCCACAATTTAAAAGGTAGACAACAGGGGCGCCTGGCTGGCTCAGTCTGTAGAGCATGTGACGCTTGATCTCAGGGTCGGGAATTCAAGCTCAGCTCTAAGATGGGCATAGAGCCTACTTAAAAAAAAAAAAAAAAAGGTAGATAATAATAAGCATTGGCATGGATGTGGAGAATTGGAACCCTCACACTGCTACTAGGGATGTAAAATGAAGCAGCCACTGTGGAAAAGTCTGGCAGTTAATCAGAAGGTTAAACACAGAATCACCGTATGACCCATCAATTCCACTCCAAGGTGTATACTAAAGACAATTAAACAGGGCCAGAAAAATGGTCAATGTTCATAGCAGTATTATTCATAATAGCCAAAACGTGGTAACAACCCAAACGTTAACTGGTAAATAAACATGTACTATATCTGTATGATAAGGTACAGACGCCTGTTACAATATGGATGAACTCCAAAGACATTGCTCCACTTGCAAGAAGCCAGACACAAAAAAAAAACTACATGTTGAATGATTCCTTTTTTTTCCTTTTTAAGTTTATTTATCTTTGAAAGAGAGAGAGTGCACACATGTGCACACGAGCAGGGGAGGGACAGAGAGAGAAGGAGAGAGAAAGGCAGAGAGAGAATCCCAAACAGGCATGAGAGGAGGGATAAAGCGGGACGGGGTGGTATGAAAATTCCAAGCAGGCCTTGCACTGTCAGCGTGGAGCCCGACACGGAGCTCAAACGCATGAACCCATGAGACCGTGACCTGAGCCCAAACCAAGAGTCAGACACTTAACCAACTGAGCCACCAAGTGCCCCTGTATGATTCCTTTTATACGAAGAGTCCAGAGAGGGCACATTTTAAAGACAGAAGGCAGATCAGAGTGACATGGGGTCAGGGGGAGACAGACGGACTGCAAACAGGCATAAGGAAACTTTGGAGTGTGATGGAAACATCTAAAACTGATTGTGGTGATGGTCGCGCATTGTACAAATTTACTGGAAGTCAACAAATCATATGTTTACAATGGATGAGTCATATGGCACACAACATATACCTCAATAAAGCTGCTTAAAAAGTAAAATGAATAAATAAGTGCAACGAAAACAAAGCAAATGTTATGAAATTTCAGCTAGGTACTGGTGCAGTACATGCTGAAAGTTACACAAGCAAAAGAAAATTGAACAGATCCTTTAAAAAAAAATGACAAGGATGTTAACTTATCTCATCTCCTGACGTGTACAGGTATTAAATCATTAGACTACACACCTTAAACTTACATAATGTTACACATCAATTATGTTCTAATAAAGCTGCGAGGGATCAGTGCTACAGATATGTCAAAAAAAATATTGGCATCCAATTTTTCTGTCCTCAATATTATCAATGAAATTAACAGAGACCTGAAAAGATAACTTTCTCATAAAGCAATTGAATGACTCACAGGGCCAACCCCTAAAAATCATCTGAAACACCCCCGGGGTCCCTAGCCTACCCTTGGGGAAACATATTAAAGTCCTGCTAAGGTCATTTCTGCCTCAGACTGACCCTCCCTGAGCAAGGTGGCCCGAGGTACAAGGCAGCCCAGAGGACAGATCCAGAAGAGCCCTGCTATGGTGCTCTAAGGTAGCCCATGATATTCACCTGCGTGCCAGCCCCAATCGATTAGTTGTGGCTCACTGGGGTGTTCATTAATGGCTTCTGAAACCAAGTCCAGGCTTGGTGACAAAAGGTGTCCTGAATGATTAGCAAGGTCTACCATGCAGAAGCTGAAAGCTGTGTTATAAAGGACTTGTACTTGTGGTTTCGTGAAAACACCTAAACGAAGGGACATCAAGTTTGTTGCCTTCATCCTAAGTTAATACAAGAAATGCCCCATTAAACTCTGATATCCCTGCCATGCCACTGCTAACTGCTATTAGGGTCTGAAATGGCCACCCAATTTCCTTTTTAAACCATTATGGCAACATTTTAAGAGGACTTTCAGGGCCACTCACTGTTCTAAACACTGTACAGGAATCAACCCATTCTACAGATGAGAAAATTGACTCAGGGAGCTAAGCAGCTTGCCGAAAATCACTCAGCCAAAGACAGGCTGGAAGAATATCAGAGATGCAAGAGGATGAATTCAATGAGATGTGTGGATGTCAGCCCACAGGTCTCCAGGGATCCCCACACCAGGCTGGGCTGCCCTGCACTTGTGCCTGGGACACAAGCGGGCAACAGTGCCTTCTGCCCACTTCCGCCCTTCTGACTGCGCCATGCTAGTCTCCACCCCTCTGTTCTCCCAGACACTCCCTCTTTTTGGGCTTCCAAAAATCAGTGCAGGGCAGTTCTCAAATCTGAGTGAACATCAGACTCATCTGAGAAATGAGCTTATTTATTTATTTTTTAAGGTTTTATTTATTTTTGAGAGAGAGAGAGACAGCGTGAGCAGGGGAGGGTCAGAGAGAGAAGGAGACACAGAATCCGAAGACAGGCTCCAGGCCCTGAGCTGGCTGTCAGCACAGAGCCCGACGTGGGGCTCGAACCCACGAACTGTGAGATCATGACCTGAGCTGAAGTTGGACACTTAACCGACTGAGCCACCCAGGCGCTGCGAGAAATGAGTTTAAACACAGGTTCTTAGGCCCCGCAGGTCTGAGGCAGGGCCTGGGAAATAACAAGCTTCCCCACTCATGGGAGTGGGTGCTCGAGGACTACCCGCAAAGGAAACCTGGCCTGCTGGGTGCCTGAAGCCAACTGTGAGGCCTACAAGACCTCCACAGCAGAGCAGATTCTTCAGAAGCCAGGGTCAGGAGATGTCCAAATTCTCTGTCCTTTTTCTGCTTTCCAAGGCAAATGGCCCCATGAGGAGATGGAGAGGAAGGAACCCAAGCTGAAGTCCTGGGTCGGTCCACACTATTTAGAGGTAGCAGAACAGGGTGGGAACAAGCCCATGGGGAGTCGTATTTGTGGTCCTGCCCCCAGATGTGCTTCCACACAGCTCTGAGAGCTTGGGAAAGTCCCTTCCCCTCTGGAGGCTCAGGTCTCCCTGCCACAGAAAAGGAGACGAGAGAACCAGATACGTCTCTTCCAACCAGTCTCCTGTTCTCCAGCAAGGGCTCCCAGACTCACCCCATCAAATAATCTCCCTGGGCCCAGCCCCACACCCCCCAGCCCCCATTCACATGCACACGGGAGACCTAAGCCTCTGTCCAGATGGCATGGGCCGTGTTCAGAACCACTGGCCGGTCTTCACACCAAGCCACCAAAGAAAGCCCAAACTGACGACGGCGTGATGTCAATCCCTTTGACAATGACCACTTTGTAAGCACAAGCGAAGCCCCAAGCAGCGTGCTAACCCCTGGCCAGCGTCGCACCCCGAACCTCACCCCAGTCCTCGGTCTTTCCACTGAGTCTCCCCTGTGTGCAGACAAGGAGGCTGAGGCGCCCAGAGGCGAAGTGACTGACCCAAGGTCACCCAGCCCGGACGGGGACGGGGCAGGCAGCCCGGAGCCCCACCCACGGTCCGAGGGGACGTCGCGCGGAGCCCCGGGCCGGGAGGCACCGGGAGGGCCGCGCACCGAGCAGAGCCCGCGGCGCACCCTCTGCGGACAGCCCCGCACGGGCACGCTCTGCCCACCCGTGCTCCGGACCAGGTCTCGCCCCCCGCTCCCGGAGCCGAGCGGCCGCTCACCGGACTTCGGGGGGTAGCGATAGGCCGAGTTCGCCTGGATGTCGATGTCCTCCACGCCCGCGATGCGGCGGCTCAGAATGGAGCCCATGGTGCGCGGCGGGCCGGGCCGGGGCCGGAACGCGGGCGGAGGCGGCGTCCTCAAGCGGACATGGCCCGGACCGGGCCACACGCACACTAGCCCACGGCCGCGGACGCCTCGGCTTCCGAGCCCCAACCTCAGCTCGGCCGGGGGCCCGACGCCACGGCGGCCCTCCGCCCCCCCGGGCATGAGGCACCTCGGGAAATGGAGTCCTCTCACCGCCCAGGGCGAAGGGCTGCGGCACGGGTAGCCTGCCTAAGAACTACATGTCCCAGGATGCCCTTCGCCGCGGCTCCACGAAGTTGTTGACCGACGCTCCGGAACAAACCAAATGGACCTGACTCCAGAGGGGAGGATCCATCACCCGCACCGCAAACTGACCTTCCCTCTGCATTCCAAGTACGGCACTGGCATCCTAACTCTTTAGACTCCTTATAATCTGTTCATACATAGACCCTTATAGGAATCCGGCTTCTTCCATTTACCCCCTCTCTGAAATATCTCCCTGAGCCACCGTGGTTCTCTCCACTTCACAGGGTTTATCTCCCGCCCCGGCCAGTAGAGGGCGAACCTTTACCTGCCACCCGGCAATAGCTGGCGGTCAGGAATGCGGATCCCTGGAGAAGCTAAGCGCTTCCTTTAGCCTCTTTCCAAAATTCAGGGCTTCTCTTTGGCTCCACGTCCAGAACAGTCCCTTTGAAAACACAATTTTACAGCCCCACACCGAGGCAGTAGACCTCTCCTCATGTTACATACAGGGAAACTGAAGCACAAAGGGAGGGGCTGCCTATGAGGTGCGGAAGGCAAGTTTAATAAAAAACCCGTCAGGATTAAAGGCTTGCAGGTTGCAGTGTACTTTCCTGGCTTTTGACTCACATAAAATTCTGTAAGCAGGCCAAGTGGAGATCTGTTTTACCTACTTTCCAGTTAAGAAACTGGGGTTCCAAGAAGAACGGGACTTCCCAAGTCAAGCCTGCTGTACCAGGAAAGCAGCCAGGGAGAGCAGCAGCTGGCCAAGGGTCTCAAATGGTAAGGCATCGCACTCCACGTTAAGTGAGTCTTGCACATTTCCGGTGGCCAGAATCCAGAATTCAACCTACTATTGTCAGGGAACCTGGGAAGCCAAAATTAATAAAAGAGATGAAAGCCTTACGTGATTATGAGTAGTAGAGTCCAGATCTTGGAGGAGCTTGATTGAATCTGTGCTTCACAATCAAGATCCCCATTTTCTGAGCATCTACTGTGTGCCAGGCATGTTGAGGACTTTTATACAGAGTCACTTAATTTTCTGATGTACCTTTTACTTTATTTTTTTGTTTTAATTTTTTTAATGTTTTATTTTNAACTGAGCCACAAGGGCGCTCCTTTATTTTGTTTTTTAAATGTTTATTTTTGAGAGAGAGAGAACGAGAGGGAGAGAATGAGTGGGGGAGGGGCAGAAAAAGAGGAAGACACAGAATCTTAAAGAGAATCCGGCTCTGAGCTGTTAGCACAGGGGGGGAGTAGTATAGACTCTGACGTTCTCATTGGAAAACAATCCTAGGAGTATGTCCTTCCTATAGTTCCTGGGTCAGGGCAGCCATTTCCATGGACTGGATGTTTGATTAAACATTCTTAATAGAGCTTTGGACTTGTTCTTCTGTGCTTATCCATGCCCCGCTGGGAGACAGGCCTTTTTTGATTTGTTATTAGTTCTCCTGTCAATATCTGTGCTGATTCATTTGTTTATTCAACAAATATTTATCATGCAACTACTATGTGACGGGCAATGAGCCAGGCTACGAGCCAGGCAACAGGGATCAAATGGGAGAATGCTAGATGTGGAACATGCAGGCTAGTGTAGAAAGACACTAAAAAGGTTAACAAAATGTGATGGGTGCTATAGGAGACTAGAGATACAAATAAATAATAATGAGAGGGGCGCCTGGGTGGCTCATTCGGTTAAGCCTCTGCGGCTCAGGTCATGATTTCATGGTTTGTGAGTTTGAGTCCCGCATCAGGTTCTACACTGATCATGTGGAGCCTGCCTGGGATTCTCTCTCTCCCTCTCTCTGCTCCTCCCCCACTTGCTCAAGTGTGCACTCTCTCTCAAAATAAATAAAGTTAAAAAAAAATAAGAGAGACCTACTATTGATAGGGGTGTCAGGGAAGGCTTCTCCAAAGAGGTGACATCTAAGCCAGACTTGAAATACGAGTAAAAGCAGAGATAGTCCAGGGCAGCAGGGAGGCAACTCTGAGGAAGTAAAGCCAATCCAGGTTCCAAGGAGATGAAACACCATGGGCAAAGGTCCTGAGGCTGCAAGGAGCTGAGTATGATCCAGGAGTTCAAATGCCAGTGTGGCTAAAATCAAGTGAGAGGGAAGTATAGGAACAGAGGTCAAGAGTGAGGCAATGGCCAGATCTCAAATCCCCTCAGTCAACCAGCATTGGGTCTTTTACACTTAATCTTAGCCAAATGACCTAAAAGTGATAGCACGGGGTCTTTTGAAAGACACTAGGGACAGTTTATGGGCACCTGGGGTGAGTCCCTTGAGTGCAGACGACTTTCTGAGCCTCCTGAGGGAGCAGGATCCTCGCCTATTCATTCTTGTTTCAAACCCAAAGTTAGTGTTTGAGAGAACGGAAGAAGCTGGCTCAGTCAGCAGAGCATGCAACTCTTGATTACAGGGTTGTAGGTTCAAGCCCCAGATTGGGTGTAGAGATTGCTTAAAAATAAAATCCTATGATTTATCTATACAATGGAATACTACATGGCAATGAGAAAGAATGAAATCTGGCCATGTGTAGCAACGTGGATGGAACTTGAGGGTGTTATGCTGAGCAAAATAAGTCAGGCAGAGGACAAGTTACCATATGTTTGCACGTATAGGTGGATTAGGAGAAACTTAACGGAGGACCGTGGGGGAGAAGAAGGGGAAAAATTGTGGGGCAGAGGGAGGGAGGCAAACCATGAGAGACTCTTGAACACTGAGAACAAACTGAGGACAGATGGAGGGGGAGGGGAAGGGGGATGATGACCATGGAGGAGGGCACTTGTGGGGATGAGCACTGGGTGCTATATGGAAACCAACTTGACAACAAGCTATTAAAAAATAAATAAAAGAATGGAGGTGGGAAGGAGGAGGCCAGGGCATGCTGGGGAGGCTTTGGCAGGGCCTCTAATTCCCCGAACTTCAGGCAAGATGGGGTACTGCTAGGAATTCCTTTCATTCCCCTGCCCCCACTTACTGGTCCCAGCTGTCAGGTCCCATCTGAGCCTGCTAAGAAATCCAAAGTCCACTCTCTAACCAGGCTGATCCTGGCTAAAAACAAGGTTGTTTTTTCCTTCCCTGCTGCCCTTGGGAAAACAAGTGAGCTAGGGGGGCCATGGGGACCAAAAGAGTGACCTTTGCTCCAGCTAGCCTCATCTGCCCCACCCCAGCCAGAAGAGTTCCTGAGCTGGACAAGCCTAAGCAGGTCACTGAATGTTGCTGGTAAGGGTAGGGGGAAAGGTGAAGGTACTTCCTGTTGCCCTGAGCAAGAAAATCCCCTAGCAGGCCCTGCCAGGACACTGCCCACTCTCACTTACCAGAAATACACCCTCATGGGCTAATGGCTGCTTGTTCTTCTCCACCAGCTCTGAACAGTGGCAAGCATGTAAGGAGGTTTGGATTCCAGCTTTAAAGTTTCCTCATCTGTAAAATGAGGCTTGGGCTCCCTAGAGTGGTCCAGATGGAGGCAAAGAGATGAGTACCAGAAAGAGTACTGAGCACTTCGCAGGTATTAATCTACCCTCAGCAGTCCTGGGAGAGCTCCACACTCCTACCTTGGGTTCTACAAAGGACATGAAGCTCAGGGCTGCAGTACGTTATCCAATAGTAGCCATTCAGCAGTGGAGTCAAGATTGATACCCAAGTCGAACTGGCTCCAGAACGGTCTCACCTTCCATCACCCTCTGTCCCACTGTAAGTGATAGGAGACACCACATCCAGAGCCGACTACCTGTGCTGAGCACTTCACCCACCTTAGTTCATGCTTATGATGCTTTGGTAAGGTGAGGGGCCATTTTTAACAAGATCGGGAACCTCCAGGCACTATCAGGGCTTGCAAAAAATGGCAGCTCCTGAGTGATCCCCATGTGGCAGCAGAGACACCAAAACCTGATTTCCCATGTGGACAGGATACTACTACCAGCCTGAGGTGCTCATCTGGAAGAGGACACTGAGAGTCCACTCCCTGCCTATAGGCTAAGCCCAGGGACCCTAAGAGACCGCTTAGCACTCTCACTGTGCAGGTCTTCCTTCCTTCCTTCCCGGAGCGATCCGGGTGGCCCAGCCTTTCCCCGGAGCCCACAACCCTGGAACCCTTCAGGCTCTGTACACCAGGCTCCCATTAGCCAAAGCCCGAACCCCTGGGGGGATTACAGGACCCAGGAAGGGGCTCCCCCACCCTTCCAGTAGGGGATAGTTCCTTCCATCCAGTGCAATTCTACCAGTGAAGAGCTGNCTCCCTTAGAACCAGACGCATCCAAAACATCTCCTGATCCAGACTATACCCTTCTGCCACCATCCGGACGCCACAATGAGCCTAAAGTGGACAACTGATCAGATCTAGTAAAACCTATGACTTTTAACCCCAAACCCCCAGGGCCTGTATCAGCTCCCCGAAGGCACTTTTATACTTCTACATTTCCACAATTGTACATCCGTCCTTGGGATTTTTGACACACGGCCCCAACCCACCCTCGCAGATCCCATCTCCGGTTTGCTCTCCGCTGTAACCCCGGGCCGGCTCAGGGCAGGGCAGGGCAGAGAAAGGGCCCACACAGCGGCTGCCCAACGGATGAAACTGGAGCCCAGGGAGCTCGAGGAACCGGGCCAAGGTCATTCAGAGCAGCAGGTGACCGCGCCAGACTCCTCCTCGCCTCCCCGCCCGGGATCCCTTTGCGAGCACGCCCTGGTCCCGCACGCCCGACCCTCGACGTCACGCCCGGAAGCGGCGCGTGCGGAGCTGTAAACACTGCCCGCAACTCCCCCCTTCTCCCGC
>NW_027529647.1:776183-789442 GCF_008692635.1 Crocuta crocuta
CCCCCCCCCCGGCCCCCCCCCCGCCCCCCACGTGCCGCGCCCCCGCCTGCCCCGGCCCAGCGCCCGCCCCCGCTGCAGCCTCATTGGGCAGCCAGCTTTGTTTACCTTATATGGCCAGGTCCTAACACTCTGAGGCCGTCCATTGGCCAAGGCGCGGCCTCACTCACTTGACGTCATTTGGGATACAACGATGCAAATAAACCGGGGCATTCTGGGAATAGGAGTTCGGGGCCGCCCCGGAACTGGCTCCGCCGGGTCCTTGCGCCCGCTTGTCAAAGCCGAGATTTCCGGCAGAGCGCGTGAGATTTTTTCGTGGGACAGAAGGAGCCCCGCGGAGAGGGGACCCCCGAAGCACCAGAGTCTGCCCATCTTGCGTTTTGTCCCGGGCGCCATCCAATCCCCAGACGTTCCTCTGGCCTGTTGTGTGTCTGAATGAGCGCCAAGCCCGGAAGGGGCCCGCATCGCGAGTGGGCGATGTGAACTTGTTTCTCGGGGTGTTGGGGAGGTTGGAAGGCTTCCTGGAGGCGGTGACTTTCTGCTGCGCTCTAAAGGGAAGATTCAGTCATCCAGTGAAGGAGTATTTATTGGCGCCTACTGTGTGCCAGGCTTTCGGGGCTGTGTGTCCTAGAGCTACCGATTTGTGCCAAAATTCCTAGGACACCCCCCCCTTCCAAAGTGTGCACCCACCCAACACAGGGATGCCAGGCATACCGGGCAAAGACACCAGCGGGCCACGCCTGCTAGGCCCCCTGAGAGCGCGAGGGCCCGCAAACCGGGCCGCCCGCTTCCGCACGCAGCAGGGACAGAGTCCGGACACACCTCTCCGCGCCCCCCGGCCGGCCAGGCGGCGCGGGACTACATCTCCCAGCATGCCCCCGCGGCCCCGAGCCAGGCGAGGCTCGGTGAGTCAGAGCCGCACAGTAAATATTTGTATTAGCCGGAGCCGGCTCGCTAATGGTGGACGCGTGAGGCGGAGGAGCGCGGCGGCGGGAGGCAGCGGGCAGCGCGGCGGCGGCGCCATGTCCGTGAACATGGACGAGCTCAAGCACCAGGTCATGATCAACCAGTTCGTGCTGACGGCGGGCTGCGCTGCCGACCAGGCGAAGCAGCTGCTGCAGGCGGCCCACTGGCAGTTCGAGGTGCGCGGCCGGGACCGGGGCCGGGGCGGGGGTCCGTGCCGCCAGCCGCGCGTGTTTGGGTCGGTGTGGGGACGNCCGCGGCCGGGACGGACAGTCGGCGGGCGGCCGGAAAGAGGACGCCCCGGGCCGGGGCTGAGCTGGGCGCGCGCCGCCCCCACCTCGGGAGCCGCCGGATGGGACTGGGAGCTCTGGGGCCCGCGGGCAGAGCCGCCCCGCGCGAGTGGGTTTGAGGGTCTGCGTGCCCAGTGGGCAGCTCGGCAGCGCGTGTGTCTACGTACATGTGCATTTGTATTTACGCACGCGCCACGCTACGTGTGGGCATGTTGGCGTGTGTGTAAACACGCAGTCCACCTGGCGCGCGGGTGCGGGCTGTGTGCGCCCCGTGTACACACACGTCGCCGTTTTGCAGATAGTGCCCACGCGTGGACATACACGCGTGTACGGGTGCCGTGTTGAGCCCCACACTACAGCTACGGGTGTGCATTTGTGCACCCCGCCCTCGAGGCGTGTTCAAGTGGCCTCCTCTGTGCTGGCACAGGAATCTACCCGTACATTGCAACGGCGTGGTTTACACGGTTCGGTTTGCACGGTTCGGTTGCTTTTCAGTCAGCTGGGTAGGAGGTGGGGCTGCCCCAGTCAGGACCCCACCCACCAGGCCTCCCCGATCCATAGAACATCAGTGCTCACAGCTTGTGCTGCCAAGAGGCCACCTGGCTTTGCCTAGCTCAACTGCCCCAGAAATAACCCAGGGTGGTATCTAGGGAAGAGGCCAGAGTCCTTGAGCTCCACCCCTCACAGGTGTAAGGTCACAGCCCAGACCGTGTCTGTGCCCAGCCAGAGCCTGGGAGCCTGGTTTCCTGATGGGGAGCCATCCCTGGAAAGGTGTTTGGGCCTGCAGGGGGTCCACTGAGGATTCTAGGGTTCAGCTTCCTGAGAGTCCGTTGGGGGGTCAGGATTCCAGCCAAAGGTTTGGACAGCCTGGGGAAGTAGTAGCATATCCAGCCAGGGAAATCTTTGCTCACAACTTCCTACCAGAGCTCTTAGCAAGGACCACTGACGCTGTGTGGTCCTCAGGCCACAGGATGGGAGGTTGCTCTCTGGGCGGTTCCCTTTGGTCCTCTGGCCTCAGTTTCCTCAGTACCTCCAGCGTGGGAGTTATCTCTAAGGAGTCCGTGGCCACTCCCTTGCGCCCACCGCCCTGGGGGCCGGCAGCCCCACCCTGCAGGAAGCTCCCTAATCAGCCTGTTTGTCTCAAGGGCTAGATGTGGCAAAACTTGCAAAACCACATTCATGGCAGTTTGCTTGAGTCCCACATCTGCATACATGGCTCCCTCCCTGCCCGGGGCTGGGCAGGCAGGTGTCTGGTGGGAAGCGCCTCGCCTGTCTGGACTCTCAGCCCGGAACACGGAGCCTGGCACCAGCTGGGCTGTCACTCAGTGGTGTTGCTCCACCACAGGAATTAAAAATGTAATGTGGCTTTGAGGATTGAAACGCCTGAGAGAAACTGTCCCCAGGAGGGGCCGGAGCTGCCTGCAGACTTGGTGGCTCTGGTTGCCCCCTGAGGTAGGGGCCGTATGCTCCAGGCTCCCTGAGTTTCCATTCCACATATATAAAATGGGGGATATGGGTACGAGGGAGGTTCACTTAGAGTGAAAATGGGTTGTGAACCCCCAAACCTTAGGTCCCTGTGTGAAGGTGAGTAAGGGGCTCCTCGGGGCTACCCTTTCTGTATCATTCCCCCCGCAAGCTCACACTACATGCTGTTTTTGGGTCACATCTCTGTGATTCAGGTGTTAATGAGGACAGGAGGCTGCAGGGGGAGGGGACCTATGTGTTTAAGTGGTGGTGCTTTAAGGCAGCAGAAGGTGCTGGAATCCTCACTCAAGTGGCCTTTGGATTTGCCCTTGGGAAGGAATAGTTGGGGTGTGTCCCCTGGGGCTCCTGGGTGGGAAGGAGTCCTGAGGAGGCACTTAGAGACCAGCACCCACCCCAGCCTGTTCCCACAACCTGTCTGGGGACACTGGGGTCGGGCATCTACAGCAGGAAATTCCCAGAAAAATTCATTTGAATGTAAAAAAATAACAAAACCCCAGGGCAAGCCATGGGAGCCAGCTTGGGTTTCTGGCTGTGTGGGGGCGGGGAAGGGACTGGGCCCGGCTGGCCTGTGTTTGGGGGGTGGGGCAGGGTAGTGAGCCTGAGGGCTGGTGATGGAGGGCAGCTGGGGCTGGGCCTGGGCCTTGGCAGGGCCCTGCAGACCCTTCACACACTCCCTCACCCAGCACTTTCGCAAGAGCAGCTGGTTCCCTTATTCTCCTCAGTGCCCCTCCTGCAGGGCCCCAGCCAGGACAGACCAAATGCGGCACCTCCCTCAGGGCTCCTGGAGTCCCCTCTCCCCCAGCCTGCTCTCTGCCCTCTCCCCCGCTCCCCTTCTCACCAGGCTGGGTGCAGACACCCCGTTTGCATCCTCCTGCTCTGACACGTTAAGAACATCCCGATGGAGGCTTGGGTGAGGGGGCCAGTGAGTGCAAACCCCAGGCCGTCCTACTTACTTCTGGCCCTCCTAGCTGGAACTTGGATCTTAGGACGTTAACTGCAGCAAGGGAGGGGAATCTGGAAGTCACCGGTCTAGTTCCCTTGTGTTGCAGTTGGAAACGCTGAGGCCCAGGTCACGGCAGGCTCCTGTGGCCAGCCAAGGAGAGGGCCGGGTGGGTCACAGACTTCACCTCCGGGAGCCTTTGCTGTCCCCTGGCTCCTAGATGAGGAAATTGAGGCTTTGTGACCTTTAGGTCAGGCTAGAATCTCTTGAAATAAAGGCGGACCTCCGCTAAAGGCCTCTGCCTTGGAGACCAGGAGGGGGTGCTGCCTGCCCCCCTCCCGAGGTCACTGTGCCGACGTGAGGGTCCTGCAGGCTGGACGCGGGCAGTGTGAGGGTCTTCACCGCCCGCCAGACCTGCCTGGGAGTCTGGCACCGCCTTGGGAGGTGGCACGCACTGATTTGTGACAGACACACTGCTTCCACTCATTTCTCCCCCTTGGTTGCCGGGCCACACTAAGCCCCAGAGATCCTGGGGACGAGGGCAGTGCAGGGCCACGGGGGGCGGGGGGGGGCGGCGGCTGAGGGTAATTAAGCTTGGGCCTTTCTTCCCACAGACGGCCCTCAGCGCCTTTTTCCAGGAGACCAACATCCCCTACAGCCACCACCACCACCAGATGGTAAGTGTCCCTGCAGCCCCCGGGGTGGCTACGGGGTGCTCCTGCTGCAGGGCAGGGAAGGAGGCCTCTGTGGCGCTCTGCCGTGGCTCCACGAGAGGGTCCTCCGTGGACATGGCCCATGGGTGTGGTGGGCTCTGGGAGCCCCCAGCTAGGGGAACTGTCCTGCGGAGCTGGATGCATCCAGGGAAGAGGCACAGAAGCTCCCACCAGTGGCTGAGTGTGTGTCTGCTCCTAGGAGGCAGTGGGAGGCCGGGGACCCTCCCGGAAAGGGGTGCTCACCCCCACTCTGTTCTTCCCCCCACAGATGTGCACTCCTGCCAACCCCCCCGCCACGCCCCCCAACTTCCCCGATGCCCTCACCATGTTCTCCCGTCTCAAGGCTTCTGAGAGCTTTCACGGTGGCGGCAGTGGCAGCCCAATGGCCGCCACGGCCACGTCCCCCCCGCCGCCCTGCCCCCACGCCGCCACCGGCAGCTTCGCAACACCCAGCTGGCCCACCGCGGCCTCGCCCCCGGGGGGGCCACAGCACCACCAGCCGCAGCAGCCGCCCCTGTGGACTCCGGCACCCCCGTCCCCAGCGTCAGACTGGCCGCCCTTGGCCACCCAACAGGCCGCCTCAGAACCGAGGGCCCACCCTGCCATGGAGGCCGAGAGATAAGGGAGGCCCCTCCCCCCTCCCGGAGGCCAGGACCCTGTGGGGCGGGGGAGAGGATGTCTCCGCGGGCCCCCTTCACCCTCCTCTGTCTGCACCCCTGTTCCCCGGAGCCCTGGAGGGGAGAGACCGGACCCTGGTGCCTGCACACAGGCCGCCTGCGCATGAACACGGAAGCGCAGGCCTGCGGCGCCTAGCTTGCATGGATGTGGTTCAGAGTCGTCTTGGTGCTGGTGGACAGAACCTCAGAGAACAAGCAGCCTTCCCCAGAGGACTCGCTCGCCCTGCCCCACCCCAGGGGGCTGCGGAGAATCGCCACAGCAGCGGAGACTTGGCTGGCTCCTGCCTTGGAGCTCCTCGGGGGCCAGCAGGCCTCGATCCCCACCCTCGGGAATGCAGAGCCTTCTCCGCATGTGTGTGTGTAGCTGTGTATGTATTTATATGTATGTCGCTCTTCAAGAAGCAACCTAGTTTATGGGGCAGCTGGACTTTGCATGTTAGAGTGAGCCCCCAAGCCCCTTGCCCTCCACCCCTCCCGCCAGGGCCCTGCCCCTCTCTCCCCCCGCCTTGTCAGCCAGCCTTGCTGTTCCCTGCAGAGAAAAGAATTGTGGGAAACTCCAGGACTCTTCCCACCCATTCCCCAGCGCTTGCCTGCTGGGGCTGCCTGCATGCCTCCCCCAGAGCCTGGGGGTACCTCACACCCTTTCCCTTCCCCCTTTTAACAAAAGAGAAGAAAGAGTTCGAACTACCACCAGGCTTTGTGGTCTTGCCTCGTACCCTGAGCTTTGCTGCCAGCTGGCTCCATGTGGAGAGGCAGGGCACCCTCCAGTCCTGCCTGGCTCCACACTGCTGCTGCCTTTTCAACCATAATGTGGCTCTGGAATCTTCCTGTCCATCCAAGGTTCCTGCCGTGAAGTTCGTTTCTGGCCTTGTCTTCCCAGAATCCCAGCCCTCTTGCCCATCCTTCCCCTGTCTGGCTGGGCCGATCCTGACCTCCAGAGCTAACAACTGCCTTCTGGTCTGCTTGGGTTTCAGAGCGAGCGTTGTTGTGTGTCTTAGGACGCCAGTGGCTGGCTGCAGGCTGCAGGCTGCACTGTCCAAGCCCAGCCTCCAGCAAACATGCCTGGTAGGGCAGGGCCCTCCCCTGGGGAGGTGCAGACCCCAGCGCCCACAGATGGCAGGCTCTTCTGCAGGGTCCGTGGGGGCTCGTGACAGGAACAGGACAAGCCCAGGGCAGAGTCCAACCTGCAACTCGGACCTTTTGTCGCCAAGGAGACTGGCAAACCAGGGGGAGCACACAGGCTCCCAGGTTCTTCCTGAGCTGGGCTGGGACAGACACTTGGTCTCACCCCAAGGGAGAAGCCAGGGATGCCCCACTCTGTCCCCCTACCCTCCAGCTGCCCACGCTGGGGGATAGGGTTCCTGGGGCAGTCTCAGCCTTGCATTCCTTGTGCGGGCCTGGGCTGTGGGGAAGGAGGGAGGCCCGACCTTCCATAGAGGCAGATCTCCGTAACTCAGCACAGCCCACCCGGCGCCTAGCCCCTCGGTTGACCCCTTCTGCGATGATGCCTGGGTCGGAGAGTCGCAGACCCTGTTGGAGAAGGCCTCCTGTTTGCTGTCTCCACGTTCCTCACCGAGAGTCCTGCCCTTGCGCCCGGGGACGAGGATGCTCCTGTGCTGGTGTCGCCCCTGCTGCCCCCCGGCCCCAGCCTCCCCCGCTTTGTCTCAGCCCTGCTGGCCCCTGGACAGGCTCTTGGGATAACTGTACCCTCTGGTTGTCACTGAACGCTGACCACTGGGCCCCCGCTCAAGCTGTTGCTTACATCCTGGAGCTGTGACCTCATCTTGAAACCCATCCTTCTAAGGGCCTTCCTCTCGGGAGTCCAGAGCCGGGGGGGTGGGGGGGGCACAGCTCTGTCAGGGCTGCATGTAGATAGGGGAGGGAGGGGCAGGCAGGATAAAGGTGATACTTTGGGCCTCCTGAATCTTCTCTACAGCTGCTCCATTCTTTGAGATGAGAAAAAAATTCTCTAGTAACAGCCACACACACACGCACACACACACACATACACACACCCTTAAATGGTAGGAGAAATGCAGAGGCAGGTATGTGCTTATGAGTTACCTGCTGCAGAGGGGAGTGTGCCTGGGCTGTCCCAGGGAGCAGTGACTGAGGCACAAGAGGCAGTGCGCCATCTAGAATTTGCACTCCTGGAGGCATAGGAGGCTCTACTTTGGCTGGCTACAAAGTCTGGTCCCCAGACCAACACCACCACCTGGGAGATTGTTAGGATGCAGGACCTCGAGGTTCACATTGAGAAGTGTCCCTACACGACATTTCTGCTAAGTGCCAATCTGTCGTAGGTGAGGGGCATTTCTGGTCCTGGGGGACTGCCATGGGCTGGGCCTGGAGGTCTCAGGCCGTCACGTCGGGCCAGAAAGGACTTGAAGTTCCTCTAGGTCCTGGTTTTCCAGCCTGGGCACTGGACATTAAGGGCTGGATTGATGTCTGCTGGGGACATCTTGTGCATTGTGGAATGTTGACCAGCATTTTGGCCCCTACCCGCTAGACGCCAGTAGCATCTCCCAGTTGTGACAACCAAAAATGTCTGTAGACGTGGCAAGATGTCTTCTCCACCTGTGGTTCCATGGTTGGCTGCACAGTACAGCCTCCCGGGAGCTCTGTAAAAAAAGACAAACCAGGGGCGCCTGGGTGGCTTAGTCGGTTAAGCGTCCGACTTTCGCTTGGGTCATGATCTCGCGGTTCGTGGGTTCGAGCCCCACGTCGGGCACTGTGCTGACTGCCAGCTCAGAGCCTGGAGCCTGTTTCAGTCTGTGACTCCCTCTCTCTCTGACCCTCCCCTGCTCATGCTGTCTCTCTCTCTCCTAGAAATAAATAAAACATTAAAAAAAAAAAAAAAAAAGACAAACCATAGACTCCCAGACCCCACGGCATCTGGGAGAAGCCTCAACGGTATAATTTTAAACGTTTCCCAGGATATTGGCTGATCAGCTCGGGAATAAAAATCACTTACTTAATCATACACCTTGAAAGGGTGAACTTTACAGAGTGTCAGAGCTGTTACTGAAATAGCTCCCAGGTGATTGGGATGCAGGGCCCCAGTGCCCCCCTCGCAGCAACTGGGAGCTGCCAGCCCTCTGACCCCCAAACTTGTGAAGGTCCCCTGGGTGCTTGAGGCAACTGTTCTGGACGAGGACCCAGGAATCTGATTCTCCCTAAGTGCCCCAGGCAAGGGGGGAGCCTGCGCAGGAGGGGACAGGGCAGGGCTGGAGCTAGGTACTTTCCAGCAAGGCAGAGGCCCCACCAGGTGTGCTGGGATCCCCTGGTTGGAACATCTCACAGGCAAGGGAAAGGCTGTCAAAGCGGGCCAGACAAACTCGAGGGGGAACCAGAGGTGGAAACAGAGAACCTGGAACCTTCCTCAACTTCCCCAAACCTGGAAGCTCAGAAGCAAAGTTGGAGTCAGTAACCATCTATTAACAAGTTCAAGTGTAAACTGGCTGAAAAGCAAAGGTGCATGAGCGGAAGGGAACAGATGCAGCCATCCTCGGCTGTTCTTCACCTTGGCACCTCGCGGAAGCTGCCCTTGTCACCTAAAAGCCCAGCGTCTTCTGGGCATGGTCACCTCCTACCTGCCTGCCAGATGAGCTCAAATGACTTTCCAAAGTTCTGCTCTAAAAAACACTGTCTGCGTCCGTGAAGTTGCTTGAAAGGAAGATTTGAGCTCCAACTATCTCATTCCTGAAGAGTGGACATGGCAGCATGTGGGATGGTCTAGCCCCCCCCAGGTGACGAGCAGTGGGTGCATCTTTCCGGTCTGCTGTTAAAACACCCAGGCATGCTAACTTTGGGGTTTGCAAACTCCTAGACCCCTGACGTGTACTGCTTGGCTTGCGTGACACTGTGTCTCTCCGAATGGCCTGCCGACATTTTACAATCACTGGAGTCTGCACGAAACGTCTCACTTGTGGCTTATCTTGGAAATCTGTAACACCTGCCCGGGTACCCTCGAGGCCACAATGGGCTGAAGCTGACCATCACGGGGGGCGGACACAGCCAGGCTGCCTGTCGTCGGCCAACCCGCTCCACTGGCCACAGACGTGTGTGCCCAGTTCATATCTCCGAATCAGTTGGGAATCTGGAGGGGATCTTGTTTTTCACCAGGAAAAACTTCAGAAGTAAAAGCCCTGCTCCGGGAGGAGGGGGCGCGGGGGGCACCTGGTTAGATGAATGGAGACTGTAAAATGCTTTCTGTGGGCAGGCAGGCCTCCTCCTTCAGACAGCTTTAAAAAGGGGCCTGTTCTTCAAGATTCTCTCAGATGAAGGGGACGCTCCCAGGGCCACTAAGGGTCCCCAGGGTCTTCCGGGGTTCTCTGAGAACACATTGTGGCCGGCCGCAGAAAAGCATGCTGTCCCCAAGGCCGGCCCCCAATCCAGCTGCCAAGGCCCTGTAAGTGTCTGAGGGGCTTTATGACAGGACTCCACTCAGGACAGATGAGTGCTTTGAGGCTGGCTACTTCCAGCCAGTTCTGGGGAGGCTGCCTGGGCCGGACAAAAGGAGATCTTTTGAGGCGAGGCTATTTCCAATTCCTGCATTTGGAAGGGTCTCTGGTTGCTTAGCCACAGCTTACGTTTGGGCAAATGTGTTTCATATGAGCCTTAGAAGAACTCCAGACCCACTTCCAGGGTGGCTGAGGGCTTCTCAGCGGCACAGCACGCGGTGCTGAGAACCCAGTGGCCGCCATCCGCTCTGCTTTCCAGGGCCATTTCTCCTCTTCTGGGGGGTAAGAGCTGCACGGGTTGGTGGGGTCGTTTTCCCATGGAAGCCATGAGCAAGAAGAGGAGGGGGACTGAGAAAAGAAGCCTCTCTCTGGCGGCTGTGTGTTGGTTTGGTGGTTCTCTGACTACAGCCTCCAGAACCACAGCGAGTCCGGGGTCGAGCTGGGGGGCGGGCATGCGCTGGTTCTAGTGGAGGGGGGTCCCTGCACAGCAGCCGCCCTTCCAGCACCTCACCTCTCCGCGGTCGGCGGCTTGCTTTGGGAACAGGCAGTGTTTTCCAATGCAGGTCATCTGCTGGCGACACACATCGCTGATGTTGGTGGCTTATACCTTAGAGTTACAGTGTTCATTGTCTTTGGAAGGTAGAAATGTCCTGTGACCCTTTTACCTGCAGCGGTGGGCTGTGGGCCATGCTGGGGGTGCAGGGTGGTCGCCAGTCAGCATCTCCATTCCAGCAGCACCTCAAAGCAGGACCCTCTGCTTGGCAAGAAGCCTCTCTCCCCGCTTCCTGCCCAGCTCATTTTGCAGCCCACACCAGGCCAGCCCACGTGACCGGCACGGTTGGTTACCTTCCTCCCAGTCCAGCCTGGCACAGCCACTGCATCCCAGGCCAGGGACCATGGCCCCCTGGCAGAGGAGGAGGCTGGACGCAGGACCTGCTGAAATTCCCACTCTGCTGACCCCATCCTGGCTCTGTCTGCTCCCAGGCACCTTTCCCTGCTGGCCTGTGGGGCGCACGGGGGGAGGGGGGGGGCTACCCTCCTGAGCACCTTCCTCCCAGCTCCCTGCTGGCCCCACCCTCTGGGGCAGGAAGAGGGGAGGGGCAAGCATTCTGCCTGCAGCTCCCATCTGGGACCAGACCAAAGGCCGGCTTGGTCCCCCACAACCCCTATGGGGGACAGGGCTGTCGTCTTCTGGCATTGCTCCTGGGGGGGCTGCTGTTGGGCACCCCTACCTTCCAAAACACTGAGGGGCCTGTCAGAGTGCAAACGGTCACACGGTGACCTACTGGGGCCTCACTCCTCGGCGCCTGGGCTACAGGAACCAACCCAAGCATGATTCCTTTTGTAAATCTGAGAAATGGCTGGGAAAGCAGCTTCGGGGGGGCCAGCAGGGATGGACAGGAGGGCCTGAGAACCCTCCCTGTGTAGGTGCCCAAGGGTCAGGGCTGCAGAGGACAAGCCTGGCATGGGATGCTCTGCCTGAGCCTGGGCTACACCTCCTTTTCCTGACGTGGGAGGTGATGGAAGTTGGGGCCCTTGTACCCATGTCTGGCACCCAAAGAGGACAGCTCCTGGTTGGGCGCTGGGCGGCGAGGTCTCCCTGAGCAAACCTGGGCCGGTCACATCACCACGCCTGCCCCCAGAGCCCCCATCTTCCCTGAGCACAGGGCTAGGGCAAGCTCAGGACACTCTGCCATGTGGAAAATGTGCCGGAGGCAAGAAGCTTTGCTGTTGATTCTCTGCTGGGACTCAGCCAGGGTGGTTCTGGCCAGTTGCTCTGGGAGGCTGACCTTGGGGTGGGGGCCTGAGTAGGGACCAGCAGCTCCGCCCGCCCATGTGGGGCAGACAAGGTCGCTCTCTGCAGAGGGTGCCGGGCCAGTCATCCTCATCCACAGTGAAAAAAGTGAAAGATTTTATTTTGGGGAGAAGGTGCCAAAGATACTCATCTGTGATATGGGGGTGGGTCCAGGGTCCAGGACTGCACAGCCAGTGCCCCCCAAGGCATCCTGGACAGGTAAGTCATCGGGGTCCAGAAAAGCTTGGCCTCATTTAGACACAGTCCTTGAAGAAAGAAAAGAGAACTCAGGGTCTGGGAGTGGTCACAGTGAGGAGCTGGGGACAGGGCCGAGAGACCATTAGGTAGGGGGTAGGCACACAGCATTCCCAGACACTGACGGCCTCCCGGTCCAGGGCTCCTGCCCACCCCACCCCCCCAGAGTGGACCCCTGGTAAGCTCCCTCCCCCAACTCCCTTACCCACTCAGCCCTCCCAGGGGCCTCCGGTGCATGGTCGGGTGAGGTGGGGGAGTCATGCCTCAAAACCATGCAGGGAGAGATTGTGTAATGTGGTAGATGTGTCAGAAGTACGAAAGGCATAGTGGCACAACTAGCCAGAGCCACGATGGACAGGGAGAGGCTGAGAAGGGGTGAGGCAAGGAGGATGAGCCAGCCACGTGCACGGTGCCAGCAGGCAGGTGTGTGTCGTCTGCGGTCCCAGGCTGCCCCATAAATTGCCAGATTGGGACATCATGGCCTCCTGGTGTGCTCTCTGCTCCACCAAGAGTATGGGCAGTCACCCCCCAGAAGGACGTCAAACAGGCGAGCGGGATTCCGGCCTCCGCGGGAGAGGGCAGCCCGGGGCATTCTAGGGGCCACTGCTCCCGGTTCCTCGAGGACAGGCCAAAACGTAAATATCAACAATCAGGGTTTAAAAATATCCAACCCATAACCATGACGACTGGTGGGAAGAGTCAGCATGAAACACAAAAGGATGCACACAGTAAAATTTGGTTCCCATGAGAAAACCGGTCTCATCAGAAATAACGGCCCCCAAAGAAAATGTATGTCGGCAGTAGCTGTACTGGGAACTGATTCTGATAGAATCATTTCAGCAAAATAAAAAAGGAAGGTGATTGTTTTTAAAAGCACTTTAGCTGTTGTATTAAAAACTGGTCAAAGAATTACACTGGCTTAGTGGAAAATTCAACCTAGAGAGCTGTGTTCTCCACAAAGCACAGGACACACAAACGAAGGATCGTGTTGTGTGTATTTATATGCATAGAGTTAAGGGGCGTTGGGGGGGGTTCAGTCCATTAAGCATCTGACTCTTGATTTCGGCTCAGGTCATGATCTCGCGGTCATGAGATCAAGCCCCGCGTCAGGTTCTGAGCTGGACGTGGAGCCTGCTTGGGATTCTCTCTCTCTGCCCCTCCTTCTCGCTCACTCTCTGTCTCTCAAACAAATAAACTTTAAAAAAAAAAACAAACACACACAACAGCCACTGGGTCAAAATCATCCCTCATGGAGGCCCTACACCCATGTCCAAGCCGCCGTACCCTCCTCAGGCTGGGCTCAGGGCCCAGTCTCTGCCAGCAGGGGGAGAGGAGGGACGAGGGGAGGGGCGCAGGGCTCACGGGCTGGCGGGCTGCGTGCTGGCCCGGGACTCGAGGCGCAGAGGCCGTGTGTGCCGGGCAGGCCCCAGGCCCTGCTGGGGGTCCCTCGGGGATGGCGTCAGCGGCGGCAGCAGAGGCAGGGGCGGCAGCGATGGGGGTCGAGCTGGCATCGTAGGCTGGGAGCCCAAGGCAGCTGAGCGCACACTCGTGCGGGGGTGCAGGGCTGGGAGGGGCGGGAGAGACGATGCTGTGTCCCAACAGCAACGCCAGGGGAGACTGGCCTGACCGGGTCGTACCCACTAAGGAGACAAGACTGGAAGTGCTCTCCCACAGCTCGCTC
>NW_027529647.1:789790-790874 GCF_008692635.1 Crocuta crocuta
GGGGGGTTCAGTCCATTAAGCATCTGACTCTTGATTTCGGCTCAGGTCATGATCTCGCGGTCATGAGATCAAGCCCCGCGTCAGGTTCTGAGCTGGACGTGGAGCCTGCTTGGGATTCTCTCTCTCTGCCCCTCCTTCTCGCTCACTCTCTGTCTCTCAAACAAATAAACTTTAAAAAAAAAAACAAACACACACAACAGCCACTGGGTCAAAATCATCCCTCATGGAGGCCCTACACCCATGTCCAAGCCGCCGTACCCTCCTCAGGCTGGGCTCAGGGCCCAGTCTCTGCCAGCAGGGGGAGAGGAGGGACGAGGGGAGGGGCGCAGGGCTCACGGGCTGGCGGGCTGCGTGCTGGCCCGGGACTCGAGGCGCAGAGGCCGTGTGTGCCGGGCAGGCCCCAGGCCCTGCTGGGGGTCCCTCGGGGATGGCGTCAGCGGCGGCAGCAGAGGCAGGGGCGGCAGCGATGGGGGTCGAGCTGGCATCGTAGGCTGGGAGCCCAAGGCAGCTGAGCGCACACTCGTGCGGGGGTGCAGGGCTGGGAGGGGCGGGAGAGACGATGCTGTGTCCCAACAGCAACGCCAGGGGAGACTGGCCTGACCGGGTCGTACCCACTAAGGAGACAAGACTGGAAGTGCTCTCCCACAGCTCGCTCTGTCCCAGGCACACTCTAGAGTTCCCCGGAGGTGACTCCGGATAAATGATGCCAGAGACGGATGCTGAAGTGCACACGAACCTGGAGTCCAGGATCAGGGGTGCTGTGCCTCAGCTCCACACTGTAAGCCGGGGGAGTAGTGCCCACCCACCCACTGGGCCGGGGTCGGCATGAGATGAGAAGGGAGACGGTGCTTCCCAGACTGTAAAGCATCTGCAGGTGCCTGGGACATGGTGATGGGAACCAGAAGAGTCCCCCCAGCCCAGCCCATGGGGCCCCTGGCAGAGAGGCCCAGGACAGTGAATGGGCTCCTTATCACGCCCTTGCAACTAGGGGACAGACACCTGGTCTCGGCCCCCTTGGATGGTGCTCGGGCCAGGAAGCCCTGCTGATGGGTAAACCAGGAGCCCAGGAAGGCATGAAGCCATG
>NW_027529647.1:791428-844942 GCF_008692635.1 Crocuta crocuta
GGTCAGGAGTGCCCCAGGCTGGGACTGGGGAGTCCCAGAGACCCTGCCAGGACCCCAGCTGGGCCAGGGAGTTCGGAGGGCAGGTACTCACAGGGGTAGATGGCACCAAACAAGGCACTTGGGCGTTTACGATCATACAGGTTTCGAGTTGGGGGGTGCGGAACCTTCACAGCTTAGAGGAACAGAAAGGGGAAGATGGAGGAATGGGTGAGGGCTCTTGCAGAGTTCCGCCTGAGCCCAGACTCCCCCGAAGTCCTGCAAAGGCCTTTCCAGTGTTCCCCAGACCTGCCCACCTCCTCCACACACCTGCCCCTCAGCCTCCCCTTCGTGGAAGATCCCTCCTCCCACCCAGTTTTCAAGGCGTAGACGTTCTCCCTGGGGCCACACCACCGCCATCAGGCCCCCACCCCCACCTTCCCATCCCTCACCTTGTGTGTGTGAATTTTTTTTTTTTTGAGATAAAATTCACACAACACAAAATTAAGTAACCTCTGTCCCCAATGTGGAGCTCACATTCACAACCCCAAGATCAAGAGTCACATGCTCCACTGCCAGCCAGCCAGGCGTCCCACAAAATTAACCATTTGAAGAGAACAATTCAGTGGACATTAACCATTCACAACGGTGTGTAACGACCACCTCTAGCTCATTCCAGAACATTTCATCCCCAGAAGGAAACCCTGTTCTCATGAAATGCTCACTTCCCTTCCTCCCTCCCCCAACTGCTGGTAGGCACGAATCTGCTTCTTGTCTCCGCGATATTCCTGTTCTGGACGTCTCCCAGACCAGGGATTGGACAACATTTGGCCTCGAGGATCTGGCTCCATCCTTCACTTTTGAACCCAAGCTCTTCCCTTCTCCCTGTCCAGCCAAGAATGCCCATGGCTGGCCACCCAGACCAAAGGCTGCAGGAGAAGAGGAGGGGCCCTGAGGGCGGAGATGCAGGGGAAGGGAGGGAGGGCCCAGACCTGGCACCCAGGGGCAGTAACAGGCATCAAAGCTCCTTCCCATGAGGGACACCAGATTGCTCCTTCTGCCTGGACACCTGTGTCCTCCCCTGGGTATCCTGACAATTCCCGCTTAGTTAGCTCGCCAGAGACCCCTCCCTGGTCATTCTCTCCCCACTCCCATGTTTCATCTTACTCAGTGACTTTTTATTTATTTATATTCTACAGTCCTTTGTGGGGTTAAAGCTCTAAGGGGGCAGTAACTTTATTTTAACCAAATTGGGTCTCCCCAGTGGCATCTAAAATATACCTGGCACCGAGAAGGGCTCAGGAATGACCAGCTGAATGACCAGGGCCATGTGGCAGCCATGTGCTATGTGGACCTCCCTTTTAAGAAAGAACTCACTTTATAGCAGCGCTTTCAACAACAGCCAATCATGGAAAGAGCCCAAATGTCCATCAACGGACCAACGGATCAAGAAGATGTGGTTTATCTATACGATGGAATACTACATGGCAATGAGAAAGAATGAAATCCTGCCATTTGCAGCAACATGGATGGGACTGGAGGGTATTATGCTGAGTGAAATAAGTCAGTCAGAGAAAGACAGATATCATATGTCTTCACTCATATGTGGAACTTGAGAAGCTTAACAGAAAACCATGGGGGAGGGGAAGGGGAAAAATAGTTTCAAACAGAGAGGGAGGCAAACCTATGAGAGACTCTTAAACACAGAGAACAGACTGAGGGTTGATGCGGGGGGCGGGGGCGGAGGGAGAGGGGAAAATGGGAGATGAGCATTGAGGAGGGCACTTGTTGGGATGAGCACTGGGTGTTGTATGTAAGCAACGAACCATGGGAATCTACTCCCAAAACCAAGAGTACGCTGTACATACTGTATGTTAGCCAACTTGAAAATAAATTATATGAAAGAGAAAAGAAGGAAGGAAGGAAGGAAGGAAGGAAGGAAGGAAGGAAGGAAGGAAGGAAGGAAGGAAGGAAGGAAGGAAGGGAGGGAGGGAGGGAAAAAGAAAGAACTCACTGTTCAGCTGCAGAAGCACAGGGAGCCAAGAGCCTCTAGCTGTTAGCACCTCAGTGGCTGTTAGCACCTCAGGTCAAAGACAGGAGCACGGGGGCCTGGCCCCTGGGGGTCTCTGCTTGCCTCCTCCCTTTCCTCCTTCCTCTTTGTTAACACCCCCCCCCCCAAACCTCTTGCATTCCTAACTCAGGGTCTGTATCTACTGTTCCTTGAGCCTGTACTAAGAACTAACTCCAGTGTGTTTTGTGGGTTCTGTGTAAAGGCAAATGCCCAATCGAGGGGCGATCCCAGGTCCCTGCTCTGATCACCCAGCTGGATCCCTCCACAGGTCTCAGGCAGGACCAGCCAACCAGCTGACCAGTGAGACTGTCACACTGCTTCCCTCCCAGGTGAGGGACATGGGCCCAGGGCCCAGGTTAGAAATCGAGACTCAGTGAGGCTTGGAAACCTGGCTCTGACCCAGCACTCTCCCTGAGGTCTTCCTGATGCCCTGAATTCTGTAGGTCAGAATTCAAACTCGCCACCTGACCCCGACACCTGCTCCTGCTGGGCCCTCCTCTGTGGCTTTCCCACCTCTGCAGAAGCCAGAAGCTGAGAAGCCGTGAAGCTCTCAACAGGAGGGGACCCTGAGCTCTGGCAGATGAGACAGCCTCTTCGAGGCAGGCGCACAGCATGAGCAGAGGCAGGGGACAGCTGAGCTCACTGAGAGATGAGCAAACAGTTCTGAGATGCTGAGGGAGGGGCAGATCAGCCGAGGAGCCTGGACTCTGAGGGCAATGCCCCTGAGATGTCATCGTCCCAATCCCCTAAACCTGTGACTGTGTCACATGACTCGGCAGAGGGGGACTTGGCAGATGTGATGAGTTAAGGATCTCGAGACAGAGAGGATTCTGAATTACCCAGGTGACCCAATGGAATCGCAAGGTTCTGAAGAGGAAGGCTGGAGGGTCAGAGTCAGAGAAGGGGAGGTGAGGACAGAAGTGAGGTCGAAGAGACACACCTCGTGCTGGAGGAAGGGGCCACACACAAGGAATGGGGTGGAAATGGTCTCCCCTAGAGCCTCAGAAGGAACTGGCCCTGCTGACCCCTGGATGTTAGCCCTGTGATACTCAGTTCAGATTACTGACCTCCGGAACTAAGATAAAATAAATGTGGGTTGTTTTAAGTGACTCAGTTTGGGGTGATTCGTTATAGCAGCCATGGGAAATTCATACTGAGGGGTTCTGAGCCGGGGAGGGGCCTGGTCACTGTGCGTGTTTTAGGCAGTTCACCCAAAGCTGGTGAGGAGAGCTGAGGCTGGTGACACGCCCCTGCCCGCCTCCTCCTACGTCCTGAGTCCTGCCTGAACTTAGCCTTCCTTCTCTGAAAGTCCAAGCCTCAGAACCACCAGCCTTGGCACATCCAGCCCCCTCCTATGGGGACACGGATCACTGAGGACCGGGTGTCCCTCTGTCCCGGCCTAAGCTTCTGACTCAGTGCAAACACCTGGAGGGCACAGCTGGCCAGAGGCCCCTCCGTGGCCCCCGACTGGCAAAGGGCTGGGTAAACAGCAGGGCACGCTGGACAGTGATATGAACAGATGAATGCATCTGAGGCCAGGCTGCACCTGGGAGGGGCTCACACTGGCTCATTTAGGTTTAGACACTGGGTCTGTTTTGGGTTAGAATGTTCTTTTGAGTAAATAAATAAGTGATAAGAGCAATCTGGTCAAAAGATCTGGCCACAGCAGGTTTCGAACCAGCTTCTAATAGTAGTTAGACTTTGTTGCCCCCAAACGGGACACAGCAGTTGAGGCATCCTGTGATTCAGTCCAGCTGTGCTGCGTGGGCCTCGAGAATGACTGAGCCACGGGGAGAGAAGCCCTGCCCGATGGGTGACAGCCCAGGGGAGGGAGGTGGAGAGGGGCCCTGTCTAGTGCCTGAGTGGAGATGAGCTCCCCCACCCCCACCGAGGGTGTGCTTCCGGCAAGCGGCCCTCACCTGCTCATTGGTGCAATGCCTCACTGGGTTGTGGCCAGCTGAAAGGAGACAGTGCAGGCCTGCAAGAACTCAGGCCTCATTAAATATTAGCCACAACTGTTACCCTGCCCAGTGACCCCTGAAGCTTAGCCTGAGTACCCTCCCAACAACAGCCACTGCTGGGGGGGTTGAGCCTTGTCCAGGGGGAGCCAGATCCGTGCCGGGGGAATGCAGGTCTCGGATGGTGTCCTGAACTCCTGGGCCAGGGGAGGGCCCTGCCCTGAATGGAGGTCCCCAAAGAGATACGTCCCCTAGAACCTAGGGATGTAACCTTATTAGGAGAAAGGGTCTTCACAGATGTAATTAAGGATCTCGGCATGAGCTCATCCCAGGTTAAGATGGGGGCTAAAGCCGATGACAAATGTTCTTCCAGGAGCCAGAAAAGGAGAAAACACAGGGATTAGACCACGTAAGGATGGAGGCAGACACTGGAGGGACGTGGCCATGAGCCAAGTTACGTGTGGAGCCGCCAGGAGGCAGGAAGGAGCCTCCCCCGGAGCCCTGGTTGTGAGCACAGCCCTGTGACACGGTGATCTAGGACTCCTGGGCGCCTGACCTGTGAGGACTCCTGTTGTCTAAGCCCCCAGTTTGCGGCCATTTGTTGCGTCTGTCCCAGGACACTAATGTGGGCTCTTCTTTGTCCAGAATCGCCAAGAAAACAGTCCCCTTTCCTTTTCTGCACATCTGGGGTTTAGTCCTCAAGTCAATGGGGACAAAGCGGGGTGAGGAAGAATACCACGGGGAGAATTTAACCCTCCAGCCAGTTGGGACTCGAGGGTCCCCCTGCAATGGGGAAGTATATGGCTCCCACCCAGGGCAAAACTGAGAATTCCTCTTCCCAGAAGGAGAAAAGCCTCAAGAGTCACACAGAGAAAGTACCCCTGCTGGTACTGACGGCCCATGGCTGGAGCCGAGGCCTGGGATCCCTGGAAGGAGCCAGCTGGAGCGGGGGCTTTGCCGCTGCAGCAATCAGAGTGATGGATCCATGTGTCCTCACCTAACCCAACCCTCACCTGCCTGGGACATTAGGACACAGGCCTCCAGTTTCTGTCCTCATCTCTTCATCATGCTCAACTCCTTCCCAGTGTCTATCCCGCAGGTAGACTCACCTTCCTGACTCCCAATTGCGCCTGGCTTCTACCCACCACAGGGCCTTTGCACCTGCTATTCCCCCCCACCGGGACCACTTTTTCCCACGCGACCCCTTCATCCAGTTTACCCCATTCCCTCATCAGATGCCTCTCCTTGGACTGGCCTCACAACTTTCCCATCCCCAGCCCAGCATCCTTCTTTGGGAAGGCCATCTGGCACCTCTCCGTGGGCCAGCATTCTTTGTCACCAGGCCCTCCCCTCTGGTCAGCTATTCATTGCTATTCCTAACAGTGGATCCTCCCCTTCAGTTTATTTGCTTACCATCTGCTTCTCTCACTCATGTGGTGACCCCAGGGACTCCATCTTTCTTTGCTCCCCACTGCCTCCCCAGTGCCTGGTGCAGCACCTGGCGTATAGTAGGGCTCCGTTTTTGCAAGTAGCTGTGTGAAGACCTCCTGCCCCTTGAAGAGCCCCAAGTCAGGGATGGGGCCACCTCTGAGCCCCTCCGGCACCTCCTCATGCTGCCCAGCAAAGCCAGGACATCGAGGGCAGGGGCTCCCTGGAAGGCCTGATACCCCTCACCTGCCCGCTCTTTCTCCACGCCTGTTGAAGGCCGCACCCCCTCCTGGTTGCTCATTCGGCCCTTGTACAGGATCCCGTCCACTCCCAGAATGTCCACCTCGGTCTGTTGGATGGCCCGGGCCCCAGGTCAGGGAGTGTCCTCGCCCGCCTCTCCAGTACACACAGAGGCCCAGCAGACAGAGCACCGCCTCCCCCGGGGCCGCCCACGCCCAGGGCTTCTGCCGCACTCACTGTGTCATAGTCTAACACCTCAGGGTCCCCGTAGGGGTACAACGTTGACAAGTCATAGGTCTTGAGCTTGACGCTGGCAGCACCGCCAGGGCCATCGCCCCAGTCCTTCTGGGGACCCAGCACGTCCAGACTCCTGTCCTGGCCTTCGAGATCCTGGATCTGCTGTAGCCGCTGGTGTTCCCTGCGGTGGGACAGGCAGCACGGGAGCCACTGGGAGACCCCTGTGCCCCAGGGGAGCAGCAGGGCGGGCTCAAGCGCCTGGCCAGCACGAGGCAAGACTGGAATTACCTCCAGTTCGTTTGGGCACCACTATGGGCTGGGGGGTGGACATGGACAGACACAGTCGTGGGGAAAAATCGAGTCCTGTGCTCCCCCAGGCCCTGCCCACCCAGGGACCCTTGCCTCACCTGCCAGGGGAGGACTTTGAACCTTTGATCTCAAGAAGGAGTCAGGCACGGGAAGATGGGGGTGTCAGGCACAGTTTCCCCCCATGGCTCTCCCCACCTGGCCAGAAGTCAGGGTGCAGGCCAGAGTGCAGGAAGCACCCACAAAGCGTGGGATGTCAGGACGTGGAGGGTGGCGCCGGGACCCAGGGAGCCTACTAGGTGCAGCAGGAATCTGCAGGTTTAGACACCAGCTCTGGCACTTCTATAGCTGCGACCTTGGGCAGGTGGCTAAGTTACCTGGGCCTTGGTTTCTTCAACTATGAAATGGGGTGATGACAGAATACGCCTCAAAGGGAAGGCTTGAGGATTCACTGAGGCCGGGTCTGCCCAAGCGCTCAGCACAGGGCCCGCCCGGCCACAGCAAGCCTCACTGAGGCCACGGCCATACCTGATTTCCTCCTACTGGAAGCAGGCACCTCACCCCAGCTCATGAGAGTCATGACACGTAAGTGAGAACCCTTCCCCAGTCGTCTCAGCCCATAATAGATGCCCAATAAATCAGCCCATCCCTCTCTACCACGGGTCTCTCCCGGGCCAGGCACTGCCCCAGCCACCTCCCAAAACGGCTCCCTTGCAGATGGCTGACAATGGCCTGGGACAGCCTTTGGGTCCCGGGACCGATGTCTCTGCAGCGCTCCGGGCCCCTGAGGACCTCTGTGAGACAGACCCCCAGCCCGCTCACCTCATCTGTTGCCGCTGCAGGTACTCATAGCTGTTGGCACTGGCAGGGCGCAGCCGTGAGAGGAGGTGGGCTTTGCGGATGGTGATGAGTTGCCTGTTGGAGGACAAGAGTTAAGCGGGAGGAGCAACTGGCCAGCAGATGGCCCTGGGCTCCCTGCTCCAAGAAGTCTTCCCTCAAACCCAACTTTCTTTTGTTTTTAAAGTGTATTTATTGATTTTGTGAGAGAGAGAGAGAGTGCACAAGCGAGGGAAGAGCAGAGAGAGAGAGGGAGAGAGAGAACCCCAAGCAGGCTCCACGCTGTCAGCACAGAGCCTGACGTGGGGCTCGAACCTACAAACTGTGAGATGATGACCTGAGCTTAACCAACTGAGCTCCCCAGATGCCTCCTGTATTATTCGCTTTACGGTGATTTATATGAATCTCAGCTAAATAAATAAAACTTTTCGATTCTAAAAATATATGCAACAAAGTCCCAAAGTTCAGCTTTTCCCCACTTTCCTTCTATCCTTTTACTTTTGGACTTGACCTTGACCCTGGGACACAGGGGACACCAGGCAGGGCTGGCAAAGGAGGGGATGCCTGTGCTCCTGCCCAGGACGAGGAGCAAAGGAGATGATCTGTACAGTACGGTGTATAGGGCCTGATGGGCATCTAAATCATGTACCTACAACCGCCCAGACAGGTAGGGCTAGGCGTGGATGGGAGGAAATCCAGAAGACAGAGGGTGGGCGCAGACGCCCCCTGGTGGCGGTACTCACGGGCCGGTCATCAGCTCTACGGGCCGGTCGCAGGAGATGCATTTCACCCGCTCAAACAGTTTCCTGGAAGACAGCCAGCCATCAGCGCTGCACCGTGGGGAAGGCCTGCCTGTACCTCGGTGTCAGGACCTCCCTCTACACCCTCCTCCAGCTGACCTGGCCCAGCTCAGCTCAAGTCGGCTCTGCTGGCCCCTGCTGACCCCTATCTGTGGCCACCGGGAGCAGAGGTCGGGGACAAAGTGTGTATAGCTTATGTGCCTGGCCCAAACATAATGGGCTCTTTAAAGCCAGGGTCCTTCTGGAAAGCTGCCCTTCGCAGGGGAAACTGGGAGGGATGAGGGGTCATCTGAAGATAGGAGAGCCCCCTCCCCCAACACTGATTTCTTCTGCCTGGGACCCTGTCTAGATGGAGTAGGGGATACGGTGACATGGCTCCCGGATCCACACAGGCTCCGTGCGAGGCCCTGCATGGACCCTATGCTCTGTGAGCTTCAGGCTCCTCATTCTCGACAAAAGGGCTTTGGAGCAGATGCATTCCTGGAGCCCCTCTGCCAGCCAGGGCCAGAGATGCCCCCCTCGGAGGTGCCCTCAGCGCCATCCAACCCTCAGCCCCCAAGCTGGGAAGCCCCCCTCCTTCTCCCCGGGTCCACAGGTCTGGAATCCTTCCTCCCGGACTCCTCTGGGATACCCATCTCGTCTCCTCTCTCCCAGCCTCTAGGAGGCGCACCCCCACCCAGGAGGGGCTCACTTCCTAAAGCCGGCAGCACTGTCAGGGTCAAACCGGAGGCCTTCAATCAGCAGCTTCCTGACTACTTTCCAGACCTCATCCACGTCCTTCTTCAGATCATCCAAATCACTGTGGACCAGCTGCACGTAGCCCCAGGGAAGAGAAGAGTATTTAGTCAACTAATGCACACCCCGCCTTGCTCCATCCAGAAAAGGATCTGCAGCAAAGCTACACACATTGTGTGACAAAATTAAACAGCAAAAGCGAGGGGGTCAAGGAAAGGGGACACGACCAAGCTTAGGCTACGGTTCTACCCCTAATGCACACTGCTGCCAGAATGGAAGTACAAAGTGAGCTCCCTAGCAGCCAAGGCAATAAAACACCATCAGCTACTGCCTCCAAAAGGTAAAACCAACCCTACTGCTCAACTGAGGCCCTCAGGCCCAAGACACATTTCTCCTGGTGGTGCCCAGGCACTGGAGATTCACACATGCAACACATATTCACTGGGTATGAAGTATACTTTCAATGGCTTTTAGTCTATCTACAGAGTTGTGTGACCATGAGCACAACCAATTCTGGAACATCCTAATCACTCTCCAAAGAAACCCAGTACCCATTAGCGGTGGTTCCTCGTTTCCCCCCAAACCCTCAGGTGTAGGCAACCCCTGATCCAGTTCATGTCTATGGATTTGCCTGTTTAGGACATTTCATATAAATGGAGTCACATACTCTGTGGCCTTTGGTGTTTGGCTGTCACTCAGCACCATGTTTACAAGGTTCACCTGGTTATAGCATGAATCAGAGCTTCATTTCTTTCTTTTTATGGCTGAATAATATCCCATTGGACCCCCTGGGCGGAAAGACCACTATTTGTTTATCCATTCATCTGCTGGCTCTTATGAGTAATGCTGCTACGAACACCTGTGTATGGGTTTTGGTGTGGACCTGCTTTCATCTCGCTGGGCACACACACCGGATTGGAAGTGCTGGGTTGTATAGCGACTCTATACCTAACTTTCTGAGAAAGTGCCAGACGGCTTTTCAGCGTGGGACTTTTGAATGTTTAGAGTGTTCCTTCCAGGCGTGGCTGGCTGGCTCAGTCGGTAGAGCATGTGACTTTTGATCTTGGGGTCATGAGTTTGAACCCGATGTTTGATGTACTTTTTATTTAAATTAATAATAATAATAATAATAATGTGTTCCTTCCAGTGCCCACATTTTGGTCTCTAAACACAAAAAGGAGCAAAGGCTCTGTAGAGAAATGACCGATTCAGATCTGGGGAAAGGAATTTTGCAGATGCATCTGGAACGTCTTGTCATTTAAGGAGCCAAGATGGCTTTCTGAGACAGAGGGTCAAGTCGAAGGACTCAGAAGCCACCTTGCAGGCCAGATGAGACCGTGTGAGCAACAAAATAAATAGTAACTTAACTGAGTCAGCAAACTGAATATGTAAAAACCCATGATTCGGAGTGACATTCACAAAAAAGAACTCAATAAAATAAAAACAGAAACCGCCACTTGCCACCACGCATTGGAGGTGGCTGTGGCAGCGATATCATTCCTGAACACCGGTAATGAAAGGAAACAGCTCATCATCGTTCTGGGCTTTCCTGCAAGAGCCGATTTCAGGGTAATCGGTGCACGTTAATTATGGAGAGCTCTTCTTTACAGATGTCCGGATGCTAAACAGAGAAGCAATACGAAGATTAGAGAAGGCGCTGTTTTGCAACCGTTGAAGTAATTGGTTCAGGCAACAATTCTCCACTTATGAGGAAGGTACTAGAAGAATGGCCAATGAGGCAACGGCCATTTCCAGGCTGCCAAAGGGTCACCCCCAAACCTCTGGCTGCTCATAAGGTGGGAGTGTACCTTTACACCAGTGACATGCCGCTGAAGGGACCATGCCAGCGTGACCTGTCTGCCGGCCCAATGCAGCACCCCAAGAAGAATCTCCCCCAACTTCCGGTTTCGAAAACTTTTAAATCCACAGAAAAGTTGTAAGAAAAATCCAAAGGACATTCATGCGTCCATTTAGATTAATCAACTTTTAACATGCTGCCCCATTTTCTTTATGTATACATGTGTGTATCTCTTCATTTTCCGAACCATCTCAGAGTTAACTGCAGACATCACGCTGTATCACCCGTATGAGAAGTTAAATGGGCAAAAAAAGTTAAATTGGGGGACCACTATATAACCCAGCAATTCTACTCCTGGTTTTCTCCCCAAAAGAACCAAAAACAGGTGTTCACACAAAAACTTGTACAAGTGGGGCACCTGGGTAGCTCAGTCGGTGAAGCGTCTGACTCTCAATTTTGGCTCAGGTCATGATCTCACACTTAGTGAGTTCTAGCCCCACATTAGGCTCTGCACTGACAGTGTGGAACCTGCTTGGGATCCCTTTCTCTCTCCCTCTCTCTGCCCCTTCCCTGCTCACATGCTCACGTGCTTGCTCTCTCTAAGTAAATAAACTTTTTAAAAAAAGATTTAAGGGGTGCCTGGGTGGCTCAGTTGATTAAGCGTCTGACTTTGGCTCAGGTCATGATCTCGCAGTTCATGGGTTCAAGCCCCACGGTGGGCTCTGTGCTGACAGCTCAGAGTCTGGAGCCTGGTTCAGATTCTGTGTCTCCTTCTCTCTCTGACCCTCCTCTGCTCACACTGTCTATCTCTCTCAAAAATAAATAAAACATTAAAAAAATAAATACAATAAAATAAAAAAGATTTAAAACCTTGTACAGGTATGTTCACAGAAGCATTATTCATAATAGTCAAAGGTGGAGACAACCTGAATGTCCATCAACAGATGAATGAATAAGCAGAATGTGGTCGCTCCAGCTGATGGAATATTGTTCCGCCATGAAAAAGAATGGGGAATCTGATCCATGAATGAACCTTGACACCATGCTGCTAAGGGCAAGAAGTCAGTGAAAAAGGTCACAGGATGTTATGATTCCACTTAGAAATGTCCAGAAGAGACAAAGCCATAGGGACAGAAAGTAGCCCAGGGATTGGCAGAGGCTAGAGGCAGGGAGGGGTACAAAGCATCTGCATAAATGGGCACTGGCTTCTTTGTAAGGGATGAAAATATCTTGCCGCCAGATAGAGGAGGTGTCTGCGTGACACTGTACATGTACTAAATGCCACAGATTTAGTCCCACTTCAAAATGGTTAATTTTAGGTTGTATGAGTTTTGCCACAATTAAAAATACAGAAAGAAAAGGAAAAGCACTGAAAACAAAAATTTACAAAAGCTTTCCCTTAGGAAGAAATCGAAATACACAGAAAAGTGAAAAGACCAGAATCGTTAACCCCCATACACCCACCATCCGGGGTTCATCATTCTTAACAGATTGCCGCACCTGCCTTGTTCTTTTGACGGAGTATCTTTTAAAAACTTACAGGGAGCATGACACTTGACTCACGAATACTGTCGCACTCGTGAGGACATTTTCTTATGTGATACCCAATGCACGAACAGTAATTCCTGACTTTGTTCTCACTCCCAGCCCATTTGTAGACTTGGCTCAACTGAACGAGGATACAAGCCAAGACTTCTCATGGACTGCGCTGGGTTGTTTTGTCTCTGGAGACACTTTTCATCTAGAATAGTCTCTCTGTCTCCACTTTTTTCCCACCCTATCATTGAACCACTGAAGAAAAATAGGTCAGTTGTTCTGTAGATGACTATAGTTCCTCCGGCTGCAATTCTGTGTTGATTTGTGTGATTTTTCAGACAAATTCGTCTCCAGGGGCGCCTGGGTGGCTCAGTCGGTTAGTCCGACTTCGGCTCAGGTCATGATCTCACGGTCCATGAGTTTGAGCCCCGCGTCAGGCTCTGTACTGACAGGTCAGAGCCTGGTGCCTGCTTCAGATTCTGTCTCTCTCTCTCTCTCTCTTTCTCTCTTTCTCTGCCCCTGCCCTGCTTGCACTCCCCCCCTCCTCCCTCCCCCCCACTCTGTCTCTCTCTCAAAAATAATTAACTAAACATTTGGAAAGAAAAAAGACAAGTGCATCTCCATGAGAAACACGTGACCAGCGTCATAGGTGCCCAGTGCATAGCTGAACAAACAAATCCTTGCTTTGGAGACGAGAAATCAGAGGCTCGGCGAGATCATAGCACTCAGGGCACACTGCTGCTCAGATGGGCTGCCTGCTTCTGAACCCACGCTCTCCTGGCCAGACCAGCCGCCCCGCTGCAGGAACCACACAGCCCTGTAATCACTGGTCTGACTGTGCCTGTCTCTCTACTGGATGGTACAAATCAAGGCAGGGGCTGTGACTCGTCAGCAACATTCATCACAGGTGGTCAGTAAATGATGAATGGAGACACTTCATCTAGTGGTGAATACATGATCAGTAAATGATCAGCAGACACCCCCACCCCCTGCCCCCTTGCTTGCCCAGGCAGGAGAATTAACGGTGGTCAGCCTCCAAGATCCTCCCTGCCCGCACCTCTTGGTACTCACAGCCTCTCACCCGGGGCAGGGCTGGTCTGTGTAACAAGGCTACTACAGAGATGATGCCATGTGGCTAAGTCACAGAAGATGATGGGGCTTCCGTTGTGCTCTCCCAGGCCACTCGCTCTGGGGACACTGGCTGCCACTCTGTGACAAGTCCGTGTGGTGAGGGAGTGAGGTGTCTTGCCGACAGCCATGTGAGGGTGCCATCTTGGAAGTGACACTTCAGAGGACTATAGCCCCAGACGGCATCTTGATTGCAACCTCATGGGAGTCCCTGAGTCGCTCAGTGAAGCTGCTCCCCAGCTCCTGACCCTCAGCAGCTGTAGAGCATTTGTCATTTCATGCTGTCATGTTTTTCAGGCTCACTTGTTATTCAGCAGGAGATGACTGCTATGGGGTACTCACCTTGGTGCTCAGGTCCTTGCTCAACTTTTCTGCAGCCTTCTTCCAGTCATCCTCGTGGGTCACGACCCTGAAGAGCATGCCCTGAATCATCTCATTCAGCTCCACCACCACCGTCTCCAGGTCAGCTCGGTTTGCCTTGCCTGCCAGCATGCTCCTATCGGCTTTCTAGAGACAGAGGGGGCTCAGGGAGGCAGAGCTGCTGGGGTGGGAGAGGAAGGAAGCTGGAGGGGGGCGGGATCAGGACCCTCTGGTCCGTGCTTTCTAGTTTGGGACCCTGAATGCCTGGCCTTGGCTTAAATTCAACCTCAGGACCTAATTGGCTCGAACACAACTGTCAGGTCTAAGCCAAGGTTTTCCTGTGAAGGAGAAGCTGCTGCCTGATTTTTAGTTCACGTAACAGATTTTCACACATCCCGAGTCACTGAAAATCGGGGTTGATGGGAGAACTTTGGGGAAGCTTCCCCAGCCCTTCTATACGATAGGGGCGGAAGGACCCTGGGAGGCCCTGTGCCTGGTCTGGTCCTGTCTAGATGACTCCATTCCCCCGGGTGGGAGAGCTGGGCGCAGGATGCAGGGGCGGGAGCGGAGAGGAGTCTCTGCTCACTCACCTCTTTCAACTCCTGCTCCATCACACTTTTGTCCACCTTGTGCATTTCGAGGTTTTTAATTTGGGAATGGACAATCTACAGACAGAAGCAAAAGGCATGTCCCTCAACCCTGGAGGCCCTGGGGACAGCATCTGTCGCCCACATCTACCCCTGCCGTGTGCTTGGAAGGGACGATGGAGCCAGGTGGACACAGGTAGGGTGGGCCACGCCGGAAGGATGGGGCCCAGGGCTCCCGGTGCCCAGATCAGAAGGGAGGGAATGTGGGACTTGGGACGAGCTGTCCCCTCGGAGGCGGCATTGTAGGAACTTGGCTTCATGGGGAGGCCGACCAGACGGGAAAAAAACACCATCCGAGGCTGACAACTTTGGCTCCCTAGATGTTTAAGGCAAGTTCAGCTCTTCCGATCTGTAATGGGGTCCCTGTGAGAACTGGAATCTATTTATCAACCAAGCACCTATAGGCCACACTGTGCCCCAGTGTCAGAGAAAAATGACCCTTTACTCCACTGGCTCCCTCCGTGAATTCGGCCCACTTTCCACTTACTGGACCCTCCCCATGACAGCAGCAGCAGCTAAAATGCTCGGGAAGGGCCTCAGAGCCTCACACCTCCTGGGCCTTGTCCCCAGAGGGTGGGGTCGCATTTCCTCCAAAGCTGGAAACAGGATTCTGCTTCTCCCTTCACCTCTAGTTGCCCTCTCACCCTTTGGAACAAAGCCCCCAAACTCGTAGCTGGCACCTGCATTTCACAGCCTCCCTTACAGCTCATTGTGGCCGAGGTATAATGGAAGTGGGAAGGACATGGGTGGGAAAGATCAGAAATATTTAATGAATCATGTCCTCTTTGCTGCTGGCTTAAATGCAGAGTTAATGACTGGAGCGCCAGCAGCCATCTTGTACCTTGAGGTGAGCTTGGGAATGGAAGTCACACACCCTGGAGTTCTATACCAGCTCTGGACCAACCATCTCTGAGTTTCTTGAATGTGAAAGGGAAATACACTTACAATTTGTTTAAGTCAGTTATGGGGGGGGGTGGTAGTTATGTTATCTGAAGTTGAACCTAATTCTAAAAAATTTTTTAATGTTTATTTATTCTTTGAGAGAGAGACAGAGCATAAGCAGGGGAGGGGCAGAGAGAAGGAGACGCAGAATCTGAAGCAGGCTCCAGGCTTTGAGCTGTCAGCACAGAGCCCAACGCGGGGCTCGAACCCACGAACCATGAGATCATGACCTGAGCTGACGTTGGACACTTAACCAACCGAGCCACCTGGGCACCCTGAACCCAATTCTAATAAATGCCAAGTTCCACCACATCCACCCTCCCCAAAGACGGGTCCCAGAGTCTGGAACGAGAAGTGGAGGTGTGGAAGGATGGTCCTGTTTCGGCCTCAAGTCAGGTTGCCTCCTCGAACCCCATGTCCGCAGGGAGCCCAGACCTTTGAGAATCATCAGGCCTCACATTAATACTTAGGTCTCCACTTGGCTCTTTGTAACTAAAATCTGGAAATAAAGAGGAGTGATCAGCGGGGACCTTCTAACTTCTACTTCTAGGGGTGCCTGGGCACTGGGTCGATTAATCCCCTCCCCCAAATTCATGCCTGCCCAGAACCTGTGAACGTGGCCTTGTTTGGGAATCGGGTCTGTGCAGATGCATTGGTTAAGATGAGGTGACACTAGATCAGGGCAGGCCCTAAATCCACTGACTGGGGTCCTTATAAAGAGGTGGCGTGAAGACAGACACGTACAGGGAAGAGGCCACGTGACGACAGAGGCAGAGACTGGGGTGCTGTGGCCACGAGACGAGGGACTCCTGGAACCGACAGAACCTGGATGAGGCAAAGGTCCTCCCCTGGAGCCTTCAAGCTGAGCAAGGCCCTGCCAACAGCTCGCATTCTGGCTTTTGGCCTCCAGGACGGTGACAGAATACGCAGCTAGCATTTCAAGCCACCCAGCTTGTGATCAGTTGTCACAGGAGCCACAGAAAACAAATGCGCCCAGTAACCGACACAGCACTGTCGGCTCCGGCGTCTTATCAGTCTCCCCCTGCACCAAGCCGGAACTCAGAATACGACGGTCCTTCTGGCAGTGGTTCTGGAATGCAGGCTCGGCTTACAAATGACACCCGTCCACTTGCAAAAGGCAAATCCTGTTTTCTACAAAGTCCATGAGAAAGAGTTCTGCCCCCACTTACGTTCTCGCTGGGTCCTCGGTGGAAAACTCTCGGAGGGACGCACAGTAAGGGGGCGGAAACAGCTCCCTCCCGCCTGGGTGGTGGCGCGGCTGCATAAATGGGCAGATGTGGATTGAGCTCTCGGACTTCAGACTTGGGCATTCTGGGCGCCTGGGCGGCTCAGTCGGTTAAGCGTCTGGCTTCGGCTCAGGTCGTGATCTCGTCGTTCATGAGTTCAAGCCCCACATGGGGCTCTGCACTGGTGGTGTGGAGGCTGCTTGGGATTCTTTCTCTCTCCCTCTCTCTCTCTCTCTGCCTCTCTCTCTCTCTGCCTCTTCCCCACTTGCATGCTTTCTCCCAAAATAAATAATAAACTTAAGGGAAAAAAAAAGGGGGGCATTTTACCGAGCGAAAATTACACTCTGATTAGAAACGAAGAAATACAGCTACCGCCCTGCAAACTCAGAAGGACCCGGGCGCTGTCTGTCTGCTGCCTCGCCAGCCACTAGCAGGGGACCCGGCCAGAGCGGAGGCTCTGCAGCACTGGCTGGGTGACTCGGTGAGCCAGTAAAGGGATCTCTTGTGCCACCTGCTGCGTCGGTAACTTATCGCAGACGTAAGCGGTCGTGGCTGCTCCAGATGTTGCAACAGAACCGTGGCAGATGTGTCTGAACTCCCTGTTTCTCCTGGAAGGGCGCCACACGCTGCTGCTTCCTTGTAGCACGTGTGCCTTTAAGGAATATTTAATGAATGGGGCACCTGGGTGGCTCAGTTGGTGAAGCTTCCGACTCTTGATTTCGGCTCAGGTCACGATCTCACGGTTCGTGAGTTCAAGCCCCACATCGGGCTCCGTGCTGAGTATGGAGCCTGGTTGGAATTGTCTCTCTCTCTCTCTCTCTCTCTCTGCCCCTCCCCTGTTCACGCTCTCTTTCTCTCTCTCTAAATAAGTAAGTAAATAAATAATAACGACTTAAAAAAAGGAAACACTTAACAAACCATGTGTTGTATACGAAGTCTGCTCCAGGTCTTTCCAGGGTTAACTTTTACAAGCAACTAGTTCCTGTTGGCACAGGGGCAGGAAGGACAAAGGCTGCCTTGTTCCATTTGGCACCGTTTAGTCAGGCCTTGTCCTCTGGAGTTTCCCTCGACAAGTGACAGCTACTTGGAGGTGGACCCTGTGTACAGGGCGGGGCAGGGTGCTGGCCACACACCAGATGTGTGAACGGACGGGCCCCAGCGCCCATCGGAGAAGGCACCGGCACGTCCGCAGGGCGCGGCGGCCCAGCCGCCCCAGGGGGCAGTGATGAGGGAGGGCCCAGCGCTGGCAGGAGACTTAGCCGTTCCTCCTCTCGGTCCTGGCAAAGGTGTGAGCCTACAGGCCTAGGTACCTGCCGCCTCACTCAGGCTGGGACTGGCTCCCTTTTCAGCAGTTCTCTTCCCCAAGTCGCCCTGTGTGTGTCCTAGCCTAGATCCTGCAGGGAGTGCGGTGGCGTGCCCTTCCCTCACGCCTCCCACATCCTAGCGCAGCCCACCAATAGCCCCCTGACTTGGAATCAGAAGCCCCACGGAAGCTGTCTCTGGCGGTTCTGTTTGGGGTTTTGTCTCTTCTACTCTGGGGGAAGGTCCTCTCTTGCTGCTGGGAATGACTTTGGGTCCTCGTCCGCAGACTGGGGGCACCTCGCAGATGAGGCACGGCCGGGACTGGTCCTGAGGCCCTTCAGACCAGCTGAGTCAGACCATCCAGGCCCAGGGAGAGGGTGTCCAAGGGAGTCCCTATGAGGCGCTCTGTGTCTGTCTGCACAATTGTCACGTCAGCAAATCTGCCATTCCAGAAAGACCCGCCGGCGCTGAGCGTTCACAGATGAGCTGGGTTAAGGGAACCATTATGAAGCTAGTGGCTGGGGCAGGAAATGCCCTCACTCCTTCGCTGATTCCTTCAGCACACGCTGTGCTTGCTGTGCTCCAGACACCCTTCTGAGGCGGGTGGCCCCACGGTCAACAACACAGATGTCGCCCAGGCCCTCTTGTTTATATGTTTGGGGGTGGAGGTGGGGGTGGGTGGGATCTGTTTGTCTCAACTGAAGTGTAATTCATGCAAAGTAAAATGCCAGTGCAGGGTCCCTGGTCCCCCTCCTGAGGTGTATCTGTGAAACCTTTGGGGGAGGGTCCAAATGTCCCAGCAAGGAACCCTCCCCCCTAGGTGCCCACCCAAACTGCCAGACCTGGGGCACCTGGGTGGCTCAGTCAGCTGAGGATCTGACTTCGGCTCAGGTTATGATCTCACAGTCCATGAGTTCAAGCCCCATGTCGGGTTCTTTGCTGTCAGTGCAGAGCCTACTTCAGATCCTCTGTCCCCTCTCTCTTTGTGCCCCTCCCCATCTCTTGTGTGTGTTCATTCTCTCTCTCTCTCTCAAAAATAAAAAATAAAACATTTATAAAAACTAAACAGACCTTCAAGTCATCCAGGCGAATGTGGAGCTTTTCCACTTCCTTGTCCAGCACCAGGTGGTGATCCTTTATTATCTCTATTTGGTGGCCCCAAATTTTTTCAAGTTCCTCCTCCTAAAAGGGGGAGACACAGACATGAAGGCCTTGGCACTAAAGTCACCATGGCAGGGAACGGGCTTGAAAAGTGTACCAGGCCAGTGCCCTAGACCCTCGTTGGTGGGGGGGAGGGGGGGACCATATAGCCACGACCCACTGGGACTCCTGAACCCACCAGGTCTGTCTTCATGGCCCCATCACACCCCAAGGCCGCCTTTCAGCTACACAACAAATTCTGGTCCTGGGTCAGCGACTCTGCTGTCAGCCTGCCTCAAGCCACCATCCCCAGTCTCTTTCTGCCCCGGGGCACTGACCTTCACCCTGGACCTCTGGAGGTCCCCAATCTTCTCCTGCAGTATGTCCACTGTCATGCCAAGCTTCGAAGAGGCTCCCTGATTAGCTGGAAGCAAAGGAAGGGGTGGCCATTAGGGGCAGAGGTGGGGAAAGACGCTTCATCTAGAGCTCCACCTCCTTCTACCGGGACATGTCAGAGGCAGCACTGACCAACAGAAAGATACTGTGAGCCTGGGGGCCTTTCAGGTCACTTATAATTTTCTAGTAGCCACATTCTTTTTTTTTTTTTTAAGTTTATTTATTCATTGAGAGAGAGAAAGTGCACGCACACAAGCAGGGGAGGGGCAGAGACAGAGGGAGAGAGAATCCCAAGCAGGCTCTGTACTGTCACTGCAAAGTCTGATGTGGGGCTTGAACTCAACAAACCATGAGATCATTACCTGAGCCAAAGTGAGATGCTTAATCAACAACCAGGCACCCCCTAGTAGCTACATTCTTTAAAACAAAAAAATCTTAAAATGGGGCACCTGGGTAGCTCAGTTGGTTAAGCATCTGACTTTGGCTCAGGTCATGATCTCACGGTTTTGGAGTTCGAGCCCTGCATTGGGCTCTGTGCTAGGGGTGCAGAGCCTGCTTGGGACTCTGGCTCTCTCCTCTCCCTCTCTCTGTCCCTCCCCCACTTAATAAACATTTTTTAATGTTTATTTTTGAGAGAGAGAGAGAGAGAATACGAGCAGGGGAGGGGCAGACTGAAAGGGATACACAGAATCCAAAGCAGGATCTAGGCTCTGAGCTATCAGCACAGAGCCTGACTCGCAGCTCAAACCCACAAACCTCGAGATCATGACCTGAGCCAAAGTTGGACACTTAACTGACTGAGCCACCCAGGTGCCCCTAAATAAGCAAATTTTTTAAAAATCTTAAAAGGAGCAGTTAAAATTAATTTTGATATTTCATTTAACTCAATATATGATATGAAAGTATCATGTGAATATATATAAAATTATTGAGATGTTTTACATTCCTGTTTTCATACTAAGCTTTCAATATTTGACATGCACTTCACACTTTGAGTATCCCTATACTTGAAGTCACCCCAGGTCAAGTGCCCAACAGCCACAGGGGCCTCCTGGTTATCATATTAGATAGCACAGGCCTAGGGAGGCCTCTCTGGAATTCACTCCATTCTCATAAAAGGCCCTGAGCTGGGGTGCCTGGCTGGCTCAGTCAGGGGAACATGTGACCCTTGACCTCAGAGTTATGAATTTGAGCCCCGTGTTAGGTATAGAGATTTTTTTTTTAAATCTTCAAATAGGATACAGCAACGGGCCTCACAGTGGGTCCCCTGGGCCAGCAGCATCAGAATCAGCTGCTGGGGGGCTCAGTCAGTTAAGCATCTGACTTGGGCTTGGGCCATGATCTCACTGCTGTTCCGTAAGGGGCTCTCTGCTCTCAGCACTTCATCCAAAGCCCCCTGTCTTTTTCTGCCCCTCCCCTGCTTCTTGTGCACACATGTGCTCTCTTTCTCCCTGTCACTCAAAAATAAACATTAAAAAAAAAATCAGCTGCTGGGGCGCCTGGGTGGCTCAGTTGGTTAAGCGTCCGGCTTCGGCTCAGGTCATGATCTCGTGGTTCGTGGGTTCGAGCCCCGCGTCGGGCTCTGTGCTGACTGCCAGCTCAGAGCCTGGAGCCTGTTTCAGATTCTGTGTCTCCCTCTCTCTCTGACCCTCCCCTGCTCATGCTGTCTCTATCTCTCTCAGGAATAAATAAAACATTAAAAAACATTTAAAAAAAATCAGCTGCTGGAATGGGTCAGAAATGCAAATTCTTCGGCCCTGCTCAGACCCACTGAGTCAGAAGCCCCAGAGGCGGGGCCCAGCAGTCTGTGCTTTAACAGGCCTCCCCGCAGGGGGGGGCGGGTGGCTGAGGGAAGCACAAGGTTGAGAACCACTGCACGAGGCCATCCTGCCCTCCGCTGCCCTCAGCGAGCGTCTGTCCGCCATGCTCATTAAACGGGAGCATAAAGCTACTGGTCCCACTGCCGCCCAGAGAGTTTCTGGGTCATCGAGGTCACATTTGTTTGGCCAGCAGTTGCTCCTAATCTCAAACTGACCACTTCATCTGGGGTCTGTTCAGTGCTCTTGGACCTCCTGGCTGATCCAGACTTATCAAAACATCATATAGTAGTTAGTGCTGTGTTACGTGGGGTGTCGAAAGGGAGTTTTCTGGAGTAAACATGACATGTGATTTTCCTTCCTTCTTTGGTGCCAACTTTAGACCCTAACCACCCGTCTCCCCTACGATAAGACCTCACTGTGCCTTCATGGTAAAAGAACAGACTAATAAGAAGCAAATGCCGAAGCCAAAGGAATGAATGGCTAATGGTTAATACAGATTTAGCTGGGAGAGCTAAATGGAGGAGACGAGGGACTTCTCAAAGGCCGTAAGGAGAGCCTGAGCCCCTGCTACCTTCCCCGGAGCCAGGCCGAGCCTACCTAGAAAACTCAGGCGCCGTTGAAGGGTGTTTGACAGCTGCAAAAACTCTTCTTTCAGGGAGTCGTGTCTAATGGGCATCTGGGCTATGTGGCTCATGGAGTACCTGACGGCCTCCTTCTTGTCTTCAGGGGTCACGGCATTCTGGGCAGCCAGCATGGCCTGGGACAGCTTCCTATCGGAAGAGACGCTGACAGCAGGGTATGAGGAAGAGAAGTCTTCGCTGTATACCTGCAAGTCTTCCGCCTCAGCGTCCTCAGCCAAGGACACGGAGGCCAAGGCCCCGCGGGAAGAGCCCGCGCCCAGGGTATCTGCGAAGACCCCTAAGGGCCCAGATGCGGCCATGGATGTTGCTGCAGTGGCCAACTTGGTGGCCGGGGCATTTTTGATGGCTTTGGCAGCAGCTTCAGCTTTCTGGGCTGCGGATGAGGCGGCGGCTGCGTAGGAGGCGGCGGCGGCGGCTGCAATGGCAGCAGTGGTCTTCAACCGCTGAAGGGCAGACAGGGGAGACTTCGGCGGTGCTGCCTTGGGGTCCTCAGCCCTGGGGGTCCTGGCCTGAGGAGCTGACATGTTGTGGGATAAATATTCTTCATTTTCTAAGACAGCTGGCAGTGGATGTACCTGTGCCTGGCCGGACTGTGACTGCAGGGGATGGGGCCAAGCAGAGCCAAACTCGGTGGCTGGCGGGGGCGCCATGAAGCCCTGGGACTGTGCAGGCAGGAGGCCTGATGTGTCTGGGCGAAGCTGCAAGGAGCGTGAGGCCAAGAAAGGCCAATTGCTAGCTCTGGACAAGCCTCTGGGAAGAGGCCAGCCTCCTGGTGGTGTGGGCTGAAACCCCGGGGCAGGGGCAGCCCCAGGGGCAGCCCCAGGCCCGAGTGCAGGGGCAGCCCCAGGCCCGAGGGCAGGCCAAGGTCCAGGGTGAGGTCCAGATCTGAACACAGGCCAAGGTGCTAGTGTGAATCCACGTGTCAGACTGGGCTCCAGCATAGGCCCTAGTGTAGGCGTGGACTCAGGCTGTGGCCTCTGTGTAGGCCCAGGCCCAGGCTCAGGCCCAGGCCCAGGCTCGGGCCCAGGCCCAGGCTCAGGCCCAGGCCTAGGCTCAGGCGCAGACCCAGGCTCAGGCCCAGGCCCAGGCTCAGGCCCAGGCCTAGGCTCAGGCGCAGACCCAGGCTCAGGCCCAGGCCCAGGCTCAGGCCCAGGCCTAGGCTCAGGCACTGACCCAGGCTTGGGTGCAGGCCCAGGCTGGGGCCCAGGCCCGGTCTTGGATGCAGGCCCAGGCTTGGGTGCAGACCCAGGCTCGGGCACAGGCTGAGGCACAGACCCAGCACCGGGCACTTGAGGCTTCCCCGGCCCCTGGGCCCCAGCGAGTAGAGCAGCTTGGGCAGATTCCTCGTCCTGTAGCTGCTCCAGGATCCCAGAATGCCAGGTGGTCTCCAGTAACCTGGGGTGCTTGACGGCCTCTGAGACCTGGACATGACCAGCAGCAGGGTACTCAGCGGTCTGGGAATGATCCGTCTCTGGGAGTTGACTGACAATCTGCAACAGCTCCGAATCCTTAAACTGTAGTGAACTGGTTCTCTGTGCTAAAGTTCCCTGTGGAGATGGGGGAGAGGCTGGCCAGGGCTGCTCGGGCCAGCTCAGCGGTCACCCTCAGCTGCCACCCCTCCATGTCTCCCTTCACTCACGGGGGTGAACATGGCCTCATGGAGGCTGCTCCAGAGTACCATGTCCTCAGATCTGGGGATGGTGAGCATCTTGCCCTGGAGAGAAACCTGGGGGGCAGGGTTGGGAATGATGGGTGAGGCCCTCAGGTGGCTCCTTGGTCTACACCTACCTTTTCTGAGTGTGATCTCCTTCTTACCCCTCCCTGCCCCCAGTACCCCCACCCCCCGCCCCAGGCCTAGAGGTCAGGGGAGTCCGGAGGGAGGACAGCACTGGGGCCCTCACCACTTCCCGCTGCAGGGCCCTGGTCTTCTGGTTCTGTCCCCTCAGATCCTCCACGAAAGTATTCATTCTTTCCGGGTGCATCTGTCAAATGAGCCAAGTCTGTGGGCCTGCAAGTTCTGGTCCTGGCCCTGCTTCTCTCACAGCTCAAAGACAAGGACTTAGTTCTAGGTGACGGAATTGGAGAAGGAAAAACAGATTCCAAAGCAAGTGCTTCTCAGGGAGTGGGAAAGGGGTAGGAGAGGGTTCCCTGGGAAAACAAGTTTGGAAAATGTTGGGCTTAAAAGGATTCAATGGGTTTCTGTGCTGCAGGACTTCTCAGAGCCTGTAATGGGCAAAAGTATATTAAGAATCTCCAAGAGGTAGGTGGTGGAGGCATTTTTTCTTTTTCTCCGCCGATTTGTCAAGGGAACCTTTTTAGTGTTTCATGATGCCCTTTCTTCTCAGATGGAAGCTGCTCAGACTGAGTTCTCACAGGTGCCGTGATGCTACACTAAACCACGCTATCCGGGGGCAAGTTGTGAAACCTTAGGCACGATACAGGCTGCTGAGGAGACCTGGCCCCCGAGCCCAGCTCTGACTCACCAGCTGTGACCTCATGCTTCAGGGATTCTGAGTCCTCCCACATCATGGTAAGGAGTTCGTATGTACCTGGATTGATGTCTTTGCGTCAACTCTCCAAGGGGAGGTAGGTTTATGCCCACCCTAGGTTTGTTCCACTTTTCAGCGTTGACAGAGCCTCACAGGATAGGAAAAGCTGTAATCTTTCTGTAAGTTGGTGGAATGTAAGCCTGGAGTTACCCAGACTTAGGGAGTACCTGCCTGAGAATGAAGCCAGCCCAGAGGAAAGCATCACTGACAGAGAGATGTTGATGTGGTACGAGCACCTAGATCTGGTTGTCCCCGAAAGCAACTCAGGACATTTTAGTAAATGAGACACTAAACTCTTTCATTCTGCCTACGCCACAATTAACTAGGTTTCTGTCATTTACAAATGGTCTCCTAACACAGTAGGGTGCGGAGCATGGTGGGAGCCGCGGTGGGATGCGCTAAGTGGCTGGTCAATGTCAAAGCCCTTCTCTGGCTCTCATGGCTGTATTCTCTGGCTAAGAGCAGGCTCCCTAGATTTACCCTGTCCCCCCAACCATCTGCGGTCCAAGCAACATGGCCGGGAGAGGGTCTACCTTTTCAAATATGACCTTCAGTTTGTCCACATCCTTTCTAAGAGTTTCAGTGGAGACCTTGAGTGCATAAATGTCAGTGAGCAAATCCTGCAGAGTCTTCATGGACTGAAAGGGAAGAAGAGGGGAAAATGTGAAGTTGGCTGTGGCTGGGGAGGAAGGTATATAAAGTGCAGAAGCTCTCCAGTGATGGCCATGGTCCAAGAAGTCCTCTTGCAAGGTGCAGGCTGGAACATACTCAGAGGCCAGCATATGACACCAAGGTCAAAAGTGCTGAGCCCCAGGAGGTCTGGGTGGGATGGAGGCAACTCTGCATTTCAGTGTATTCAGTAACCAGGAGTCCCTCATTAGGAAGCATCTCATGCCCTTTGGTGGGACATCAGCAAGGGAGTTATGATTGGATTTACATTTTAAAAGGGTCCCTCTGGGTATTATGTTGAGCAAAATAAGTCAGACAGAGAAAGACAGATACCATACGCTTCCACTTATAGGAGGATTAGAAGAAACATAATCGAGGACCATGGTGGAGAAGAAGGGGAGGCAAACCATGAGACACTCTTGAATACTGAGAACAAACTGAGGGCTGATGGGAAGGGGAGGGGGAAAGGGGGTGATGGGCATGGAGGAGGGCACTTGTTGAAATGAGCACTGGGTGTTATATGGAATCCAACTAGACAAAAAACTATGAAAGGAAAAAAAAAACGGTCCCTCTGGCTACATGTGTAGATTGGCTCCTGGAGGGGAAGGGAGGAAGCCAGAGAACCAGTGAGGAACTTCCAGGCAAGAGCTGATGGGAACATTGAGTGCTGGGCTCATAGCTCAGCTCCATCACTCACTGGGGCTGTTATTGCATGTTTCCAGGTTCTAGGATCCTCAAGCATAAAATGAATATTAAAAATGTGATGATATGTCAATTAAGTGTCAGATTTCAGCTCAGGTCATGATCTCATGGCTCGTGAGTTTGAGCCCTGCACTGGGCTCTGTGCTGACAGCTCAGAGCCTGGAGCCTGCTTCGGATTCTGTATCTCCCTCTCTCAATCCCTCTCCTGCTCACGCTGTCTTTCTCTCTCTCAAAAATAAAATAAGAATTTAAAAAAAAGTGATGATGAAAAAAAAAAGTGATGATGTATTTAGAGGGCCCAGTGCATAGTTAGGTATTCAGCTAACAAAAATAACAAACAGCAAAATGGCAGAAGTCATTCTTATCACTAATTATATTTAATGTAAATGGGTTAATCTTCCACTTAAAAGGCAGACATTAGGGGCTACTGGGTGGCTCAGTCAGTTGCAGGTCCAACTTGGCTCAGGTCATGATCCCTGGGTTCAAACCCTGCATCGGGCTCTGTGCTGGCAGTTCAGGGATGGAGCCTGCTTCTGATTCTGTGTCTCCCTCTCTTCTTAACCTTCTCCTGCTAGCACTCTGTCTCTCTCTGTCTCTCAAAAACTAAAGTAAAACATTAAAAAAAAATTAAAGGCAGACATTAGAGCATCTGGGTGACTTAGCTGGTTAAGTACTGGCTCTCGGTATCATCTCAGGTCATCTCATGGTAGTGGGAAGAGGCGCAAGTCAGGGTCTGCACTGACAGAGAGAAACCTGATTGGGATTCTCTCTCTCAAAATAAATGAATAAACTTAAAAAAAAAAAAATAGGGGCACCTGGGTGGCTTGATTGGCTAAACATCAACTCTTGATTTCTACTCAGGTCATGATTTCATGGTTCATGAGTTCAAGTCCCACATCAGGTGAACTCAGCCCTGCTTGAGGTGAACACAAGCCCTGCTTCAGGTGACCCCCATTTTTCTCTCTCTCTCTTTCTCTCTCTCTCCCTCTCCCTCTCTGCCCCTTGTGGGTTTCTCTCTCTCCCTCTCTCTTTCTGCTCTTGCTCACTTGAGCCTTCTCTCTTTCAATAAAAAAAAGAAAGAAAAGAAAATTTGAATAGACCTAAGACAAATGAAGAGATTTGAAACACTGATTTAAAAAAAAGATCCAATGTTTAACTGACTGAACCATCCAGGTGCCTCAATTTTTTCCCCAAAATATAGAAGAATTCCAGACTTATTCTATGAGGCCAGTATTATGCAAAAACCTGAATAGGCATTTCTCCAAAGATGGTATACAAATGGCCACTAAGCCCAGGAGAAGGGAAGATGTTCAACATCATCAGTCATCAGGGAAAAAAAAATCGAAACCACAATGAGATACCTCTTATATCCACTAGGATGGTGAGAATCAAAAGTCAGATAATAGTAAGTGTTGGTGAGGATATACAAAAATTGGAACCTTCACATACTGTTGGTGGGAATGCAATATGGTACAGCCATTTAAGAAACAGTGTGGCAGTTCCTCATAAGATAGGAACCAGAGTTCCCAGATGACCCAGCAAGTCTACGCCTAGGTATGTATCTAAGAGAAATGAGAACACGTGTATGAATGTGTATAGCAGCATTATTCATAATAGCTCCAAGCAGAAGCAATCCAAATGTCAGTCAACCAGCAGACATAGCAAAATGTGATATATTCACAACATGGGATATCATTCAGCCATAAAAAGGACCATAGTACCAATTCCAGGAAGATGAACCTCAGAAACATGATGCTAACTAAAATAGTCTGAACAGAAAAGACAACACATTGCATGATTCTGTTTATATGAACCATCTGGAATAGACAAATTTACAAGACAGAAAGCAGATTAGTAGTTGCTTAAGACTGGTGGGTGGTTTGCAGTGGAGCCTGAGGGGGTACAGCGGTGATGAAGGGTACAGGGTTTCTTTCAGGTGGATGAAAACATTCTAAAATTGACTGTGGTGATGGTTGTACAAGTCTATGAATAGACGAGAACCATTGTACACTCTTAAACGGGTGAATTGTATGTTATGTGAATTTTTATTTTATTTTTTTAATGTTTTATTTATTTCTAGGAGAGAGAGACAGCGTGAGCAGGGGAGGGTCAGAGAGAGAGGGATTCACAGACTGAAACAGGCTCCAGGCTCTGAGCCGGCAGTCAGCACAGACCCCGACGCGGGGCTCGAACCCACGAACCGCGAGATCATGACCTAAGCGAAAAGTCGGACACTTAACCGACTAAGCCACCCAGCGCCCCTTAAAGTTTATTTATTTATCTTAAGAGAGAGAGAGAGGAAGACAGAGAGAGTCCCAAGCAGCCTCTGCCCTGGCAGCACAGAGCCTAACATGGGGCTTGACTCACGAACCACGAGATCATGACTTGAGCTGAAACCAAGAGAGGGACACTTAACCGACCAAGCCCCCCAGACACCTCTGGGACGTGAATTATATCACAATAAAGCTGACTGATAAATAAATAGCACCCCATGTTCTTCGACCAGAAGGCTCACTTCCCAGGTTGATCTACAGATCAAGCTTAATCCTTATAAAAATGCCAACTTGTTCTCTCCCATAGAAATTGATGGCTGGATCCTAAAATTCTTATGTTAATGCAAGGGACTCAGAATTGCCAAACAATCTGAACAAAGAAGAGCAAACCTGTAAGACTCACACTTCCTGATTTCTTTTTTTTTTTTTAATGTTTTATTTATTTCTAGGAGAGAGAGAGAGAGAGAGACAGCGTGAGCAGGGGAGGGTCAGAGAGAGAGGGAGTCACAGACTGAAACAGGCTCCAGGCTCTGAGCTGGCAGTCAGCACAGAGCCCGACGCGGGGCTCGAACCCACGAACCGCGAGTACATGACCTAAGCAAAAGTCGGACGCTTAACCGACTAAGCCACCCAGGCGCTCCTCACACTTCCTGATTTCAACACTTTCTGCAAAGCTATAGTGATCAAGACAGTGTGGTACTGGCATAAGAAAAGATACACAGGTCAATGGAAGAGAAAGAACAGTCCAGAAATGCATTTACAATAAGAGTGTGTCAAAACAAATCAATAGGGGAAGAGCTGTCTCCAACAAATAGTACCAAACAGTTGGATGCCCACATACAAAAGAATTAAGTAGGACTCCTACCTCACACTCTATACCAAAATTAACTAAAAATGGCTCCTACATGGGGTGCCTGGGTGGCTTAGTCGGTTAAGCGTCCGACTTTCGCTTAGGTCATGATCTCGCGGTTTGTGGGTTCGAGCCCCGTGTCGGGCTCTGTGCTGACTGCCAGCTCAGAGCCTGGAGCCTGTTTCAGAGTCTGTCACTCCCTCTCTCTCTGACCCTTCCTTGCTCATGCTGTCTCTCTCTCTCTCTCCTAGAAATAAATAAAAAAAAAACATTTAAAAAAAAAATGGCTCCTACATCTAAATATAAGAGATAAACTATAAGCCATTTACTTCTGTGTTGTAGAAGAAAACATAGGAGTAAATTTTCATGACCTTGGTCAGCCAATAGTTTCTTAGATATGCCACCAAAAAGCATAAGCAAAAATCCATCAAAAAAATGTGACAAAAGAGATACATAAATTGTACTTCAGCAAAATTTAAAACTCTGCCTAGCAAAGGACACTGTCAAGAAAGTGAAAAGGCAACTCACAGAATGATAGACAATATTTACAAATCATACCCGTGGCATCATATATTCAGGATATATAAAACACTCTTACAACTCAACAATAAAAAGACAACACAGTTAAAACTGGGCAAATAATCTGAATAGGCGTTTCTCCAAAGAGGAGTTACAAATAGCTGCTAGGCACATGAAAACATGTTCAGCACAATTAGTCACCGGGGAAATGCAAATCAAAACCACAAGGAATATGCCCAAATGAAAACATATATTCGCAGGAAAATGTGTACACTGTTGTTCACAGTGGCCACTACTCCTAACATCCTACAGGTGGAAACAGCCAAATATCCACCAATCGATAAAAAAAAGTGTGGTGTATCCACCCATTGGAATATCATTTGGCAATAAAAAGAAATGAAGTACTGATACATGTGACATCATGGATCAACCTTGAAGACATCATGGTAAGTCCAAGAATGGGGCTCAAGGAGGAGCAGGAAGAAGAATGATGGCTAATGGTCAAGGGGTGTTTTGGGGGTGGGCTGTAGAAAATGTCCTAAAATTGATCGTAATTGTTGCAGAACACTGTGAGCATACTAAACTCCCTGAAATGTACACCTTATTTTTTAAAGATTTTTATTTTTTTTATTTATTTAAAAAAATTTTTTTTAATGTTTTATTTATTTCTAGGAGAGAGAGAGAGAGAGAGAGAGNATTTTTATTTTTAAGTGATCTCCACACTTACTTTTAAGTGATCCCAACATGGGCCTCAACCTCGCAACCCCGAGATTAAGAGTCGCATGCTCTACCGACTGAGCCAGCCAGGCACTCCATGAACCACACATTCTAAATGGATGAATACTCTGGTATGCACATGAACATATGTATGAATATATCTCAATAAAGCTGTAAAAAGTAGCAATTTTGTTTTAGAAAAAACGGAGAGAAATTTCCATACAGTCTACTGGATGGTATTTGGGAGTTGTTAATTTCGTCGGGAGTCGTGATGGTATCATGGGAAGGGTTTTACAAGTCCTTATCTGCTGTAGATGGAAAACACTTTTCAGGGAAATCTCTGAAGTCCAGATCCCACACCAGTACAGGAATGCTTCCCTCTCCCCTGTCTCCCTAGAGGCAACCAGGGGCCTAAGTTATAAGTTACCTGAGCAGGAGTCACCCCCCACCTCCCACCACACACACACACACACACACACACACACACACGGAGTCCAGGGCAAACCCAGAAAAGGTAGCAAACCCCAGAGCTTTGGGAAATGGGAAAGCTAATACCATTTCCCTCCCAGGGAACAGGAAAACAAAGTACCCTGAAGAGATGCTGGCCACACACAAAGTTCATTACCGTTATTGCAGTAACCTTGACCCTATTCTCTAAAACCCCAGTATTTTCCACGCCTTTCAGCTTTGTTATGAATTTTTCAAACATTAATTTACATTTAAAATCACCTTAGGGGCACCTGGGTGGCTCAGTGGGTTAAGAATCCAACTCTTGGTTTTGGCTCAGGTCATGATCTCACAGGGCTGTGAGTTCGAGCCCTGCATGGGGCTCCGCGCTGAAGGTTGGGAGCCTGCTTGGGATGCTCTCTCTCCGCCCCTCCCCCACTGGCGCTGCCTCTGTCTCACTCGAAACAAATAAATCTACTTTTAAAAAGTAAATTTAAAGTTGTTTTAATTTGTGGGATCTACAGCACGAGTTTTGGGGCTGGGGAAGTCCAACGGGAAGGGAGTTCTGAAATCAGAAAAAGCAACAAAAGGTTGTAAAAATCCCCACAGGGACCTCGAATTTATTTATGGAAACAGGTCAGCCAGAACAGTCCGTTGTTGTTAGTTTTTAAGTCGGCTCCCCCTGCGGCACGGGGCTTGAACTCAGACCCCCAGATCCCGCGTCCTGCCCGCGTGACCCCCAGAATAAACCATACACAGCTGACGCGGTCTCCCGTTTGGTCGTGTAAGGCCAGCGGCCGAGGGTGATCATCACAACCGTGATAACCGAGGTCTCAAGGACACAGACAGGGACCTCCGGACGCAGCTTTCTAGGCTCCGGCTGGGCTCACTGGGTCATTCCCGCGGACACTTTCCCAAACTGACGCTCAGGGTGGGCGGCCGGGGAGAAGCGGGCGGGGCCTCGGTGCCTGCCGTGCTGGAGAAGCTCCGCAGGTTGGGCTGGCGCNGCAGGCAGTTCTGGTTGTCACCACTAGGGGGCGCTTCTGGCAGCTGGGGGGTGGAAGCCGAGGACGCTGCTTAGCACACCATAGCGCACAGGCTGACCCTCACCAGGGAGAATTATCCGTGAGGGTGACGGCTGGGGCAATCTCAGCCTGCAGTGCCCGAGCCCCAAATCTGGCGGTCCACTAACCATGCCTGCAGAGCCCCTCAAACCTGCTTGCAAGAGGCCTTGGTGCCGGCCCTAGTTTTCTGGGCACCGTTCACTCTGTCCAGGGTGGGTGCCAGGTCTCACAGGCTTATCTTTCCCCATTTTGGGCCTTGGCACCTAGACAGGCGCTGGTAGAGGACAGCAGGAGACACAACCCGGCCAGCCCCAGAGAAAGGGGGCCCAGGGGCAGGTGAGCTGACCTGGGCAGCCACATGGTGTTTGGTCTGCCCGCCTGACTGGCTGGTGGGCGCAGACACTTAGGTAAGCAGCTTGCACCGTCCCAGAACCAGTTACCACGGCAGGGGGTAGAGGGGTAGGGTGGGAACCCCAGCAACCTCAGCCAGGCCAGGCCAGGGGAACGTTCTCTAATCCTAGATGCACAAATAGTGCTCTGAAGCCATGTGGGAGCCTATGCACCAGCGCCCTTCACATGCTGGCTGGGTCACTCCCGGTTCTGTGCATTCTAGAAGTCTCCACCCACCAGGACAAGCCAGGGGCAGGCTGCTAGGACACTGTGTCCACCTCTCCAGCCTCCAAGGCCTCTGTAATCTGCACTGGGCACCTCTTCAACCTTCTTTGTCTCTAGCAACCATTCTTGCCTTAAAGGCTGTCTTTGATATGAGCAGTGTGGCCACTCTAGCTCTCTTCTGATAACCGCTCGCATGGAGTACCTTTTCCCATCTTTTTTTTTTTCAACCTATGGGTCTTGGAATCTAAAATATGTCTCTTGGGGCACCTGGGTGGCTCAGTCGGTTAAGCATCTGACTTCAGCTCAGGTCATGATCTTGTGGTTCATGGGTTCACGCCCCGTATTAGGCTCTATGCTGACAGCTCAGAGCCTGGAGCCTGCTTCAGATTCTGGGTCTCAGTCTCTCTGCCCCTCCCCTGCTTGACTCTATCGCTCTCTCTCTCAAAAATAAACAAACATTTTTAAAAAATTATTTAAAAATGTGTCTCTTGTATGGGGCGCCTGGGTGGCTTAGTCGGTTAAGTGTCTGACTTTCGCTTGGGTCATGATCTCGCGGTTCGTGGGTTCGAGCCCCGCGTCGGGCTCTGTGCTGACTGCCAGCTCAGAGCCTGGAGCCTGTTTCAGTCTGTGACTCCCTCTCTCTCTGACCCTCCCCTGCTCACGCTGTCTCTCTCTCTCTCTCTCTCTCCTAGAAATAAATAAAACATTAAAAAAAATGTGTCTCTTGTAGACAGGGTATAGTTAGATCATGCCTTTTTTCTTTTCATCGATTCTGCCAGCCTCTGCTGTGTGTGTATGGTAAAATGCACAGGATACCAAAACAAAGAATTAATTTAGTGGAGCGTTTGGTACATTCACAAGGTTGGCAACTGTCACCACGACCTGGTTCCAGAATATTTTCGTCACCCGGAGAGAAACCCCACAGCCATCAGCAGTCCCTCCCCATCGTCACCACCACCACCCAGCTCCTGGCAACCACGAATCTACTTTCTATCTCTACGGACCTGCCTTTTCTGGGTGTTTCATGGCTTCACTCCTAGGTGGAATTTAAGAAACAAAACAGATGGGGGCAGCTGGGTGCCTCAGTTGGTTAAGTGTCTGATTCCGGCTCAGGTCGTGATCTCGCGGCACATGAGTTTGAGCCCCAAATCAGGCTCTGTGCTGACAGCTCAGGGCCTGGACGCTCCTTCAAATTCTGTGTCTCCCTCTCTCTGCTCCTCCCCCACTGTCTGTCTCTTTCTCTCTCAAAAATAAACATTAAAAAAAAAAACTTTTTAAAGAAACAAAAGAGATGAACGTACAGGAAGGGAAGGAGAAACAACATAAGAGACTGTTAAAGACAGAGAACAAGGTGAGAGTTGCTGCAGGGGAGGTGGGTGGGAAGAGGGGCTAAATGGGGGATGGGAAGTAAGGAGGGCACTTGTTGGGATGAGCACTGGGTGTCATGTGTAAGTGAGGAATCAGTAAATTGTACCCCTGAAACAGTTACTACACTATATATTAACTAATTGGGATTAGAAAGAAAGAATGCGGGAAGGGAAGGGAGAAGGGAAGGGAGGGGAGGGGAGGGAAGGGAAGGGAGAGGAAGGGAAGGGAAGGGAGAGGAAGGGAAGGGGAGAGGAAGGGAAGGGAAGGGAGAGGAAGGGAAGAGAAAAGAGAAGAAAAGAAAAGAAGAGAAAAGACACAGAACCATGCAGTACGTGGTCCTTTGCATCTGGCTGCTTTCCTTAGCATGGGTTTTAACGGTCCACTTTGCCTTGCCTCTCAGCCCGCCTCTACCAGACTGCACCCTCCCCCTGCCCTCAGGGCTCCTGGTGCCTGACTTCACTGAGGTCCTGGTGACCCATTTTCCCTGCTCAGTTCAGTTCTCCCGATAATACTGCTAGTGACCACTGTCCAGGTGCCCAGAAGACCTCAAGTTCTGTCTAAGCACTTCCCACGCATTATCTTGTCTGGTATCAATCTCAAGGCAATCCTGGGAGGAGGAAATCATGATCACCCCCCACCCGCTGGTCCAGTGGGGAAGCAGCAGCATGCTCAGCACCCCCACATTCCTATGCCTCTCACCCACCCCCCCGGCCCAGATTTGCACCAGCAAATGGGGACATTTGCTAACGTTGTGTGGCCCCAGGTGAGTTAAACTCAGTGCTTCGGTGCCTCACCTAAGCTGGGGGTGAATATCGGACCTGTCTCCTGTGGGTGCTATGAAGATGAAAGGGGCTAACAGACATCAGCCTCTCGCTCACGCAGAGCACGGTGAGTGCTCCTTCCAGTGATCATCTCCCTGGGCAGGGAGCCAAACAGAGGCTCGAGGGTGAAGGGGACAGTGAGGAGATGAGGGAACGGTGGAATTTGGTGTGTTTCCAAACTCTCTTCATCACCCAAAAAGGAGACCTCAGAGCCACTAGGCTCTCCTCCCCCTTTCTGCCCTTCCCCACCCCTGCCAACCACTGTCAGCCTTCTGTCTCTACAGATCTGCCTGCTTCATACAAATGGAGTCACACCATGGGTGACCCTTTGTGTCTGGCTTCTTTCCTTAACCCTTGACAAAGGGTGCAAGGTCGGAGCTTTGGTTCTGCCTGACTCCAAAGCCCCATCCCTCCCCGTTTTGGAGGAGAGCCCATCACGAGGGGCAGAAGGGAAGAGCGGGGAGAGCACGGAGGGCAGGAAGCTTCCGGAGGCCAGGTGGTTTACCTTTGCCATGGCTTCTTCATTGCCTTCCACCATCTTCCGGAGCTTTATGAGGTGCCACAGATCCTGGGCGGGCTGGCCCTGGCCCCGGCTGCCCTCCAACAGCTGGGAAGTGGAGGGCAGGTCCTGCAGCGTGGCCAGCTGGCTCTCCATCTTGTCGATGCGGCTCACCACGTGGTCAAAGATGTTGTCGAGCCTCTTCATGGGGTGGACGATGGGCTGGGCATCTGCTTCCCGGGGCATGAACGCGGCCGGCGAGGTTTGGAGAAAGTCCTCGTCTCCCGAGAGGACCTTCTTGAGCTCGGCCATGTGGATATGCTCCAGGATGCCGTGGAGCAGGAGCTGCAGGGCCTTGAAGTTCACCACGCCACACTGCGGGACGGCCACGTTGACCAGCTCCGAGAACGTGAGCGAAAAGCTCATTCTGCAGGGAGGGTCGGCTGGGCTGGGGTTCTGGGCGTCCTTGGGGGCAAGTGGCGGCTTTCAGGGGATCCACAAACTGTGCAGACAGGTCCTCAGAGGCCCAGGGAGGCTGCAGGTCATGGCGGTCAGGGAGAAAATGGCCTCTGCGCCAGCCGGAGCTCAGAGGAGAGCTCCTGGTTGCTAGGACACCAAAGAACGTGGGCAAGTGCTTCCGGGGGCCTGGGGCAGGGCAGGGTGGGCGCTCAGTTACACGCTGATGAGTGAACAGAAGGACGGTCAGCCTTTCATGTCAAGCCCTTCAGTTATGTAAGACCCATGACCCCTTCTAAGAAGCATGCAGTGAAGGTGACGGGGAGGAAGCTCACTCCTTGGAAGCCTCTAGAACTAGGACAGGAAAACAGAGTTCTCAGAGTTAGGAGAGCCCGGGTTTTGAGAAAAGAGGATGTAGAGAGAAGAGTCTGAAGAGCTGAGCTGGNGCAGCTGGCTTTCCACAGGTCTGAGCCCTGCATGGCCCTGCCCACCCCGGCGCACCAGTGAGGACACCCTTGCCAAACCTTGCTCTGGTCCTCGCTAGAGCCAGGGCTCACGAGTGCCCCACGCCCCGAGGACTCGGCTGTGAGCAGCGGTACAGGACCCACAGGACTGGAAAGCCGTTTGGGCCCCTGTGTGGTCAGGCCCTGCCCCTGCCGATTCTTCCACAAGAACTGCTCATTCTGTCTCCTGGGGAAGTCTGCAGGGGAGGTCCTCGGCTTAACCCCGGGAGCCCCCACTCCTGGCCCACCCTGGGCTCCTGGCATACAGCACACACTGCTTCTATGCAGTGCATGGCATGAGCCCCGCTCAGGGGTGCAGTTGGCTAAGGGCCAGTCTCCCCCAGCTTCCCCACAAAGAGTGGAGCACCTGTCCACTCTGGGTTCAGGGACACGGGTGCATGTTCTCAACAGCTGTGGGACCTTGTGCAAATGACTCAACCTCTCTGAGCCTCTGCTTCCCTACCAGCTAAAATGGCAATAAAGCCTTCCAAGGGAAGGATGGAGAGACAGAGGAACCCTTTTGCACTGCTGGTGGGAATGCAAACTGGTGCAGCAGCTCTGGAAAACAGGATGGAGGCTCCTCAAAAAAATTAGAAATAGAACTACCCTATGACCCAGCAATTGCACTACTAGGTATTTATCCAAGGGATACAGGTGTGCTGTGTCGAAGGGACACATGTACCCCAATGTTTATAGCATCACTGTGGACAAGAGCCAAAGTATGGAAAGAACCCAAATGTCCATCGATGGATGAATGGATAAAGAAGATGTGGTACATATATATACAATGGAGTACTACTCGGCCATCAAAAAGAATGAAATCTTGCCATTTGCAACTACATGGATGGAACTAGAGGGTATTATGCTAAGTGTAATTCATCATTCAGAGAAAGACAAATATATGACTTCATTCGTATGAAGGCTTTAAAATACAAAACAGATGAGGGGTGCTTGGGTGGCTCAGTTGGTTAAGCATCTAACTTTGGCTTAGGTCATTATCTCACGTTTCGTGAGTTCGAGCCCCGCATCAGGCTCTGTGCTGACAGCCAGCTCAGAGCCTGGATCCTGTTTCAGATTCTGTATCTCCCTCTCTCTCTGACCCTCCCCTGCTCACGCTGTCTCTCTCTCTCTCTCTCAGAAATAAATAAAAAATTTTTAAAAATGCAAAACAGATGAACATAAGGGAAGGAAAGCAAAAATAATATAAAAACAGGGAGGGGGACAAAAACATAAGGGACTCTTAAATATAAAGAATAAACACAGGGTTACGGGAGGAGTCGTGGGAGGGGGGATGGGCTAAATGGGTAAGAGGCATTAAGGAATCTACTCTTGAAGTCATTTTTGCACTATATACCAACTAAATTGATGTAAATTAAAAAATAAATTAAATTTAAAAAAAAACAAAAAACCTTCCATGTGAGGTTGTCACGGTGTGTGTGTGTGTGTGTGTGTGTGTGTGTGTGTGTGTGTGTGTGTGTGTGTGTGTATGCAGAAATAACACATGTGAAGTACCAGGCCACTATGACTCAAAAGAATTCCTTTCCCCCAGAACTGACCTGATATCCCATTCTTGCCAATGATCATGGCTCAGTCAGGTGAGCATCCGACTTCAGCTCAGGTCATGATCTTACAATTCATGAGTTCAAGCCCCATGTCAGGCTCTCTGCTGTCAGCACCAAGACCACTTCAGATCCTCTGCCTCCCTCTCTCTCTGCCCCTCCCTCTCTCTCTCTTAAAAATAAAAAATTTAAAAGATTATAATAATAAAGCCACTGGGGCACCTGGGTGGCTCAGTCAGTTAAGCGTCCAACTCTTGATTTCAGCTCAGGTCATGATCTTGGGGCTGTGAGATCAAGCTTCCACACCCAGTGCAGAACCTGCTTGACTCTCTCTCCTTCTGTTGCTCTCCTCCACCCCGCTCTCCCACCCCCCAGCTCTCATTTTCTCTCTCTCTCTCTCCCTCCCTTCCTTTCTTTAAAAAAAAAAAAAAAAAAAAAGTCACTTGGCTCTCTAGGGAAAGGCCAGCTGGAGTCCGGGGCACATACTCACAGCCTGTGCTTGGCAATCAAGGCCCCAGTTCAGGACCTGGTACCAGAGCCAATAGCCAGGTTTGCTTCTGATAATGGCCTGTGTTGCGGGTGGCTGATGTGTCAGTGCAGTGGGTGCAGCGGCCACCCTAGGAGGGGACAGGACAATTCATTCTGCAGGACAGCGGGAGGGTGCTAACCCCAGTCCAGCTGCGACGACCTTCTCTGAACAACCTCCAGGCCAGCAACATCTGGCGACAGCGAAGCTCGGGATCCTCTGGACCAGGTTTCTGAGGACGGACTGTGTATGCCTTCGGCTACACGGAGGTATAGATGGAGGAGGAGAAAATCGGCCCCTGACGTCGGGATCTGGACTGGCACCGAGGGACGCTCCTGAGAGTGCAAACAACTTCACGGAACACCACCAGCACCTAGAAGGACGGCTGTGCCCCCTGATGGGCCAAGACACAGCAAGGACAGTTGTAACCACATCTGAACTCAGACAAAAACAAGAACATTGTCCAAACCACACACATGACCAAACAGCCTCCCAATCCTGCTTCTTGACTGACTAGATCATCAGCTCTGCTTCATGATGAGATTGACTAAACCACCTCATCACTGGGGCGCCTGGGTGGCTCAGTCGGTTAAGCGGCCAACTTTGGCTCAGGTCATGATCTCACGGTTCGTGGGTTCGAGCCCCGCATCGGGCTCTGTGCTGACAGCTCAGAGCCTGGAGCCTGTTTCAGAGTCTGTGACTCTGTCCCTCCCCTGCTCACATTCTGTCCCTCAAAAATAAATAAATGTTACTTGTTGGGAGGAGGAACTTGTTGGGATGAGCACTGGGTGTTATATGGAAACCAACTTGAAATAAACTATTTAAGAAGAAATAAATGTTAAATTTTTTAAAACATCCAATCATTAAAAAAAAAGAATGGTACACCTGAGAGGCTTAGTCAGTTGAGTGTCTAACTCTTGATTTAGGCTTAGGTCATGATCTTGCTGCTTGTGAGATGAAGCCGTGCTGACAGCACAGAGCCCGCTTGGAATTCTCTCTCTCTCTCTCTCTCTATCAAAATAAATATGAAAAAAAAATTAAAATGATAAAAACCATCCAACCCTAGAGTTACCTCTGTTTCCTGATAGCACTCAATCCAAGACCTTCCCCCATCACCTAACATGGACCCAAGTCCTATAAGCCCTTCAGCTTAACCCTCCCAGAGAGGCCCATGAGTTCCCATCGTGCTGCAACACCTAACAATTCCAGTGCCGCCCTGAAGTCTGCCAGCCACACAGGGCCTCTGGAGTCCCCTGCTCTTGTCTATAATTTTTTAAAATATTTTATTTATTTCTGAGAGAGAGAGAGACAGACAGACAGACAGTGTGAGCAGGGGAAGGTCAGAGAAAGAGGGAGACACAGAATCTGAAACAGGCTCCAGGCTCTGAGCTGTCAGCACAGAGCCCGACACGGGGCTCAAGCCGACGAACCGTGAGATCATGACCTGAGCTGAAGTCGGACGCTTAACCGACTGAGCCACCCAGGTGTCCCATCTCCCGCTCTCATCTCCATGTGCGCCCCATTGTTGCGCAAGGCTCCCCACCCAGCTAGTCTCCCCAGCAGACTGGCCACATTCCACCCCGTTCTCAGTCTGCAGGACTTCAGTTCCCTGCCAGCCTGCAAGCCAATCATATCCTCCTGAAGGAACCGGGGGCACCTCACGCCCTTACTATAAAGGGCAGCCCACAGCTCATGCTGGTCCACTGTGTTCCCAACAGCAGCCCCGAGTGGCCCCACGTGATGGGCAGCGTCCTCCTTCCCCCCGGCACTGAGTGCATGTGGCTCCTGTCACCCACCCCCCGGCCAGCACTGGGAGGCGTACTATTGAGGGCACGGGTCCCCCCCACACCAAAGGGGTGAACGGGAAGCAATCAAGACACGGATTGTGTGGGTTCTCTCTCGTGGCATCAAGTCAAAAAGCCCAACTTTGCTCAACACAGTGGCTTCGTGGCTGGTTCTGCAAACTTAGGAAAACCTTTCAGTGGGCAGGGCATCGTGGGTTTTGGAACTGCAGGCGAGGGGCTGAGGAGCTGTGTGATTACAGAACCACGAGCAAGGCTTTCCTCAGCAGGCAAGGGAAAATCCGAGGAACCGGGTAGGTTAGCACAGAAACCAGACTGAACGGGTCAGCACGGGGCCAGATGAGGGGCTCCCCACCGGCCTTACAAAGAAATGTGAGTGACAGAATTGGAGGCGATTCTTGGTCACTGGGGGGGAGGGGGGACGGGTAAGTGGGCGTGATGCTTCTCTGTCCCTTGCAGGGGACGCCCGGCATCTGGAACTGCCCATGTACCGGATGGGGAAGCCTCCACTTTAGGAATCCTGATTGGAGGCAGACTGCGGCTCACGGGTTCCCCAGCCCTCTCTGAAGCGAGGCCACGTGGTTGGCTTTGACAGCTCCTGGCGGCCCCGGGGGTGTTCCTCCTGGGTGTAACAACAGGAGGCTAGTAACTCAGCCCTGGTTGCAACAGTTCAGAGAGGTGGAAGCTCACCTCCAAGAGCTCAGTCTGCTCTCAGGCCTTCAAGAGAAGGCTGCAAGCCGACTACAGAGAAACCCGATATCCCAGCACCCGGCGCTGGGCCTGGCACCGACCCTTCATTCTTTTCTTCCACCAGTATTTATTGGGCACTCCGCCACATGCTGCTCTTAATTACGGAGGAGACTACCGTGAGCAGGGGTGGGGGTGGGGGCGGTGTCTGATCTCGCAGAGCTTGCTGGCTGGTGGGGGACACATTTATTTTACAGCAAAGAAATAAACTAAAGTGAGGTAGAATAGGGGTTAGAAACATAATAAAACTGGACAAAATGAGAGTGTGGGAGGGCCACTAACTTAATCTGGCTGGTGGGGCAGCCAGCCTCCAACACGGTCCCCCACGTTCTCTGCTGGCAAAGACCGCCTTGTGTGGCCCCTCCCGCACTGAGCATCAACCTTGTGTATCTGCCGGAATATTTACTGGATACAACGTATGCGTGTTTACTACCAGGCTGCTCTATGGACACACAGGCATCCACTCGCTTCACATTACAGAACAGAACCGTAAGATTTGAGAAAGCTGTGTAAGTTGCAGGTGATTTGATTTTCACAACCACTGAATCAAAACGGTTGTGATAAAACCGAGGGGAAAAAATCCAATGTGTTAGACTTGAGAGGATTCAAAAACTTTAAAAATCATGTCATTTTAGGTCTGGAAATAAAACGCTTGTTACCAAATCGAAAGACCTAAAGACCAGACTGCCTGGGTGGAGGAGGGCACGATGCCACTCCACAGGGGGCTCCTTACTCCCTGGAGGATTTGCTTTCCCCAGGAAGTGACCCTGCCCTTGGGTCACCAGTCAGCACCAGTGATTTGGTACCGCTGAGTTCTGATGGCAGAACCCTAGATCAGACAAGTTCAGGACAAACTTGTCACTGGACATTCTTTGAGTGGCTGGTAGGAGCCAGAAGCCAATTAACATGATTGGAAATCACCATTAGCATTTTTTCCCTCCCAGATAAATTGACCTCAGTGAGTAAATCAGTTTTGTGAAATGCCGTTCATACGTTTTGCCCAGATGAGCCATTTATCATGCTGCATAAACGCCTAAGAAGGATAATCAGGTGACCTTTCCTCCTGAGGTCCAGGAAGAACTGGGTTCGAGGGGAAGTACTGCTGGTGAAGGCTCAGGGTCTGTGGTCAGTCAGCGTGTGCCAGTTCTGGCTGCCTGGAATCTGGACATTCTCCTAACTTGGGGTGAGGGTAGAGGGTAGAGGCCATCTCATGACAAGGTGCAGGCAACCTGCCCGCTGCTCAGAGACTGTGCGGTCTGATCTCCACCACCCCACCCACCTGTCTCATTTGTGGTCAGGTGTGAAAAATTAGCAACTGCTGCTCCTGGTTCTGAAATTCAGGATCAACATTTTAAAGTGCAAATCGGCTCTGGCCTGGCCTGGTGGAAGCTGTGGGGGTGGCAGGTGGGGTCGGGGGACTCAGCCACTTGCCTGATCTAATGATTGATCTAAGTCCACTTACCTCCCTGGGCCTCAGCTTTCTTGTGTCTAAAATGGGATTAATGGCTCTACTCTCACTAGGGTGAAGAGCAGATGGATAGGGAAGGAAGCTTTCAGGATGGCCCCAGTGGAGTTGAGGGGCCAGCGGCTGCGTGCACTGTGCTTCCTAGGGTTGGCTTCCTGACCAGCCCCAGCTTGCTGGTTCCCACGTGAGCTCTGTTCCCCAGGCAGGGACATAATTCTGTGAGCACTCAGACCTCAGTTGAGCCCTTTTCTGCTCGGGTAACCAGAGGCAGGTTCTATTGCCCTGACTGGTCCAAAGCGCTCATCTGTGAGGCTGGGAAACCATGAGAAACTGCACATGGAACTCAGTGAAGGTCAGGTGGATGTGCATCTGGAGAAGACACGGCTGATCTGAGCCTGAAAGAGGCCCACCCAGCCGGGAGCGGAGGCTGCCGGTGCCCACATTTCTTCTGAGGGGGTGGTGCATAAAATATAGGTTTACATTTGCACGGGGACCTGGACAGAGCACTGCTCCTTAATGAGACCTCAGACCAGAGGTTTCCAGCATCTCTCGGGAAAGGTCCAGGGATCTGGGGAGAAGGTCCTCTCCCAGTCACTCCCAGCACATCCATCACTGAGCCCTTTTGATTTTTCTTCCTAAATAACTCCCAGTGCCACTCACCGTTCCTTATCACCAGCAGCCCTGAAATCCTTTGCCTAGGACAAAGACCAAATCATGTGACATGGTCTGTAGGCTGCATGGCTGGGCCCACCTTTCACGTCTTTGGCCTTGACTCCAGCAGCACTTTCTACTCTAACTCCCCCAGGCCTCCTTCCCTCCTCCAGCCCGGCCACCACCATTCTGCTCTCCACCTCTGTGGTTTTTTACTATTCTTGGGACCTCCTATAAGTGGAATCGTGCACTATTTGTCTTTCTGTGTCTGGTTTATTGCACGTAGCATGGTGTCCTCAAGGTTCATCCATGGTGTAGCACGTGTCAGAGTTTCCTTCCTTTTTAAGGCTGAAGAATATTCCATCGCATGTATATTCACACTTTGCGTGTCCCTTCATCCGCTGACAGAAGATGGACGCTTGGGTTGTGTTCATATTTTGGCTCCTGTGAACATGGCGGTACAAATGTCTTCCAGTCCCTGCTGTCCATTCTCTAACCCACAGCGGAACTGCTGAGTCATACAGCAATTCTACTGTAAGCAGAATTCAGTGTCTGAGGACCTGACACGCTGTTTTCCGTGGTGGCTGCGCCATTCCAACCAGGTTCCGGTTTCTCCAGAACTTGCTGTTTTCTGTTTTTCTGTAAACAGCCGCCCTGGTGGGGTGAGTTGCTAATTCCTGGTTATCACTTGTGTTTCCCTGATCACTGGTGATGCTGAGCATCTTTTCACGTGCTAATTGGCCATTCACATATCCTTGCAGAAATGTTTATTCCAGTCCTTTGCCCATTTAAAATTTTGTTGTTGAGTTGTAGTTCTTTACATAGTCTGGATATAAACCCCTTATCAGACATACAATTTTCCAATTAACTTTCTTTTAGTCCTTTTTGGGGAATGTGATCAAAAAGACCTGACCTCCAATCGATCAGTCAGCAGGACCCGAGCACTTAGAGGCTCCTCAGCCCCTCCCCTGTCCTTGGCATGTGGCTGAAACGTTTTTCCTGTCCCTGTTTATGAGGGAAAGGAAAGTCCTACTCATCATTCAGACCTCAGCTCAGCCATCACTTTCCAAGGGAAGCCTTCCCCACCTCCTTGACTGGAATAAACGTTCCATACTCTGGGATCTTGGTACTTCCCATGTCTTTCCTTCACATGCTCGTCATGGTCATTTGCGTGGCTATCTGGTTAGTGCCATTCTCCCTCACCACTCTGAGCACCTGGAGGCAGATGTGAGTTCTAATGGGAGATGGCTACTAGCAAGTACACAGTAGATATTTAATAAATGCTTGCTGACTGAATAAAACAGAGTCATTTGTAGAAAGCCCTTTTCCTAGGAAGGACCACAACGGACACATTTGCTTCTTTTGGCTGAACCTCCAGACGGATATTGAAGGGAAGGGGTGATTTCTACCTTCCGTCACAAGCAGAGCGAGCTCCTCCTGTCGCTCCCACAGGGTGGATTAAATAACATCAAAGAGGCGATCAGAAACGACACTGTATGATCCTTATTAATGTGTTCAGGGAACCACCGAGGTCAGACAATGAATTTTCGGTTCCTTTACTTGAAACAAAAATACTACACATACAATCACCCTCGTTTCCAAAGATAAGTTAGCTGTTGTTCTTATCTGGGTTCTCTTGTAGGTGATGAGTCATGTTTCTCTTGCTCTTTTCAAAATTTGTTTCCTTCATCTCAACTGTTAACTATGATGTATCAGCTCTCTGCATTGCTCTTACCTAGAGTTTGCTGAGGTGCTGGGATATGTAGATTAATGTGGGTTTGTTCTCCCCCCTCCCCTTCAATTACATTTGGGAGTTTTCAGGCATTATTTCTTTAAATATTTCTTCCATTGGGGGGGCCTGGGTGGCTCAGTCGGTTAAGTGCCCAACTTCGGCTCAGGTCATGATCTCATGGTCCGTGGGCTCGAGCCCCACATTGGGCTTTGTGCTGACAGCTCAGAGCCTGGAACCTGCTTCGGATCCTGTGTCTCCCTCTCTCTCTGACCCTCCCCCACTTGTGCTCTGTCTCTCAAAAATGAATAAACATTAAAAAGTTTTTTTTAATAAATACTTTTTCTGCTCCTTTCTCCTGCTCTTCTCTTCTTTCCTTTGGTTACTCCCATTACCCATGTGTTGGTGCACTTAACGGTGTCCCACATTTCTTGAGCCTCTGTTCATGTTTCCTTTTTTCTAGTTTCTCTGGTTTTCAGATTATACAATTTCTACCAATCCAGCTTCAAGTTTATTTGTTCTTTCTTTTGCAAGCTCAAGCACTCCTGTTTTATAGCTGAGGAAATGCAGATCAGAAAACATAAATAATTTACTGACAGCCTCACACAGCTAATGAGTAGGAGAGCCAGGACTTGAGTCTAAGATCTCGGGTCTCACTCCACCTATCACTTACATATTCAATCATTCATTCACCCAATAAATATTTAGTGAATGTTGACCATGGCCAGAAACTATCCTACAGGACAGAGAACCCCCCCAGCAGACAAGATTCTTGGCCTCATAAGAGCAGCAAACATGTCAACAAACGGGCAATGAGGTGATGTGGGCAGGTGTTCACGGAGGCCCGTCTGGGGAGGGACATCTGAGCTGAAGAGAGGATGTCCCTGGAGTTCCCTCGGGACAGAGACCTTTCTTCCTTTTTTTCTGTCTCTCTCACACCAGAACACAGAGCGCAGCACACGGGAGGGGCTCAGTAAATGTTTGCTGAAGGGATGATAGCTCCAAAGGAACAGTCCACTCTCACAGGCCATGTGAACAATGGACATGTTACAAAATAGATACTAACACTGAAATCATTCATGTTTCCATTTAGAATTATTTAGCATTTAGGGACACCTGGGTGTCAGTTGGATATCAGTTGGACATCCAACTTCAGCTCAGGTCATGATCTTGCAGTTCGTGGGTTCGAGCCCCACGCCGGGCTCTGTGCTGACAGCTCAGACCCTGGAGCCTGCTGTGGATTCTGTGTCTCCATCTCTCTCTGCCCTTCCCCTGCTCATGCTGTTTCTTTCTCTCTCTAAAAAATAAACATTTTTAAAAAATTAGAATCACTTAGCATTTAAGTTGGAGGGTCGGGCAATGCCAGGGGTTGGTGAGGATATGATGTGCAGAACTCTCACTCTCTGGTGGAGTGTAAATTGGGAGAAGCACTTGGGGAAAGTCTGTGGCAGGGTCTGAAAGCTGAACACAGGTAGACCCTATGACCCAGCCATTCTACCCCTCCGTGGGCAGCCAAAAGTAATATACCATGCACTACAATGTCTGTGACAACAATATCACAATCGCTAAGAAGTCCCATCTGGGAATTACCCAGATGCCTAGGAACAGCACAACAAACCGTGCTATAGTCACACAATGGACTATCCTATGGCAATGAGAATGAACACTTGCAGCCTTGTGCACCAGTAGGGATGACCTTCACTGATAGAAATTGAGCAAAAGCCTTATACAAAGGAGCTCACGTTGTATGAATCCATTTCTATAAAAAGCACAAAAATGGAGAAAACCAGTGTTTTCTGTTAGAAGTCGGGAACGTGGTGACCCTGGGGTGACCTCACACTCAGGGAGGGGGAGCCGCCTGCTGGGAGATACGCACGCCGATGTGTTCAGTTTGTGAAAATGCATCATGCCGTGCACTTCTGATGAGAGTGCTTTTCTGTATCAAAGGTCTGAGAAGCTGCCACCATTCAGACAAATCACTGACCTCACGAGGTGGATTCCACAGGGCTGGCAGGCTCCCTTCCCATCCTGTCTTGGGTGTAAAGACAGGTTTTTGCAAATGTGACCGTTTTCTGGCCCACACCATCTCTGGAGAGCAGCCTGGGTGGTGAAGAGACCACCGGTCTAGAGTCACAAGATCTAGGGTCTCCCAGGCATTGGCTTTGCAACTCTCTGCTTGGGTTTAGGTTAAATGTGTGCAGGCTCTTTGTCAGGTGAAGGAGAGGTATGTGTGCAGGGTGCTTAGCACAGTACTTGGAGCAAAGTAAGTGCTCGGTAACGGTTGGTTGAGTCTCCCAAAATGATCACATGATTTTGTTTGAGGCTTTTGAGCCAATAATGGGAATGAGGGTGAAGGAGGCGGCAGAGGGTTATGGAGAGGAAGGAGGAACCCTTGGTGATGCCTGGGTTTGGCTCCACTGAAGAGAACTGCACTGAAAATGCCCTTCGGTCCTCTGGAGTGCTGGCTGCATTATGGAAACTGCGCACTGCATGCTCCAACTGGCTCCGACCTGAAGCAAAGACACAAATGCAGGCAAACGAATCTATTCTTAGCAGTTGGGCTGGTGACTTCCTTGCGGATGGACAGTGAGTGGTAGCAGGGGCCACAGAGGAGGCTGCTGGGGATGGTCACTCTGTGTCTTGACCTGGTGTCTGCTGCACCAAGAGTGAGGTTCGTGAAAATGCATCAGGCTCAACACGTAAGACATGGAACTTTTCCTCTGGGACTCAGTGTGAGCGTGTGGTCTGGCTTAAACTCTGGTCTAAGAAAACTATGAGGGGTGACATTACCTCTAGGACTCTAATGCAGGCTCCAAGTCCGGGAAGGAAAGGCAGAGGAAAGGCCACATCCCCTGCACTACCACCATTTGGCCAGCAGATGGCACTGGTTGTAGACAGGATGGAGGCGCTCCCACTTCTCCCACCTTTGGGCTGATTTCTGTAAAACCTGGGAACTGGGCGGGGAGGAGGGCAGAGGCAGCCTGGTTGAAAGCCAACAGGTGTCCGTCTGGAGGCAAGGGCCAGCAGAAGGGCCACTGAAGCTATGCGCTCTGGCTGACCCAGTTAGGGTATAATCTAGACTAAAAATAAAGTGCTGCTGGCTTTGCAGTACAGGTGTGAGCACAGGTGTGAGGCTCAGAGGCTGGAGGGGGAGCAGCAGGTGATGTGGAAGCAGTCTCATGTGTGCGTCTGTGAGAAAGGCAGGTGTCGGTGGAAAGAAACCCTCCTGGGGAAAGGTGAGATCAGCCTTTACACTGCAAGTCCACAGGTGACCGCTCCCGACACCTCCGGGGATGGTCGTGGGCTTCTGGTCTCAGATGCGCCCCATGAGGATTCGACAGCAAATAACACGGATAACATCGCTCTGTCTCTACAGAGAGGTGTGTCTTATGATGTGTCTGATTCTTCCCGAGATGTTTTGGGCATAGCATAGCAATGCTTTGTTTGTTTGTTTGTTTGTTTTGGTAACTGCTTTAAGATATAATCCATATTCACCCAGTGAAGTTTACAATTCAACGGCTTTCGGTATATTCACCATGATGCAATAACCATCATGACAATCGATCTTAGAACATTTTCATCACCCCCAAAAAGAAACTCCACACCCATCAGCAGTCAGCTCCTGCCATTTCCCCTGCACTCCCCCGGCCCTGGGCAGCCACTGATCTTCCCATCTCTACAGATCTGCCTGTTCTGAACGGTTCATACGAATGGAGTCATACATACGTGTGGTCTTATGTGTCTGGCTTCTTTCACTTAAGCATGATATTCTCAGGGTTCGTCCACGGTGTAGCCTGTGTTAGCATGTCATTCCTTTTTTTTTTAAAGTTTATTTATGTATTTTGAGGGAGAGAGAGACTGTGTGTGTGTGTGTGTGTGTGTACACGAGCAAAAGTGTGAAAGGGGGAGGGGCAGAGAGAGAGGGAGACAGAATCCCAAGCAGGCTCTGCACTGACAGTGGGCCTCGAACCCACGAACTGTGATATGACCTGAGCCAAAACCAAGTCGTACACTTAACCAACTGAACCAGCACCCCCACTCTACATTCTTTTTTATGGTTAATGCTCCATTGTATGGATAAGCCACAGTGTATTTATTTGTTGGTGGGTTGTTTCCACTTTTCTGGCTAGAGGGAATGCGAACATTCGTGCTACAGCATATGAACAAATGCTATGGACATTTGTGTACAGGTTTGTGTGTGGCCATATGTTTTCATTTTTCCTGGCCATATTCCTAGGAGTAGAGTTGCTACTGACTCTGTTTAATCTTTTGAGGAATATTTGCCTTTAGTTTTTGTTTCTTTTAAAAAAATACTTATTTTTGACAGAGAGAAAGAGAGAGAGAGAGAGAGACAGACAGAGTGTGAACCAGGGAGGGTCAGAAAGAGGGGGAGACACAGAATTTGAAACAGCTTCCATGCTCTGAGCTGTCAGCACAGAGCCAGACACAGGGCTTGAACTCATGAATTGTGAGATCATGACCTGAGCCAAAGTCGGATGCTTAACTGACTGAGCCACCCAGGCGCCCCACCTTTAGTATTTTTTTAAAAATTTTTTAATTTTTATTTTTTTAAAAATTTTTAAATGTTTGGGGCGCCTGGGTGGCTTAGTCGATTAAGCGTCCGACTTTCACTTGGGTCATGATCTCGCGGTTTGTGGGTTNTTTTTTAAATCTCTGTGCCCAATGTGGGGCTCAAACTCGTGACCCTGAGATCAAGACTCACACACTCTACCCACTGTGCCAGCCTGGCATCCCTACCTTTAGTTTTAAGTACAAATACAATTCAACCATCTTTTTTATTCCTTGATTCCTTTAACAGAAGGTTAGAGATGTCATTTCTATTTCTGTAAGTGGGGGAACTGGGGCCCAGGGCACTCTAAGGGAAGCAAATAACAATAGCTACCATTTGTGTCGAGTGCGGGCCGGTGCCAAGCACTGTGTGAAGCGACCTAGCTGCAGTAAGCCATTCCAGCCTTATGAGAGTCCTAGGAGGCTGCTTTATATTTATCTCCATTTCCTGGTTAGAAAATTAAGTGTTCTGAACAAGGCCATATGGTGGTGTGGTCCAAGACCTGACCCCAGTTCGATCTTAATTCAATTTTAGGCTCTCACTGGCTCCCTATGCTATTGGGCGGACTCCAGAGGGTCAGTGAATCTCTCCTGAGCTTCTAGCATCGTAAGGTTTACCTGACATCTTCTGCTTGACCTGTGCCACACAGGATACTCTGGACCACCCTTTGCTCTCCTTTCTTCTTAGTCTCCCTGGGTCTTCCACTGGCTCTTCCCTTCCTAATGGCTCTTCCTACCCACAATTTCCACCCCTTCCACATTGCCAGAATGATTTGTCGAAAACGCAGTTCTGGTCAAATCACTCAAGATACAATTCTTCACATTCTCCATTACTACTGAAGCAGATCAAGTTCTATACGTCATACACTGGTCTATAAGACCCTCCTAATCTTTCCCCACCCACTGCTCTCCCTCTTCATACCCTACAATCCAGCCATAAAAAACTGCTTGCATCTCCCCAGAAGCACCTCCATATGTCATTTCCCTGGAACTTTGCATAAGCAGCTCTCACTGCCGGGAGTGCTTTTCTCCACTTCTTTTACCTGGGGGATTCTTACACATCCTTCATGCCTTATCTTAAATGTCTATCTCCTCTCTAAAGCTTTCCTCATCTGATGGTTCCCTCCCTGACCTCTCAAAACACCTTGTTTTGATGTCTTCAACACAGACTTTTATATTCGTCTCCCTAGCTGGACCGTGTGCACTCTGAGCATAGAGATTGGTCTTTATTTCATTCTGTATATTTCCAGGCATAGACCAAAAGCTTGCATGGTTGAACGAGCAAATGAATAAATGTTCTATATCTGCGATGTCCAGTATGGCAGCTACAAGCTACATGTGGCTAAGGAGCCCTTGAAATGTAGCTGATCTCAAATGAGATCTGTTTGAAATCTAAAAACACACTGGATTTCCTATATTTAGGGTGGGGAAAAACATAAAATATCTCGGGTAATTTTTATATTGATTAAATACTGAAAAATAGTATTTTGCATGCATATTGGCTTAAATGAAATATATTAGTAAAAGTAACATCACCTGTTTCTTTCTGCCTTTTTTTAAAAGTTGATTTATTTATTTTGAGAGAGAGTCAGAGACAGAGTGAGCGGGGGAGGGACAGAGAGACAGGGAAACAGAGAAGCCCAAGCAGGCTCTGTTCCCACTGCCAGCGCACAGGCCTCTGTGGGGCTCAAACCCATGAAACTGTGAGATCATGACCTGAGCTGAAACCAAGAGTCAGATGCTTAACTGACAGAGCCACCCAGGCGCCCCACTTTCTACTTCTTTTTTTTTTTAACGTGGTTAGTTAGACGTTTTAAAATTACATATGTGCTTGTTTCTCAGCTTCTTTCAGTGTAAACCATTTTCTGCACGGCAATCAGAATGATTCCTTAAAATGTCAACTGAATCATAAACAGTTGAGTCTCATTATTAGTGATAGTTGTATTCTATAAGTCACTGTAAACACTAAATTAGCGAATATTGAACTACCGCTCCTATGGGAAATACAGGGTAGGGTTTCTGCCAGCATCCGGTCATATTTGCATTAACTGATCGGCATATAACCATGTTTTGTGGGTGTTTCTATTTAAAGACATCTTATTTACTATATGCTGCTGATTCGGTGACACAGAACTAACAGCCAGCAGCACTGTAACTTATAACGGAAACAGTTTTTCTAATTCAGGTGTTTTCTCCTAAAGGCACATCACAGCCTTTCTGTGCTTAGCAACACTGGACGGTGCTTGGGGGCTATACTCAAGGACCATTTTAAACAGCACAATCACCCCAAAAAAGCACAAAAAGGCAAAAGACGTGGCACTAAGCATACACAAAGGCACGTGCTCACAGTACGAGAGTTAAAGCAGAGGGCTGCTTTATCTGACCTCAGCTTGGACACTGCACCGGGCATCTAAAGCCTTTCCCACTCTGTACACGTCCGCCGAACAGCACCGTCTCAGTAAGCATCGGCTGACTAAACGAAAGAAGGAAGGTGCACCTTGCTCGGATGCATGCGCTGGTGCTCGGAAGCTGGGCGGGAGCGTCAATTGGGTCCTTCCACTATCTTCCTGCTCCTCTTTGGCTGGACACATCCACCGGCCCTCCCACGTGTCCGGCCTTTGCCGAAGCTCCTCCGCTCACCCTCACTTCCCCAGCGACCGTCACGTGCGCCCGAGGCCCCGCCCCGCGCTGACCTCATGGCTCCGCCCCCCACCGTGACGCCCTGCTCTAAAGCCTACCCGCCTCCTTCTGACAGACGCGCGACGGCGAGCTGCGGAGGTAGCTGTTCCTGCTGCTGCAGACGCAGCGGGTGCCACGGGGTCGGTGAGTCGCCTCGACCGCTGGAGACAGCGTCCCAGGGAGCCCCCTGGGAGCAGGGCTGGACGCGCGCAGCACCGGGGGGGGGAGGGGGAATGACCTCGGACCGCGGAGCCCCCAGCCCCCGCCTGCGGCGCCTGCGCGGTGCATGTCGGGCACTGTGGTCACCCCGACCAGGGGAGCGCGCCTCAGGCGCACAGACGGACTACATCTCCCAGCGACCTTTGGGCGGGCGGGGGGCGGCGTGCGCGCAAGGCCCCGCGGGGCTGAGGGTCTTGTCCTCCCAGCGACTGGACCCAGGCCTGTTTTCGGTGTTCGCTCGGCCTCGGGCGCCCGGCCTCCCGAGGTAAAGGGTCCCCGGGGACGGCGCAGCGGGAACTGATGCGATCCAGAGCGGCCCTCGGTGTTTTGACGTTGCACCGTCGCTGGGTTGGTCGGCCCCCCGCGGGGCTGCGGTTCCAGCTTTGCCAGGCCCGGGCGGGCGCCGGGGCTCGGTGCCCTGGGGGCTGCCAGCCCGCTTCTCGGGGTCCCGCTCATCATCTCTCCCACATCCCCTGTAGGGAAGGTTGGAGAAATACCGTCTCCGGCTTTCCGCCGCGGCTGTCTACTCGAGGAAAGGGGGTCGGGAGCAGGGTCCTTGTGACAGAAGCCCCTGCTGAGCTCCTCGGTGACCTTGGCAGGCCCGAGGGGCCCGCGCGCCTCCCCCGCCCGTCCTCGCTTGCCGACGTCTGTAAATCTCCGCGTCCGCTCGGGGCCCGCAAGCGTCTGGGCCGGCAGGGAGTCATTGACCTGGCCTGGCTTTCAGTGTGGCTTCGTGCCGTCGAGGACCTCGGTGTAGTTGAACTCACAGCTTTTTCGAGCCCTGCTCTGGGCACCTGTTCGTGGGTGTGCGTTTCTGTTTTCTTCTGAATGTTCCCAGGAGGCTTCTCAACAGGTGTCAGGTAAGGAGCTAGTGGCTCAGAGTTTCTCCAGTGTGGGTCTGAGATCGTCTGCCTCAGAATCACCAGGGCCTTTGTTAGAAGGGCTGATTCCTGGGGGCCGCCCCCCGCGTTTCTGATTCAGCAGTTATGGGATGTGGCTAGGACTGTTTAATAAGCTCCCCAGATAATTCTCAGTCACGTTTGGGGTTGAGAAGCTTTATCCTAAAGTGAAAAGGATGGAGGTCCTGGGGCACAGCATTTATACCAGGTTTGTACGTATCCTGGACCCTGCCTCGGGGCTGGCTGTGTCTGGGCAAGTGTGACCGCTCTCCTTGGCACATTGTTTCTTTCCTCTGGGCTGAGTTAGGAGTTGGGAGGAAGGACGTATGCCAGCTCTGTCTTGCCCTCAATCCCCGCATTTAATCATGAAGAATTTGAAACATACCTAAAAGTTGAGGGAACTTTACACCGAATGTCCATAGACCACCACATAACGTTTAGAACATTTTATTGGATTTTATCAGAGATCTAACCAACAGGCCGTCTTGTTTGTTTATGTGCGTCAAAGTAAGTGGGGACATCAGTCTGTCTCCCTCCCAAATAGTTCAGCATGTATATAACAGAGGCTTAGAATTCTTGCATGTTGTTTTTTAAGTAACTGAAGCCCTGGGTTTTGAAGGTTTATCTCTCTGTGTTCCATCCCTAAGGAGCTAAAGGAGTTTGGAGGTTTTTCCATAGGATGGGCCTTTGGAACCAGGAAAGAACTTTACACATGCTCTTACAAAGACTTGAAAACAGTGGGCCATGGCTCTAAAATCACTAAGAGCAGAAACATGGGATGTGGGACGTACAGTAACATGTCAGGGAACACAGTTGTTTTGAGGGGGCACGAATGAAATGTATCCTAATAGATTGCCCCAGCAAGTCCTGCTGGCAGCGGATGATATGTTGTCAGCCCGAATACTGTGTCTCTGCTCTTTACAGTGTAAGCTTGCCTGGTGGGAGCCTGCTAGTTTGGTGCGTTTTCTAAAGTTCCAGGGGAGCAGGGCTGCGTAGCCCAGTTGACAAGCTTTCAGTCCCCTGGGCTGAGGTGCTTTGTTTTGTAGCCACGAACACCACCCCCTAATCCTTT
>NW_027529647.1:845032-897428 GCF_008692635.1 Crocuta crocuta
GGGGAGGGGGGGGCGGGGGGGACAAAGAGACAGGTCCTGTGGAAATTTGTTTCCAGTTTCAGAAACAGTATTCAGAGGGCATGCACATCTTTTTATTCGTGGAGGACAAAGGGGAATGTGGCGGTTAGAGTCATGGCACCTTGTATTGATGTCTGTGTCCTTACATGAAGGAAAGCGGTCACGCTGGTGAGAAGACAGCATGCAGGGGGAGCTCAGCACATAATGTGGGCCCTCAGTGGGGAGGAGAGAGGAGAGCCAGGCTCACGGGGGAGGAGGGAGGCGAGAGCTTTATTATGCCTCCCCAAAGGGACTTGGAAATGGAGTGTACAGGGTGGGAGTGTGCCAGTTTCTAGAACCCCACAGGCGGCTTCCGGCTCCCCATCCCTGCAGTCGGGATTCTCCCAGGCACCCCTCCCCAGGAGGTGGTAGAGGCTGCATTGCAACTGAGTGCTGCAGAGGAGAGGGGCGCATGGCCTGGGCCTGTGGCAAAGCCTCTCCCCCAGGAGGGCAGCCCACCCAGAGAGATGCGGGTCTGGTCGCTCTTGAGCCTGCAGATCAAGCGCCTCCCCTGCTCTGTGAGTCCTCGGGTTCTGGTGACAGTGGTGGGGTTCTGGGGCCAATGCTGTCTAGACGAGGCAGACCCTGCTGGAGGCATTTCTGTCACTTCCAAGCTGTGTGACTAGGCATTTGCCCTCCCAGAGCCTCCCTTTCCACATCTGTGATAGATGAAAAGCAACACCCCGGTGAGATAGACCTGTATCTGCTCATGCTGAAAGCTTAGTGTCCCCTAATGTTAGACAAAGTAAAACCAGTACAAAACCATGCAGTGCAGGGTAAGGAAGTCCAGTGACATTCTGATTGCTTCCGTAAAAGTGGTTGCGATGTTTTTGGTAATGTCAGATCAGTTTTCCAGAAAGCATTTCTCATCATCGTTTTGGTGCTCCTAATCCGGGGGTACTGTGAGCCCCTTCGTGTCCTCTTCGTGGTCTGGACCCTGAGAGCCCCAGCACCATTGATTCTTACCACATGGAGTTGTCATGGAGGTCCAGTAAAAACTGGGGATGTGTTGGATACATAATGTGCCCAGTAAGTGTTTGTTCAGTCTGAATTCAGATCTATTCCAGTGTCTGTTTTCCCTTGAAGGAGAAATAGAGACCAGAGAAGGCAGAAGGAGGTAGAGTGGGCTGGAGTGATGTCTTGGGGTGGGGTTAGGGGGAGAATTCGAACCATTTGTTCTTCCAGAAGGAAGTGAAACTCCTCACAGTTCTAATCACTCTTAAGAGCAAAGGTCTTACAGGCTGGGAAGGCAGCAGCGAATGCAGCCGTGTTCACGGGAGTGCTCCTTGTACCTGCTTTGGGCCCACCCGGCAGCACCCACACCTATGTTCCATCCTTGCAGCATCAGGGAGGCCACACAGGTCTCCGTCCCAACTGAGGAGTGATTTACTGAAGATCACGAGATACTGGCACAGCAGACTGGAGGGAGCAAGGCTGAGGGGAACCCGGGCTGTCCCGGCCTCATCATGAATAGTGCTCCAGGGCATTGACTGTGACTCTAGAAAGGGGGTCTTCTGGATTTTTGGCCATAAACAAAGTCCCTTTCATCAGGAAGCCAGGGACTCCCATCTCTGCCGTGGCTGTGTTCTGCCCCAGTGGCTGTGGGTGGTGGGCGTTTGGGCCAGGAATAGCATAGGAAGCCTGGTTAGGCCAACCCCAATCCTCACCAACTCGCTTATTCAGCATACCCATGCCAGGGGCTTGGCAGGTCTGCAGGGACATGAGTGGGAGAGCTCCCCACTCGTTGCTCTGGTTGGGAGGTGAGTAAAATGTGAAGGGAGTCACAGGGAAGGCAAGGGGTCGGGGGAGGCGTGTGGAGGTTGAGAAGGGGTCTGTGTAAGGTCCTTTGGTAGGGGTGCGGTTTGGTTTGGTTGGAGAAGAGCAGATTGTAGTCTGGGTGGCTACAGGAGAGAGATGTGGAACATGGGGTCAGGTCTAGACTTCTCCCCTTAGGCCTTGACCAGTAGATGAGAAAGTGGATCTCAGACCTTTCTGAACCATGGCATTGGCAGGACTTGCCAGAGCAGGGCCAGAGAAGAGTCCGGAACACCTCTCAGACATCCATCTTGGCGACTGGGGCTACTGCTAATGACATAGGGCCTTCGGGTTGGGGAGGAGCCCCTGCCCAGAGTCAGCCCGGCTGCATTACTCATCCACCCTGTCAGCCAGTATTTGACGTGCTTCCCAGAGCAGTGGAGACACTGGCCCCAGACCCCTGTCCGTGCCCTCTGGGAGCTGCCGGTCCTGCTGGCGAGGCTGAGCCCTTGACCACAGTGTTCTTGTGCTCTCTGCTCGTTGTGACTCAGGTGTCTCAGGCCTGGAATCCCTGCCCTCCATTCTGCACCTGGAGCACCTGCCTGGGTTCTCCTTTGGGTTTTGCTCAGTACCTTTTGCAAATTCTTCCTAAGTGTGAGCTGGCTTGCTCGCTGGATCTGCAGCTGCCTGAGGGCAGGGACCACAAAGTGAGTGACCATCATAGAGCGGCCCATGAAATGTTAGCTGAATTAAGGAGTCAAGAATCTGAGTCTTCAAACAGGTGGTCCTTGAAAGAAGGAAAAGACAAACAGAGTGACAGCCGTGCTGAGTAACAGCGACCCTTCCCAGGCCTGGGAGAGTGTGCACTGCTCCAGGCTGAAAGGCCCCCTCTCACCCCTCCTGCGGTCCTGGACTCTGGGGCATTCTGTGCTGTCTGAGGCTCAGGCCTCATGCATCGCTGCCTGACAAACTGTAATCTTCACCTATTTCTGTGTTCTACCTCCCCCCAGATGTGAGGTCTGTTAAGACAGAGGTCTTTCCCCGTCTTCAGGGCCTAGGTAGTACCTGGCTCATAGGTGTGCTGGGTACTTATGTGTTGAATAAAATCGCATACTGTGTCTGCATTTCAGCTGTCCTATCTTTGTAAGGGCTGGTAAGGTCCTGACGTATAGGGACCATGGTCTGCGTGTGCTCTGGCGCTCCGTGAAGTAGAGGTAACACAGCATCGCCTACAGAGTTGAATTCCCAAGTGAACACGCAGTGGCTAGGTTCTCCGTTCAGCTGGTAGAGTAGATACCTCATGGTCCATCAGCCCTGGAAAGGCCTTGAGTGGTCTGTGAGCTCAGAGGCTTGCAGGAAGTGGGCTCCTGCGGAGGCCGCACACGTGCTCCCACCTTCTGGTCCTCCCGAGCCCTGCCCTCACCGAGGGGAAAGCAGGAGGACTGGTCAGCTCACTTCACTTGTTTCTCTTTCGTCTCTGGGTGCAGTGAAATCCGTGTCAGCTCACATGGTGGAATTCCTGTGTGTGCAGCCCTTTTGGGAGTGTGAGATCCCGCTTGAGCATACTTTCAAGTACGTGTGAGAAGAGAGACCGGGCTGAGACCGGTGCAGCGAATGCACACCAGGCATGAGGCAGGACCCTTCTCTGAGCGGCTGGGCCGCTCGCAGTCCGAGAGCAGGGGGGTGGGGGGGGTAGATAGGTGCTCCCTTTCCTTGCCCACCGCTATCTCCAACGCTGCCCCCTGCCTCTGGTGGGTGCCTAGAAAATGTCTGAAGAGTAATCAGTGTCAGCTGAGACTTTGGACTGTGTGATCTCTAATGATATTTCTGGCCTGAAAGGTGGTCTGTAGATGCGTGACTCAGAGAGAGGTATGCATGTGGCCATAAATAAGGCAACCCCAGATGCAGCATGAGCTCCCATTTTCCCAAGGAGAAGATCGAAAACCATTCTTCTGTCCCAAGTGGCATGAGTAAACTCTTTGGATCAGATGTCTGTTGAAAGTGATAGGAATTTAGTTAATCTTCCATATACTATTTCGTGTAACGTAATTACAAAAATATTTTTTTACTGTGTTTTATTTATTTCTGAGAGAGAGAGCGCGCGCGCAGGGGAGGGTCAGAGAGAGAGGGAGACACAGAATCTGAAGCAGCCTCCAGGCGCTGAGCTGGCAGTCAGCACAGAGCCCGACGCGGGGCTCGAACCCACGAACCGTGAGATCATGCATGACCTGAGCCGAAATCGGGACGCCCAACCGACTCAGCCACCCAGGCGCCCCATTGTGTAATGTAATTTTAAATACAGAGTAGAGGGCACCTGGGTGGCTGAGTCGGGTGAGCATCCGACTTCGGCTCAGGTCATGCATGATCTCACGGTTCGTGGGTTCGAGCCCCGNAAAAATAAAGAATAAAATATGGATTAGGTGTATTCCTCACTCACGTGTCCCAGAGCACTTTTGTTCCCACTCTTCCCTTTCACCTTTGTGGACACCATGTTGTCACGGACTCTGGCCTCACTTGATGGGCACGCTTCCACTGGAGAGCGTGTCCCTGGACTGTTCTGGTTTCTCAAGATTTTTCCATTGGTCCTGCAACATAGCCACATACTGTGTGCTCTTTAGAAGGTTGTCTCTGACAACATCCAACCATTGCAGTGGTCTTTAGAAGAATTACTCATCTGCAACATATCGTCTGGTTTTTCACTTTTTTCATTTGTGTCATCCAGGTGACCTCTAGAAGCATGTCACACCGGTGCTGGTGAGGTTGCTGCAACCCCTGTTATGCACCTAGCTGTGCTTTGTTTAAAATAATTCAGAGAGGGGCGCCTGGGTGGCTCAGTCGATTGAGTGTCTAGCTTCGGCTCCAGTCATGATCTCATGGTTTGTGGGTTCGAGCCCCACGTCGGGCTCTATGCTGACAGCTAGCTCAGAACCTGGAGCCTATCTTCGGATTCTGTGTCTCTCTCTTTCTTTCTTTCTTTCTTTCTTTTTTATTTATTTCTAGGAGAGAGAGAGACAGCGTCAGCAGGGGAGGGTCAGAAAGAGGGAGACACAGGGGTGCCTGGGTGGCTTAGTCGGTTAAGCGTCCGACTTTCGCTTAGGTCATGATCTCGCGGTTCGTGGGTTCGGGCCCCACGTCGGGCTCTATGCTGACAGCTAGCTCAGAACCTGGAGCCTATCTTCGGATTCTGTGTCTCTCTCTCTCTCTCTCAAAAATAAATAAAACAGTTAAAAATAAAATAATTCAGAGAATGCCCTGGAACAGGAAGGATTTAAATGATGTAGAGATATTTCCTCACTGCTCTGGGCGGGGAGACCTGGACAGGACCTGGAGGCAGGTTAAGCTCCCCTCTTGGGCCAGCAACGACACTCTAGTCATTTGTGTCTGAAATAAGATTCTTCCAGCTGGGTGGCTATGACTGTCGTGGCCATGTGGGTTGATTGCACGTAGGGCCTCGTGCTTTTACGTGGATCGGAATGGTATGTCTTTATCTGAGATAACTGATTAAAATGGAGTCAGTCCAAAGACTGCTTTATGTCAGCTCAGTGGAGGCAGAGGTAAGGATTTTTTCTTTTCAGGGCTTCATGGTTGCCTAAGTGATGGTTCTTTAGATTCCTTGTGCTTCTAAAATTAGCTGGCCCTTTAGTTCATAAGCCCTGCCTGTGGGACAGGTGCAGATGACTCGTTTATTTAATGGTGGCTGCAGCTGCAGCTGTTTTCCACCCTCATTCCATCCTTATTCTCTCCTGTTTGTGCTTCCTCCCCTGTGTGCTTCCTCCCCCTCCTCCTGTGTCAGGCTCCCAAGGTCAGTCTGCCTGGGGGGCACCATTGAACGTGGAGGAGATGCTGGACCACAGCTTGGAGGCCTGGCCTGCACTCCCAGCGCCTGCCCCAGCTGGTGGCCTCGGGCGAGCCCAGTAACCTCGCTCGGTTTTGCCGTCTGTTAGGCTCCTCTTATCTGCCCTCCTCTGCCACGTGACCTGCTGGCCGCCAGGCAGGGTCTCCTAGTGAGAACTCCCTTGGATAGCCTTTATGTTCCAGCCTGCAGGGCTGGGGCCTCAGTTTTCCTGGAGGACGCAAGGCGCCTTCGTCCAGAGGACTGGCTCCTGCCGCCAGACTCTCCCGAGACCAGCGTGAAGACGGCAACACAACCTCTGAGGGGACAACTCGCAAATCGTCAGTCCTCGGGTTTGCTTCCTGGAGCATTGCTTTTCCTGTAGGCAAAATTCAGTACAGTTGGGGGTACCTTTCTGGATTGAGGAGGAATACCTCTTCATTGTAACGATTACAGTGAGCCTTTTGGGGAAGGAACCAATCAAAGGAGCTGCGCATCTTAGAAAAACCAGAATCTATACATAGAACTTTATGTGTATTTGTATATAAACAAATGATCCAGAATCTTAATACCCAGAAAAAATAATTCTTCACATTTGGTGTGTAATTTGTATATAAATATATACCTTTAAAGTAGAATCACAGGGCACCTAGGTGACTCAGTCTGTTAAGCATCCGACTTTGGCTCAGGTCATGATCTCACCGGTCATGAGCTTGGGCCCTGCACCGTCAGTGGAATTCTCTGTCAGCCTCTCCCCCTCCTCCTCTGTTCCTCGTGGGATTCTCTCTGTGCCCCTTGCCCACTCGTACCCTCTCTCAAAAAAAAACAAAAAACAAACAAAACTGAAGTAGACTCCACACTACGCGTACTGGCTTTACAAGGCAGTATCAAGACAGTCTTTCCACCTCTGAAAAGAATCCGTGTCATGCTTTGGGTGAGAGCAGTTGGGCTGTATGGATATTCCAGTCGGGTAGCCAGTCCCTTTGGTGGAACACAAGATGTTGATACATACAAACACTTGGCATGTGACTCTTTGCTCACGTGGTCACTTACCTCTAGGACAAGTGCCTTGAAATGGAATTAGTCAAATAAAATGAAGAGGTAGCAAAGTTGTCCTCCAGACAAGTCCTGCTGACCCACTCTGCTGCGGCCCGCGTGCTGCCACTCAGGTCCTCAGAGTGGTTTGCCCAGGCTTTGAGGAAGTCAGCGTGACGTAAAGTGTACAGTTATTACCGTTGTCATCGTCACAGCTCCTGGAGATCTGACTACTTTTTAGTTTAGAACCATTCTTTGAGTCCTGTTTGCCTTTTGATTTTGCTTCTAAGAGTGGAAGCAAATCAGCCTCCTTTATGCTTCACCACACATCTGCGGGGCAGGGGCTGCTGCCGTCGTGTTACAAATGAGGAAGCTGGGGGACCAGGCGGCTGGTGTGGGGTCTGGTGCCCGGGCACCCGTAGGTGAGGATTCTGTCCTTTAAGTTCAACCTGGGACTTCAGGGCTCAGACCTCCTCATGAAAGGGCACAGGTGATGGCTCGTGGGGCTGTCAGCTTGGGCTGGTGTACTAGCTACTCGGAGTGGTGATCTTGATCAGGGAGGAGTGTGCAGGCTAGGTGGGATGGGAGAGGCAGATGGGAAAATCAGATCTGCTTTCTGGTCCTTTCCGTGTCTTTAGCTTGTTTTGAATATTTAGAATTCCCACGGCATCAGATAAGCCCATGTTCACGTGTAAAAATACGTGGTTTGCAGCCACCAGCAACCAGCAATGCTATCTGAGGGAAGGATTGTCTCTCATCCCGCCTCCATCGGTAAGAACAATGGAAATGGGCCACAAGCAGGATTTCCCAGGCCCTCTGGGGCTAGAACTTGGCAGCCCAAGGACCTGCTCAGTGAACCTGTGCAGAGGCAGTGTGAGCTAGAGAAAGCCAAGTCCACGGGAAGTCCATGATGAGAGCTTTTCACTTAGGGACCACTTGTCGACATATCTTCAGCCTAACTAGCACTGTACATTTTTTATAAAGCATTTTTAATGTTTGTTTATTTTTGAGAGAGAGACAGAGCATGAGTGGGGGAGGGGCAAAGAGAGGGAGACACAGAATCTGAAGCAGGCTCCAGGCTCTTTGCCGTCAGCACAGAGCCCGATGTGGGGCTTGAACCCACAAACTGTGAGATCATGACCTGAGCTGAAGTTGGATGCTTAACCAACTGAGCCCCCCAGATGCCCCAGCACTGTACATTTTTAATAATACTTGTATTCCCTCCTCATGAATAATCAACTGGAAATTTACCAGTCATAAGCAATTTCTGATTGTAGTATGTTTGAGAATTGCTAGAAAACTAACACTTCTGTTTCTCTTTGATTATTGGAATTCGGTCTGGCTGCATTTCCTAGGAAACCCAAAACAACCAACTTAAAACATGTTTGCTTCTTTCTCACACAGAAGATACAGGAAGTGGTAATCTCAGTGCAGGCATGGTGTCTCTGTGGTTTTTCGGGGCCTGGGTTACCTTCACTTGTCCTTGGTGTGGCTTCCATGCCCAGGGTCACCTCGTGGTGGGGCATGGCTGTGGGAGCTGCTCATGCACAATCCAGGCCATGGGCAGGAGGGCGGGGGGGTGCAGGGCCCGTCTCCTGGGCAGGGTGGCGCCCCTTTTAGTTCCTTCTTCACTGCACTGACTCACTGGCCAGAGCGTTAGCCGGGTGGTCACAGCTGACTGTAGGAAAGGCTGGGATTGTCTTAGCTAAGACTCTGTTCTGAATAAAAATGGAGTGCGGTGGTCCAGGTAAGGAAACTGAGGCTCAGAGTGATTCAGTAACTTGTCCAAGGTTGTACAGTGTGTCATGGTGGGCAGGATGCCATTGAACCCTGTGTGCTCAAAACTTTATCGCTGGTTGAGAAAGAAAGTTGACATCTTTGTTCCTGAAAACTGAGTGGTTAGGGATCGGGGCGGGGTGTGGGGGGGTGGACCACTCTGGAGAGTGGGCCGGAAAAGAAGCTGCCACGGTGCTGCTGTGATCCTGCCTCTGTGCTCTGGCAGAGCACTCCCTGCGGCCGTGCAGCTGGAACATGGGCTCCAGGCTGGCGCCAGGCCACCCGCAGCAGGTGCAGCCTCTGTCCTTCGTCTGTCACTCACTGTCTAGCCGCTGTCCCCACCCCCTCCTTGGCCTGCTGGTTTCATTAACTCCACCTCCTCCTGGCTTGCTCAGAGAGCCGTTCCCTGACCCCTGGAACCTGCCCCAGTTTTTATGTGCTTTCAAAGTCCCCTGGACTACACTGCACACTTTGTAATTATGTTTGGTGTTTTGGTGTGATTATTTAATGTTTGCCTTACCCCGGGCGATTGTGAGCTTCTGGAAGGCAGGGACGTGCTCTCACTTCCTGCCATGCTACACAACTACGGTTGTGAACAGACAGTTGGTTATTCCCAGAAGAAGCCCTGTCCCACCCTCCAAGGACCTCTGTGCAGTGGCCACCATACAAACCATTCTTAAGCCCAGCCTGGTGACCTGGGAGAACAGAACAGTGTATGGTGTTGCCCAGGGAGTCTGTGGCCGTCCCTGGCAAGTAAGTCCCCCAGTCAACGACACCTCACATTGGCCTGGCCCTTCCGTAGCTTATCCACATCCATGTCTCAGTTCTCACACAGCCTCCAGGGAGGGCGGGTACGGTTTGGATGATGCACTCGTGTGGGCCAGGCCTGCTGAGAGGGGATTCAGCAGGAGTGGAGAGGGCACTCTTTCCCCCCTTTCTGGGTGGCTCTCAGACACCCAAGAGGGCGTTTGGCTTGTTTACCCCGGGCCTGCTATGGGCTCTCAGGCAGGTGCCCAGAGTGTCCAGGCCGAGTGCCCTTCCCAGAGGCGTGACTGCCTGTGAAGCTGGGCCCCTTGGGAGCAGCCATCTGGTACCCCGTACCTAGCATCTCTTCAGGAGTCCCACGGAGCAGGTGGCCTCAGCTTGGCTCTGTGATGGAGGAACTCCGCTGGGCTGAGCTACTCAGGTGGGGTTTGGTTCCGAGTCACTCCAGGATCCTGTGGGGAGCACATACCAGGACCCCCACAGTTGTAGGGGCAGGAGCTGAGTGGCTCCATTTTCCTTCCTGTTGGAAGTTGCTCAGTGAATGATGATAATAGCAGGTGCTGTTGTTCAGTGTTCTGGGCTAGGTCCTGAGTTCCTGCACATGCTGTTTGCCTTAAACCTTGCTCCAGCCCCCCACGGGGCTGTTTACAAATGCTGGGATCAGAGATGCAGTGAACTCACACAGCTGGAAAGGGGTGAGCTGGCTCTGAGCTGGTCACTACTTCCTGGAAAGCCTGCGTGCTGCGGCACGCACGTCCCTGGGTGGGCCAGGCTCAACGGCACTGACCACTCCGGGTCTCTCTGGCCGTGGAACCCCTTGTAGCCTGCGGAGCTCCCCTAGCACAGGGGTACTCGAACAGTGATTTGTGCTGTCTCCTGGAGGCTTCCGGGGGCCTGACGGTCACAACTCCAGCGACGCTAGGTGTGGCCTTGTCCTTCAGCGTGCTGGCTTCACTTTTGTGGTACCACAGCAGTGAGGGCACAACACTGCTCATTATAGTGGCAGTTGTGTTCACCATACCCACATCTCCCACGAAAGAAAGCAGTAAAAATGATTAACTTTATTAAATAATCCTGATCCCCGAGTACACATCCTTTTAACATTCTACATGATGAAATGCGAGTCAAATCAATGCACACACGAAATATGATAGATGCCCCAGGGAGAAGCACATGTACAGTCTGTTGACTTGTGAGCTGAACTAGCTTTTTCACGGAGTACCATGTTTCTTTAAAAGAACGACTGACGTACAAACCATGGTTAACCAGACTTGGGGATTTAGTGGGCATTTTCTTGAAAGTGAACAGTGAGCCCGGTACTTCAAGGAAAACAACTGCCCTCTGTTTTTAGAATTGTTGCCAGTGATAAATTTGTTCTGCTGCTTATGGCCAATGATAAAATGAACTTTTAAGGGGAAGTTGGAATTTTGGAAAATTTGTATCTGCCACTGTGAGCTTTACAGCTTCCCAATAGTTACAGACTCTTCTGATGAGATTGCAGGTGATATGACGGTGTGATTTGCGATTGGAGGTGATACTGATGGTGTGATTTGTGTGTGGGGAACGTTACGTATCATAAGGTGCGTCAGCGCTGTTAGATCTACGTAATCTCAGTGTTTTCCAGTTGAGCCACGTGTGCCCTTAGAAGCCATGCATGTGTAAAAGAGCCATTCCAAATGCATAGTAAACGGGTGAATTGTAACAGAAGCGTAGGAAAAATTCACTAAGGTTTCAGATTCTATATTGCAGCTAATCTTTAAGAAGCTACCACTTGTCAGGTTTAGCTGTGTACGGGAGAACGTCCACAATTACGGATCTGAAAAGACTATTTGAACGCCCATTCCATTTCCAGATACTTACCTGTGGGACGTACTTCAACCACAACAACATAGCACAGTCGACTGGATGGAGGAGCAGACAGGAGAACCCAGCAGGTTTCTTGTAAGCCAGAAATTAAAAAGGATTCCAAAAATGTCAAACAATGCCAGTTGTCTGATGACAGTTGTTTGGGAAGGTAGTTACTTTAACTATTTATGTTGATGTGTATAATGCTCTTACTGTTTTTTAATGCATTAGTAAATACTTTTAAAAAGTCCCCTTTTTCGTTTCTACTATGGTAAGTATTGGTAGATATAACCCACAAAAACATAACCTGTTTAGAGTCCTCAGTAATGGAGTGTGAAGGAGCCCGGAGACTCAGAACATTAGACAACTGCCCTCGCAGGCGCCTGGGGAGACTGATGCCATAAAGTCCTCCTTCTGGGTGCTGTCCTCCACCTGCGTCTCTGCGCCCCTGCGCCCCTCCTGGGTCCTCCAAGAGCGCCTTCTCGTGCACAGATGGGTCTTCGCACCAAGCAGTCTGTCCCTACCCTGGGTCGCCTGGGGGCAGGGCTGGGTAGCCCCTGGCAGTGTTCCGTGTGTGGGACAGTTCAGGTCTGCAGGAGTGCGTCCTGCCGGCCTGGGCCCAGTCCGCCCAGCTCCCCTGGGAAGCCCGCCTGGGCTGCCTTAGGCTGCTGCCGGATGGCCGAGCTTTGGATCAGCAGCAGCTTCTGCAGGGAAGGTTGAATAGTTGGGAGCAGAACAGAGCTCAGAGGCATTTCCCAAGACCTCTAGGTCTTGTGATGTGCGGGGACAGAGGAAAGCAGCTGAAATCCATGCGCCAGAAGGTGGGTGCCTCCTCTGTGTCATGAGGGACCAAAGCTGCCCATCGCTGCTCTGTCCTAAAATTGTATTCAAGATTTTAGTTATGCAAATACACATACCTCTTTGTTTAATGTGTGTGTGTACACACGCATGTAATGAAAGAAAGCCTCACCTCTCTTGACTGTGGCTGCCAAACTTCAACCCCAGAGACGATGACCTTGGTCTGGGTGTTTCTTCTCTGTCTCTTTGATTTTATAACAGTGCACACACAGAGACAGATAGCTACACCTGGGTGGGTTTTGCTTTTGGGGGATGTAATTATAATTCCCATGCCATCCAATCCACCCTTATAAAGTGCAGTCTGGAGTGCCTGGATGGCTCAGTAGGTTGAGCGCCCATCTCTTGACTTCAGCTCAGATCATAATCCCAGGATTGTGGGATCGCATCCCAAGCACGGAACCTGCGTAAGATGTGCACTCTCGCTCTCCCCTCCTCTCCCCTCCCCCCCTCCAACCCTCTCCTCTCCCCCAGTTGCGAGGTCCCTCTAAAATAAAGTGTACAATTCAGTGGCTAAAGCCACGTATGTTCGGAGAGCTGTGCCGCCTTCACCATGGTCTGATTCCACAGCTTTATCATTCCCCCCAGCAGTCGTGTGTTTTGACCCTAAAGGGCTCTGGTCCCCTGCCAGGTGAGTCTGGCAGGTACTAGGCACGTGTCGTCATCACTGTTCATGCAGCTTGGTCCTGAGGCAGGGTTTCTAGTCCCAGGAAGACCAAGACTCACAGAGGCTCACTCAGGGCCACCCGCTTCAAGGCCAGGGCTGACTCCAGACCTCCACTGTCTCCGTGTGTGCCCTGATTTCCTGTTAACCAGTGACTGACATGAGGCAAATCCTTGACGTGCTGTGACTGCGAGAAAGGGGTGGGGTCTTGGATCCTTGCCTTCCTCACCCCACATTGGAACTGTGTCCTGTCCTCGGAGCTAGCCCATTCCTCAGTAGCTGCTTAGAGTATTGTGCTGGATGCAGACGGGGCCTGGGATTGGTGGGGTGGGAGTAGGGATGAGGCAGTAAGACCATTTTGCTTGGTTTTGTGGCCCCATAGCCTAAAGCCCGTAGTGGGCATCTCAGGACATTATTTCCTTCCTCACAGCGGAGGAAGCCCTCACCTGGCCCCTCCAGCTCATCAGAGAAGAAGCAAGAGCCTCTCCATGGGTGCAAGGCCTGGTTACTCTCTGTGGCGTGGCTGATGGTGGAGCCCACCTTGGGGTGCAGGGCAGAAATTTCTGTTCTGCAGTGGGCCTGTGCTGAGTCCTGAGAGGGACAGTCTCCAGTGGCTGCTGGTCCAGCAGGTGGCACTCAGGACTCCATGGGGCTAAGGAGGGAAGCTGTGGGTGGCTTTGCAGAAGGGCCTGGCTCTGTGCCCAGGAGATCCGTGTCCTCCCCCCAGAAGCCTTAGCACCTGCTGCCCTTGTGAAAGTGAGGTCATGGCAGGGACAGGCAGGCCGTGGGTCCACAGACAGACGTGGAGCTGGCTTTCATCTCATTTTAGGGTGACTTGAATGATTCCATTCTACATGGAACCACAGTGGGTCCTAGGCTATGTTGATCGTGGGTGTGGGGGCCAGAGTGGGCCTCAGATGGCTCCATCCTGTCTCTCAGTGGGCCAGGAGCATGTGCAGGCCTGCCCGTGCGTCTCTCTTGCCAGAGACCACTCAGGACCTCTCTCCTGGGCATATCGCCCCCCGGCCTCTGGGGCCCTCCTGAACCTGTCCTCAGCTCCTCAGGGCCTTACCGGCCCATGGCAGGCCATGGCCCTTGCTGTTCGGAGTGGTTTCTTGCTGATCTCAGGGAAGTGAGTCTGTGCTAAGAATTACAGTGGACAGCGTGGGGAGGCTGCGGGCGCAGGGTATGTATCAGAGTCCACAGCACCTTCCTGGGAGTCTTGAACCCTCTAATTCATGAGCCACCTGGCCCACGCTGCCACCCTCGCCCGGCAAAGGTCAGGACCATTCCTTCCAGGCCACCCTCATCCTGAAAGTGCAGTCACAGGGACACTGATCTCCTCTGTCACTTTACCCTTGACGCTCCTGTGACCAGGTGCCAACCAGTAACCTAACCTCCGCTCTGCACACATTTCCAGATCCTGCTTAGTTTCAGCCTCTGGAAACCAAGGTCAGTGGCTTGTAAAGCAGGAGCTATGGGGCTGGGGCAGCGGCACATCGCTTTCATCCAGGACTAAGTGGGGAATCCCTCCATGTCCCCAGAGCTGCACTGGAAAACAGGGAAACAGGAACTAAAGGCCTCATTTAAGAATTGTCCTTGTTGGGGGGCACCTGGGTGGCTCAGTTGATTAAGTGTCTGACGCTTGGTTTCAGCTCAGGTCATGATCTCACAGTTTGTGGTATCAAGCCCCGCATCTGGCTCCAATGCTGACAGCACACAACTTGTTTGGGATCCCCTCTTCCTCTCTGCCCCTTCCCCATTCACTCACTCTTGTCTCTCAAATAAACTTAACAACAAAAAAGAATTGTCCTTCTTGTGTGATGTGCTTTGGCTCACAGAGGGCACCTCTGCTTCCATTGTGGGGTGGAGCCTGAGCTGCGATGGCCTGGCTGCCCCGTCGCTGTGCCCTCACACCTGTGTGCCACTTGGGGTCAGCGCCTCGTTGACTGGCCAGCTGTGGCGTGGGCGGCTGGGTCTCTAGTTTTGAGAACCAGCACTGGCGATACCTTTTCATCCACAGAATCCAGGGGGTGAGAGGGCCATACAGTATGAAGTCCTCTGGGCCCTCAGTTGGACAGGTTTTCAGGCACTTGTTTTTTCAGTTTGTATCTGTTAAGACCAGACTGGGAGACTGAGAGGCGTGTCCTGGGTTTCCGGGGCTGCATGTTGACTTCACTGAGCTCCCAGGACCCCAGGCCTCCCACTCTTGGGAACTGCAAACCGGCAGGGGCGGGGTCTGGCGGCCCCTTCCCTAGCCTCTGGTGATCCGTGCTCCAGCCAGGGTGTGATCTCAAATTACACATTTGCATTTGTAGCTTAATTTGAGCAGTGTGCATTTTTATTGAAAAACTGTTTTGCTTTTGGATGTGTGGGATTTTTTTTTTTTAAGATCATAGCAGTCTTACAGTTATTATTACACCTCAAATGATGGAGTTTTGTGCCATGCACATTGGTTTTATATTGGGAGGTGATGGGGAGTAGAGACTGAATAATAGAAAAGTTCATGATCTGTTTTTCAGAAACCTATTTCCAGACCAAAGGGGCCCATCCCCCGTCTCTGCCACAGGTCAAAGTTCCATAGGCAGCTGGAGGATGGTTCGGATGGAGAGGAGAGGGGAGACGGGAGCAGCAGAGCCCTGCTGTGCTAAGAAGGTGCAGAGACAGGTGGTGGTAGTCTCTGGCCGGAGTGGAAGCGTCCGTGTGCACACTCCAGGCATCCGAGTGGCTGGCAGCTGTGGCTCCTATAGGAACAGGTCCGCTCAGAGTTGGGTGGGCACCAAGGGAGGGCTTTGCCCTGTGTGGCGGGCTCATGCCATCATTATGATGGTGGAATTCCGGAAGCAGAATCCTGTGCTCTAGGAAACCATGGAATTAGATCTGGTGATGATGGTGAAAAGGCCGGCCACGCTTGTGTCTTCAGAGGTGGCCTAAGGGCGCATGTGGCCCCGGGACATGGCAGTGTCTGGAGGACCCAGGCTGGTTCCTCTCTCCTAGCACCCAAGAAGACGGTGGTGCCACCTCAGAGGCATCCCAGATGGTTGTAGGATAGGAGTTTACGGCAGGTGCTGGACCATATTCAGAGACTCTGCGTAATAGTTTTCTGCGGATGCAAGTCAAGCCTCTTAAGGAAAGGTGCCTTTTACTGCCATCGGGAAGGCGCTGGGTGGGCTGATAGGGATCCCCAGGCCCAGCACACACATTCCAGTCCTGCCTGGAAGCAGAAATCATGGCATCCCTTTTAGAGTCTCTGTGGCTTCCCTTTCTTCACTGTGCAGTATTGAAATTCACTTGCAGGCAGGGTTGGGTGGTGGGAGAGTCGTGCCAGGGTCTTAGCTCCACTCTACCTCTTCTATGCCACGTGACCTTGGTTAAGTCCCATCTTTTCTTGGTTTTCATGTCTTCAAAGGATTATTATAATTTGCAACTTAAAAGAACAGGTCATAATATGTAAACACTTGGGAAATGTTCTGCTTCATAGTGGTCAAAGAAGTAAATAACCCAGTGTCATTTTTAACATTACAAATTGGGCAATTAACAGTAGTATCCAAGGTTTGTACTGTAAATTGTCATCATCTTTCCCAAAAAGCACAATATGGCCATTACCCTATCACCTAAGAATTTCACTTCTGGCAGGTTAGACTGAAGGAAATAACCCAAAAAAGGAAAAAACATTAGCCAAACGTTTTCTCTGGTTGTTTGCTTTGTTTTTCTGAAAGTAACAAGAAGCCTTGCAGATGCTTTAATAAGGGTTGGTCAAGTAAACCATGAAGGGACCATCTTAGGGAATATTAAAATTGTTGGTCATGGTGTCTTGTAAGATGGAGAAAATACATGTGACGTGTTAAAACTGTCACACCAGCAACTATATAAAAACATAGGTGACTGTACATACAGACTGGCAGGTAATGTAGAGAGACTGGCTGCATGAGATAAGCTCTCTAGAACTGTGAGATCATGACCTGAGCCTAAATCCAGAGTCAGATGCTTAACCAACTGAGCTACCCAGGTGACCCAATTCACTGGTTTTTAATATATTTTGCAACCATCATTACTACCAGTAATGACTTACAAAAGGAAACTCCATGTTCATCAGTCTCTGCCCACCTCCACGTCCTGAGCCCTGACAACCATGAATACAGTTCTTGTTTCTGGATTGGTCCATTCTGGACTTCTCATATAAGGAATCCCACCATGTGTAACGGTGTGTATCTGGTCTCTTTCACTGAGCATCCTGTTTCCCAGGCCCATCCAGGCTGTAGCATTCCCCTGTGAGTGCACATCAGCACGTCTACAGTTCAGCTATCCGTGTTTCAGTGGTTGGGTGCTCTCAGTTGTGTATACTTTTTGGCTACTATGAATAATGCTGCTGTGAACATTTGTGTACAAGTTTCTGTGTGATTTCCCATTCTCTTGAATATACACACCTGGGAGGGGAATCACCTGGGTCAGGTGGTAACTGTTACTAGCAACCAGACGGTGTAAAGCGGCTGTGTTTTTGTGTGCCCCCCACGCCCGGCAGTGTGTGGGGATTCCAGTTTCTCTACATTAATACTTGTTAATTTCTCGTAGTAACAATGGTACCTCACTGTAGTTTACAATTCCTTTCGGCTAACAGCGTTTGGTTTCTCACGTGCTTATTGAGCATTTGTTTTTATCTTTGGAGAAATGTGTATTCAAATCCTTTGCCGTTTTTTAATTGGGTTGTCTTTTTGTTAATGAGTTAGAGTTCTTTACATAGAAATACAAGTTCTGTAGCAGGTAGAGGATATGTAAAAATCCCCTGTGCCTTGTGCTGTCTCTCCACTTTTTTGGTGGTGCCCTTTGAAGTCCCAAGTTTTTAATTTTACTGACATTGATTTTATCTCTTTTCCTTTTGTTGCTTGGATTTGGTATCTCAGGCCCTGCCACTGATGTGTGAGATTTAATCAGCTTCCTGACTCCAGGCTCCCTCTGCCCCGGCAGTGTTGTCTGGGGCCCTTCATCCCCAAGTGGCTCTGAACTTCACTGGCGGGGCTTAGGATGGAGCTGTTTTTACTGCATGTCTCTTTGTCCTATTTAGAGTTAGTTCCTATTATTTTTATTTCACTTAAAAAAAAAAATTGAGCCCCATTCCAAAATGCTACTAATTTCTAGCCTTCTATGCTGGGCACAGTGAAAAGGATGGGCCTTGCTGAAGGAGACAGGATGCGGTCCCAGGGCAGGAAGGCCCTAGGTTTCCCGTTTCTCCCCAGGGGCCAGCAGCCAGGTGTTCAGGAAGCCATGGGAGGTAAAGAAATGAGGGAAATGTTTCACTCTGCACTTTCCTTCCCACCCTGTTCTCAAGAAACACGAGGGCCTCCGCCTGGCGTGCACAGCAGCTGTGAGAGCTGGGGAGTAGGGAGGCTCCTGTTCCCATTTCTTCGTGCAGTGGGTGCAGGTCTGTGGGGGCCAGTCTGCACCTGGTGGGGAGGGGACTTGGGATGGCAGCTGAGAGGAAGGGGAGCTGAGGCGGTGGGCAGGTGGGAGGGTGCTGTGCTGGGATGGGGGGCCGAACCAGCCGAACTGGGGAGGGAGTGTGGCTGAGGCTCTGCCTGCCTGTTCTCCCCCTGAACAGCTCCCCAGAGCCCTGCGTGTGTGCGCCTCTGGCAGCGGAAGGAGCCTGTCCTGCTTCCCCTTCTGAGTACCTGGGACTCGAGGTAACAAGCCTTCCAGATCCTCTCCCACAAGCAAGCCACAGTGCTCTGGCACGGAGGCAGCCTGCTCCCCTGGGGGAGGGAGGGCGGGTCTGCCTCACCGGGTTCTGGCCTGGATGCAGGGGGCATGGGTGATGGCGCAGGATGGTGGCTCTGGGGCTAGCATATCCTTGGCAATGGTGGGGCGTCTCCCGGGCTTAGAGGGAGCCCAGTGACTCCAAATCCCTCTCTTGAAGAAATTGGTCCTAGTCCACAAGTCCTGTTCCCACTCAGAGCACAGAGATTTATGTGGAGAAGTAAAAGTACCTTCAGCTGCAAGGGCAAGCACGCCTGTGGGAGCAGTCATGGGAGGCTGTGTGCTTGGGCTCTGAGGTCGGTCACAGGCTGGTGCCCGACTGGCATGCAGAGGCTGGGAATTTAGTTCACATCCGGCTTTTTACTCCATGTCCAGGAGAAGCAGCAGAGATGCCCAATGAGCCGCCCCCTCCTTATCCTGGAAGCCCCACGGCCCCCCTTCTGGAGGAGAAGAGCGGAGCCCCGCCTACCCCAGGTAGGGCTCCGAGCTCTGGATGGTCTGGGCTCCTAAAGGCTGGTGCTGGACTCTGCAGCCGCTGCCCTCTGAACTTCCTCTCCCTGCCCTTCTCTGTCCAGGCCGTACCTCCCCAGCTGTGATGCAGCCCCCACCAGGCATGTCAGTGCCCCCAGCAGACATTGGTCCTCCACCCTATGAGCCACCAGGTCACCCGATGCCTCAGCCCGGCTTCATTCCCCCGCACATGAATGCAGACGGCACCTACATGCCTCCGGGTAAGGATGACTGGGGGGCACGGGGTCTGCCCTGGCCGTGCGCCCAGTGTGTTATCTGGGCTGCCGTCCAGCCTTTGGTGCAGTGTGTTCTCTAGTGAGAGGGGGGCTGCCCCTGGGTGCGGGCGGGGGGTTGGTGGAGACACACGTGTCCTAGAGCAAGGCGCGGCTATGTAGGTACTGTGGGCAAGCAGCGTGAGCCCTGGGCCCTGCTCGGGGGGGATGGGTAGGGCTAGCTCCTGGGAAGGCCCCTCAGGCGCAGTGAGAGGTACCGACTCATGGGTGCTGCGGGGGCCTCTCCCTGACAAGGTCTGGAGTCCATAGTGGAGGCCTGAGCTCCTGCTCACCCAGCAGTTCTCCAGAAGGACTTCTCAGGCCGGAGAAAGTCCCAGGGCTCTTGCATAGGCGGCCCCAGGTTAGGGGGGTCCGGTCCCAAGTATTTCATGCAGGATCTGCTGCTGGTGGGAAGGAGAGCCCTGTGCGCAGGAGAGGGGCTGGGCTGGTGTGCGGCAAGGCTTTCCCTCCTGCGAGGCACAGCGCCCGGTCCTCTGTGTGCCAGAAGCAGGGAGCAAACACATGAGGCGGAGACCAAGGACATGAGGCCTCCTCCCAGCTCTGCCATGTCTGACTGGACCAAGTAGCTGCTCTGTCCTGGTGCTCACAGGCTCGGGACCAGGAAGGGCTGGGAGAATGTGGTGGTCACCTTGGCCCAGGGCCTGGTCCCTGAGGCCTCATTTTGTGTCCTGGGGACCTTGGGGCTTTGTGCTTACCTCTCACGTGGGGCAGGTGGCAAGCCAGTGACGTCTTTGTTGTTTTCTGTGCCGTTCCAGGTTTCTACCCTCCTCCAGGCCCCCACCCACCCATGGGCTACTATCCACCAGGGCCCTATCCACCGGGGCCCTACCCTGGCCCAGGGGGCCACACTGCTACAGTCCTAGTTCCTTCCGGGGCCGCCACCACGGTGACGGTGCTGCAGGGAGAGATCTTTGAAGGTGCGCCTGTACAGACAGTGTGTCCCCACTGCCAGCAGGCCATCACCACCAAGATCTCCTATGAGATTGGCCTGATGAACTTTGTGCTGGGCTTCTTCTGCTGCTTCATGGGGTAGGTCATGTGGGTGCTTGGTGGGGGAGGGGCTGGAGTAGGTCTGGGTGCCCTGAGTGACTTGTCCTCCAACCTCTCCGCCTTCCCGGTCTCTGATTCAGGTGTGATCTGGGCTGCTGCTTGATCCCTTGCCTCATCAACGATTTCAAGGACGTGACGCACACATGCCCCAGCTGCAAAGCCTACATCTACACGTACAAGCGCCTGTGCTAACGGAGCCGGGACTGGACTCCCTGCTGTCAGTCTGGCTCCCTGTGCTTTTATTCCCCTTGCTCAGTGGCTCGCTTCCCTGCTCCCACTTGGGGATGGAAGCCGTTCCAACCGGTCCCCTGGAAGTCCTGTCCTTTTCGGCTTGCCCTTCCCTGAGCATCTGACTCTTTGGCAAAAATTCTGTTGGATTTAAGGCCAAGAGTCAGCGAGTGGCAGGGGGATGGCACTGAGCCGTGTTTTGCTTGGTGTTTGTGACGAGGAAGATAAACTGGGAAGGGTTTCCTCGCACGGTCTCCCTGCTGGGGTCTCATTCCTCCATTTCTGTACAAAGTATGGATTTGGTCCTGACTCTCCCTGGGACCAAAAGCAGCCAGAGCAGAACTGGGGCCAGCACTGGGGCTATAACTGTAGCCACAATTATTTCTCATCTGCTGGGCCAAGAGTGGGGGAGTGGACTCAAGCAGGACAGGGTCATAAAGCCTGGCTCTGTTTCTGGGGTGCCAGAGGTGGTCACGAGAATTAGACGGAATGACTCTGGCCCTCAGAACTCTTACCATCTTGTCCAAATGCCCAGGAGTCACCTGGGGTAAGGTAGGGAGGTCAGCACACCTGCAGGTCACTTACAGGGTGAATGGTTAGGCCCTGGCTTGCCAAGAAGGGACTTGCCTCTGGCCCCTGCCCAGCTCCCTTTCTGGCTACCCCTCCACACACCCTTGTCTTTGCTAAGGCCAGAAGGAATGCCCCGGAGCCTAGCCCATCTGCCTATCCCACGTCCTTGCTGTGTGTGGGCAAGACCTTTGCCCAGTAGCTGGTACAGCCCAGCCAGGACTGGAGAGGACGGGGGCCTCCTTGCAAGCACACTCCGATCTGCAGTGGTTCTCCACGGATCCTCTTCCCAGTGAATGCTGGGCCTCCTCCCAGCTGACTCGCTGTCACTGTGCTTGTTTTAACAGCAGGTACTGCGGCAGGAGCAGCTGTGGCACTGGATGGGGACAGGCTGGGGACGAGGAAGGAGCAGCCACATGTGGCGAAAGTGCCCTGGTGGACACCTGCCCTGGGCCTGAGCCCACACTGTATCTCCTGGTTTGTCTTGTAAACTTGCTCACGTGGACCGCTGTACCCACCGCCCCTCTCCTCGTCTCGCACTGCCACTGCATGGCCTCCCGTCACTGTGAATCATGGCTGCTCTCAGTCTGTAGTTTCTCATTAAATTGGCCCTTTAACTCCCCTGCCCTGGGCCTCTGCTCTCTCGCCTGGCTTCCTTCTTCAAGGGAAAGAGGGTGGGGCTAGAAGTGGTCAAAGGGCAGGGGCTTGAGTCCTCAGGGTCTTAGTGCTTATAGTTAATTGACTGCCCAGAGAGGACACTGAGCCACACCAGAATGCAGTGTGGACGTGGGATTCTAGCTGTGACCAGGCTGGGGTAGGAGTCCACTTCACTGCACTGTAGGGTCACCTTACTGTCTGATCCTGATCTCACCCGTCTCCACACTGTGGCATCTGCCCACACAGTCTGCAGGCTAGAGTCCTGTGGCTTGGGCTCAGGGTCATCCCACTTTGCAGGCAAACGCCCTTGCTCCCTGAAGCAAGACAGAGCGAGCCACTGGTGCCTAGGCTTCGGTATGAAGGCTAAAGGGAAGCAGGCAATCTGCCCCCAGGTTTTGAGCCAGCTCCTTCCCTACCCATCAGCTGTGAAAGTGGGTTGGTCAGTAGTTGAAGACAAAGTTTTCCCACCATTTAATCCTTTTTTGAATAAAACTTTTACAGATCCTGAATATATAAAACAGGAAACAGATTCCTATCAATAAAAATATTTAAGTTCACACTTGTATTTTAGACCATGAATTGTTATATAACGCTTTTTATACTATTTATAAACAAATTATCTCAAACTATAGGAAACCTCCAAAGCACTTCCGAGAGAAAATCACAAGAGCAGATGGTAGATTTGTGAGACACAGTGACTTTGCTCGGGGCAAAGGGCTGTAAGGTGACCAGGAGTGTTGGGAGCACAAGGCCGAGAGTGGCTGAGAAGGATAATGTTCGCGCCAGGAAAGGAGGAGGCAGCGGTCAGAGTCCACTTTATTGAGTGCTGTAGCGTTTACACAGGTCAGAGGAGGAGACAGGCCACAGCTAAACAGATGCCCTCTCCGGGGTTTCTGCTTGAGCCGTATGACGACTGACTGTTCAGGACAGAGCTCCCAGGGCCACTGAGGGAGCCCCCTCCCTTCCACAGAGCCACAGCAGCCTGGGTTTGCTGGTTGCTCTGTTCCCACCAGGGGAAAAACACCCACCTAAATGCCAGCACAGGAATAATGAAAGGAAGGAGCCTCAGGGTGAGCAGTGTGGACGCCTCGGGAGCAGAGCAGGTTTCAGAGACTCAGCCTGGCCTGCTGAGCTGCACTGGCTGCTCCCAGTGCCACAGCCCGATGGCTGCAGGAATGGAGGGCCTGCACCCAGCTCGGCATCCAGCCCACACAGAAGACGCTACAGGCAGAGGCTTTAGCGTCTGGCTTTTATTGGTTGCTTGTTTTCTCAAACACAGCATTTAAAAAAAAGTCACCTGAGGTGGTAGTTTAGTCACAGGTGGAGGTGGGGGCGGGCCAGTGGTCACTCGGGAGGATGGCGCCAACGTGGAATGATGGGTCCTTCACATGTAGTACCAGGCCAAGAGGCCAGCAACGAGGGCCACACCAGTGGCCAGAATGAGCTGGAGGCTGGGCTTGCTCAGCACAGCCAGGGCTGTTCGGAAGGGGCAGCTGCTGCCCTCCAGGGCACCTGTGTGGTGGCACCAACAAGGGACAGGGCATCAGTGGGGAACGCTGACACACCCACCCTGGAGGAGAGTTCCGAACAGGCAAGACCTACCTCCATCTTGTTTAGCAGTGTAGTAGGGACATTTACGCACATCTCCTTTTCCATCGTGCACGGGGAGCCCATCCTCCAGGGTCTCTTTGGCCAACAAGGAGCCAGCCTGGTCCAGTTCATCGAAGATCTGCAGGAGCCGGGATAAACAGCTTTCAGTGGACTCCAAAGTGCAAACCAGTCAAGAAGCAGCCCTAATCCAAAGCGGGGGCAGCCACACGGACACAACACTGCTCCCTGGCACAAGCTCAGAGGTGTGGCCACACCTGCACCGCTGACTGTGGGGGCTCCTCCCTGGGCACTGACCACACAGCCCACGGCTAGAACTACCGGAGCAGAAACGCTGAGCAGAGAAGAAAAGCGCTGCCCCTAAAATACTCTGTGAACACTGCTCCTTCCCCATTTGTAGTTGCGAGGTATTTTTTAGCAAGAACGACAGAGAAGGAGAGGAATGTGGGAGAACTGAGGCCCCAATAGGGCTGACCCATGCTGAGAGGCCTGTGGAGACTACTGATATGGGACTGATCTGATGGGCCTGCATCGGGGCTGGTGCTTCCCTCCCTGGCCATGGCCACCCTCCTGGTGCTGAGGGCTGGTCTGGGCTCCAGGACAGAATCCACCTCCCCAGGCTTAGCCCCATCTGAAGACTACTTGTCAGCTGAATTCTCTCTCTGTGTGTTTCTCTCCCTGAATTGATCAAGTGGGGCAGCCCTTGCTAAAAAGGAGGAAATCCACTCAAGTCCAGAATCCTGTGATGACAGGGAGGGACCTCCCTCTATGTGCTAGGACCTTACCCTCCCTGGAACAAAAACACACAAGCTGGCCATCAAAGCAAAGCCATCACTTGGCTCATGCCCTCTGCGGTCTATTTGGTCCTTCAATTTTCTCCCTGGAAGGCTGCCCCTTATCTGGCCTAAAACACTGATTGATGCCTGTTAAGGGAGCTCTGGATCAGCCCCCACCATCAGAGGCACCCTTCCTGCCCGATCCCAGCAGTACCTGCATGTTGTACTCAAAGGCCTTGTTGGCCTCTTCCACGATCTTCTCTTTGGTCTTCAGGTTCAGGTCCAAGGCATTCATCCTGGCCCGGTAGAACTGCTTGAACTGTTGTGCATTGTCCACATTCTCAAACTTATAGAACTGGGTCCCTTCTCCCGTGCTGGGGAGTTTCAGGGCCCGCTGGGCCACCTTCTTCAGCACCTGGCCCCCTGAGAGGTCCCCCATGTAGCGGGTGTAGGCATGGGCCACCAGCAGCTCTGGCTCATTCTGCCCCACATAGTGGATCCGCTCCACGTACTTTTGGGCAGCCTCGGAGCACTGCACCTGCTCCTCCCAGTTCTCTCCAAAGAAATACTCCATGTCCTTGGTCAGTGCCTCCTTCCGGTGCAGCTCCGTGGGGAAGTACAAGGGGGCAAAGGCTGGGTGGTCCTTGTTGCGTTCCATCTCCTCCTCCAGGGCTGAATATGTGAAGTAAAGTGCAGTAGTGGCCAGCTGTTGAGGGGGACGGGGGAGACCATGGGAAGGGCTGCAGGCCTTGACCAGCAAGCACCTCTCCTGAGCCCACTGCCCCCGTGTCTGGGCGGCCAGAGATGAAGGCTCCAGTGGCATGCCCCCTCCAATTCCCAGAAGCCCATTTTTATGCTGTGAATTATTTTACACACCTAGGTAACTTTTTATGTTTCTTAAAGGAATGACATGGTGAATTCTTTGGAATGTGGATACTTTTGCTTCACACCATCACTATGTTATTCTAGTTAAGCTACCTGAAAACCATAAGCTGATGTCAAAAGAACGGAGGGTGGGTAGAAAAAGGCCCAGCTTCCACCTCAGAAGTGCTCCAAGAGGATCTTCCTCACAAGACTAAGGCCCCCAGCCTGACCCTATCCATGACCAAGGGCACAAACCTTAAACAGCTCCTTCCTGATGTTGCCTTTCAAGAAATCCTTGACAAACTGGGTATTTTCTGCCCGGTCATGTGCTTCCTTGGTCCCTTCCTTCAGGAGCTCGGAGAGGTCAGCCATCCTGTGGAGACAGAGGGTGTGTGTGCATGCGCATGTGCACATGTGAATGACCCCTTCCCAATTACAGGGTGTCCCCTTGATGAGATGGAGGCAGGAGCTTCTGAGAACTCCACTCCAGCAAAGATACAGGATCTTGCCCCAGAGCATGGGGCAGGGAGATGTGAGTCAGCTCCCAGGACTTGGGTGACATGGAATGACTGTGTCCTACTTCCTAACAGTGTCCATGTCTCTGTAAACCACCTGAATGAACAATGCTTTGCCTCTGTGGCCACCTAGTGCCTGATAAAAAGCACATCTAACCCACCATAGTGTTTGCTGGTTTCTGCAGGAAACAGCCAGCCTTTAGGAACGTGTCTCACGGAAGCCACACTGCTGTGATGGGCTGACTGTGGATGTCCCGGTGCAGTGTTGTTGCGTTCCTCCCACTGGGACCCACAGCCTCTTCAGGACTACATGTGGCTGGGCCCAGGGACAGGAGGAGAACGAGACAAAGGGTGAGGAAGTTGGAGCCAGTACCTGGTTTGTACCACTTAACAAAATTATACAGGATAGAGCGGTGCTGACGGGCACCACAGCCAGCAACCAGCAAGGCAAAGAATGCATGACCCTGAAGAAGGAGGCACCAGGCAGCAGCTTGTGTGGGCTACACAATCCATCCATCAGAGAAACAAAAACGCGGCCCCGTACGGCCCATCCTCTGCTAGCTTCTTTAGGAGATTAGCTCCTGTCACCTACATGCTGAGAGTCATTTCTTACTAGCAATTATTTCAAGATACAAAAAAGCACTTTGTCAGTGACAGGGCTACAGTAAGGTAAGAACCATGAAGAACAGGCTCTGGTAACTCATTAACTGTCTCTACCCAGTAAGAAAAACCCCTGGAGTTAGAGCTGCTCCCACATTCTAAGGGGTGAAAAACACTGGAAAAGGTGACAGTTTTGCCTGATTACCCTTTTCACCACAGAAGAAAAAAGGATCAGGGAAACCATCAAACTCTATCCCTCAGCACTCCTAGCAGTGCCTGTCCTGCTTTCCCTGGGAACAAATGGGAAGAGTGCTGAGCGGTCCAGGGTGCTGCCTGCCACTTCTCTCTGCGATCCCGACCAGGGGTCCTGGGGGCCACAGCAGCAGCACTCCCCACACCCGGTGCCTGCCACATACAAGGCCCTGGGCACATGACTCCACACAGCCGGCCCCCATCACTCACCTGGTGTGGTTTTCTTTTTCTGAGGCCCCGAAGTTCTTTTTCTCCGACTCGTCCACCCCCTCTGAGGTCTCCAGTTCCACTGACATGGTTGCCGAGTGTGACTCTTGCTGCTCTCACTCTCCCGGTCCTGTAGAGACACAAGGAGCTGCTGACGGGGTGCCCACAGCAGTCATTCCCCCAAACACTTACTGGTTCCGCTCTCCTCTGAGCCAACAGAATGGAGGCGTCAACTACGTGCTTCAGAAGTGTTTTCTTTCAAAATAAAGCTCTGCCATTATGGGGACCATTATTTGAATATGGACAAAATTTGATTATGGACAGTAGATTAGGTAATAGCACTGAATCAATACTAAACTTGCTATTTTTTATAATTGTACTGTGGATGTATAAAAGAAAGTCTTTGTTTTAGGAAATAATCCTGAAGTATTCAAAAGTAAAGGCCACACTGCCTGCAACTGTAAAAATGGTTCAGAAAGTGTGTGTGTGAGGGCGCGCATGTGTGCATACACTTATTAGGGAGAGGGAGGGAGGACATGCTCAAGTAAAAGCAAATGAAGCAAAATACTGGCAGTGAATTTGGATAAAAGGTACACGAGTTCTGTGTACCATTCTTGCAGCTTTTCTGTATGTTTGAAATTATATCAAAATTAAAAGTTACCTAAAACACAAAATAACAAATAACATCATAGATAAAGCTTAAAACAAAAACAAAAAGCAGCAGTGCAGCGAGCAGCTTGCGTCTGGAGCCAAGCGGTCCCACTGTCACAGGCAGGGCGGCCTTGCGCACAGAGCTGTGGGGCAGGGCAATTAACTGGAACAGTAAGCCAGGTAGCTTGACGATGCTAAGAGCAGCTGGAAAGGCACTTGACAAGCTGTATCAGATATAGTCACCAAGCAAATGCACTGTCCCCAGCCTGCTCTGGACTTCGCGGGGCCAACGGAAGAAATATAAACCAGCTGCTCTGCCTTTGTGGCTGCCAGGGCTGAACCTTCCTAAGCCAGGGAAATAGGGTCCTACCACAAGACAAGCTAACCCTCCATGCCTGGAGGCCTCTGCTCTGGAGTGCAAAGGGGTAATCCATCTGCAGAACTTTCCAGATGAACAGCAGGACAGTTCCATCAATTACTAATGTAACTCACAAAACCAGAACTACCAAATCAAGCGAAGGAAAGAAGAGGCCTTTATTTTCCTACCTCAGTCAGTATCTATTTACTGAGTATCTTCTACATGCTCCACCCAGAAATAGGTGTCAAGGGGGACAAAAAAGTTTAAGTAATGATCCTTTTAAGATATAAAGAAGAAAATAAAAATCAACCTCTATCTCACTCCACAGATATACTCACTGTTAATGTTAGTATGTATCCTTAGTTTTCTCTAGACATGTAGTTATATCTTTATCTTTTGGGATATTATAATACATGGTTTGCTTAGCATGCTCTTTCTGAACCTTTAGATTTAGTATTTATACAATGGGATTAAAGACAGGATTAATGATAGGAAGGATTAAGTGGGAATAGGGAAGGTAAGGCTTTTAGCACAGTGCTTACCACATGGTAAGCACTCACTAAACAGTAGATATAAACTTCATATTTTGATTGAGGCTTAACTGCTGTTGTTCTAGAATGCTTGGAAAATAATTAGCAGAAAGTGAAATAAGCCAAAGATATGTAGGGTATTATTTGTATGTGGAATCTTAAAAAAGAGGTTTCAAGAGGCACCTGGGTGGCTTAGTCAGTTAAGCATCCGACTTCAGCTCAGGTCATGATCTCACAGTTCATGGGTTCGAGCCCTGCATGGGGCTCTGTGCTGATAACTAGCTCAGAGCCTGGAGCCTGTTTCAGTCTGTGACTCCCTCTCTCTCTGACCCTCCCCTGATCACGCTGTCTCTCTCTCTCTCAGAAATAAATAAAACATTTAAAAAATTTTTTAAAAAGAGGTTTCATAAAAGGTTTTGTAAGTCATAAAAACAGAGGGTAGAATGGTGGTTGCCAGGGGCTGGGGGTGGGAGCAATGGAGAGATGTTGGTAAAAGGGTACAAATTTTCAGTTATAAGATGAATAAGGCCTGAGGATCTAATGAACAGCATGGGAACTAGAGTTAATAATACTTTATTGCATAATTAAAATTTGCTAAGAAACGTAGCTTTTAAGCGTTGTAACAAAAAATATTTGAGGTGATGGATGTTCATTAAATTATTGTNTTATAAATCATCACATTTTAAATATATTATTATATAAATACATATAATAATATATATAATATTAAATGTATATTTATTATATATTATATATTATTTATTATATATTTAATATTAATATTAAATAAATATATAAAAATATATTATTTAAATATATATTATATAAACATTATTACACACTTTAAATATATTATAATTTAAATTACATTTTTTTAATTTATTTTTTTATTATTTATTTATTTTTAAATATTTTTATTTATTTCTAGGAGAGAGANGCCCCTAAATTACATTTTTTTAATGTTTATTTAATTTTGAGAGAGAGAAAAAGAGCATGAGCAGGGGAGGGGCAGAGAGAGGGAGATAGAATCTGAAGCTTGCTCCAGGCTCTGAGCTGTCAGCACAGAGCAGGATGCAGGGCTCAAACTCAGGAACTGTGAAATTATAACCTGACCAAAGTTGGATGCTTAACCTACTGAGCCACCACCCAGGGACTCTCAACAAAAAAATTTTTTAACATTTATTTATTTTTCTTTCTTTTTTTTTTTTTAATGTTTTATTTATTTCTAGGAGNTATTTTTCAAAGAGAGAGACAGAATGTCAGCAGGGGAGAGGCAGAATGAGATGGAGACACAGAATCCAAATCCATAGAAACACACAGGGCTTGAACCCATGAACCACAAGATCATGACCTGAGCCGAAGTCGGATGCTTAACCAACTGAGCCACCTAGGCACCCTGAAATATAACTTTACTTATCAACTATACCTCAATAAAGCTGGGGGGGGGGAACCCAGAATATATAGAAAATAGGACCTTCTCTTGACTCCAAATCAGATATACTTTCATCTCTTATAATGCTGATGAACTGCAGGTTCACTAATATTCAGTCCAGGATGTGAAGGTAGGTGGTCATCACATGGAGAGAAGGGGGCGCTTACCCAGCTCCCTCAAAATTTAGAGTGGAGGACAGGAAGGGCCTCTGGATCAAAGCACAATGTAAACAAAGTAAAATGGGACAGACCACAGAGATGGCGTAAGGGTGCCCAGCTACACATCTGGTGTCCTTTTACCAAGGAGCCAAGGCAGACTTTGTTGGCTGCAGAATAAGCCTCACACTAGCTTGTCCATGCTGACCTCCTTTTACAGACTTAAGAAAGAACATCTGAGCTCATCTTCAGGAGCCTCAGAGCCAAGATTTATCCCAGGCCAGTCGGCTCTCGGGCTGTAAGAAAAGGTACTGGATGGACCACCCAGTAGAGGAAACAGGGGAGAGTAAGTAGAGCCCCTAGACAGGTGGCAGGCCCACGCAGCCATGCTGAAGACACACCCCAGGCACCTGAGGACTGCAGCTCCCATGCTGCTTGCAGATGAAACTGAAAATAGGCAAAGACAATAACAAGGGTGCAATCTAGTTGCCCTACGTTACCAGTTGCAGTAACTTAGGTAAACTTCCTGCACCTAATTATCATGCTGCACAATGATTATATATATAATTAAATCTGATCATTAACTGTTTTGTTTGATAATAACTATGCACTCTGGAAGGTATAGTCTTGCTCAAGCAACAGGACCTTTTGTTTCTCTTACAAATACGAAAGGGGGAGGGGAGGGAAGGCCGGTGGCCACAGATGCCTCCTCATCAGCACTCTGTGCCAGTCTCCCTTCAGGCACACCTTCCTGCCACCTTCTTCAACTTCAGTCCTGCCCCAGAGGCCCTAATCCCCTCCTCTCAGCTCAAAGGAGGCCCAGCTCTGGCCCCAGGGGCAGGGCACAGCTGTCTGTTTCAGGGCTGGAGCTCCAGAGCCGGGAAAATAACAAGTTCTCAACAAACACTTGTTAAATTAAAAATCCAAAGATGGGGTGCCTGGCTGGCTCAGGCGGAAGAGCATGCAACTCTTCATAAATTCAAGCCCCATGCTGAGTGTACAGATTAGGTGCATACATAAAAACTTATTTAAAAAAATCCGAAGGAAAGAAGGCAGGCAGGCAATGATCTCATGCATCCTGTCAACGTGGCACCTGTGGACAACAAAAGTAATCTGGTGACTACTTCAATAGTTTTCTAAATTCAAAACATGATTTAACAAGTGAGTTTTTTTTTTAATGTTTTTTATTTATTTCTAGGAGAGAGAGAGAGAGACAGCGTGAGCAGGGGAGGGTCAGAGAGAGAGGGAGTCACAGACTGAAACAGGTTCCAGGCTCTGAGCTGGCAGTCAGCACAGAGCCCGGCGCGGGGCTCGAACCCATGAACCGCGAGATCATGACCTAAACGAAAGTCGGACGCTTAACCGACTAAGCCACCTAGGCACCCCATTAACAAGTGGGTTTTGAAGGAGAGCTAGGTACTGGCCTACTCCACTCAGAAGCAAGAATACAGAGTCCTTAATGTGGACATCTGCACAGATGAGGAGAAGGTTCTGAGAAAGGCTCAATTAGCACCTTCAATCCACACAAGCAAGGGCCAGGGAAGGCAGCCTGTGTCCATCGTGTGACCTGGTCACTGTTCCTCAAAGGAGGGGCTGTGTAGTGCAGCATTCAGAGGCCACCTTGCAATGTCAGAAACAGAACTCACTTCATTCTCTGAAAAGCTATGTGTCCAAATTTGGTCTGACTGGCCTCTATGCTTGAATTCATTTTTCTTTGTAGGAACCCCTGGAATCCCTAGAAAATCAAGAGGTCAAATCATAAATGTAGAACCTTTCTAGACTTCACCTCTCATTATCGAGAAGCTGCCTAACTCCACCAGGAAAAAACAACAACAACAAAGATCCCAAAAGATTAACAGTAATCTGGACCAAAATGATACATAGCCATACTATGACGTTAGAAGAAAGTCACACAGCCTAACAATACAGGGTCGGACTGCTCAAACAATAGCAAACAATAGAATCCTGGCACAGCTGGGACAAGTTGATAGGCTGCAACCACTATGGAAAAGTCTACATAAACTTGTTTTAAATAAAGGACTTAAAACGCTGACTACCAACTATGTGCAAAAGTAAGTTTAAAAAAAAAGTACATAAGTATACTGACAATAACAGGAAGGGAAGGGAATTTAAAAGAGAATAAAACAATAAATTATATTAAAAAAAGAAAATACATAGGTCAACATACCAGTTCCAATAAACAGAGTATAAAACTTGTTACTTGACATTTTGGCATGGCTACTTCTTTATATAAAAAGTAGCCGAATTCTCTTGAAAAGGGGGAAGAAAGGCAGGGGAGAGAGGAAGAGGGAGAAGGAGAAAGAGGGAGGAACTGGACCAAGCAAACCAGCTAAGGTAAGATCCCACACTACACTAGTCCACAGGAAGTCACGTGGGCCATTACTTTGCTCTTACAAATTTCAGAAAGGTCCACCTGCACTCTGTGTTCTAATTCCAAAAAACTGTGACCCTCTGTTTATAAAATCTACCTCCATACCTGCTGTACTACCTGTTCACCTGACCGATAACAGGTTTTCACCCCCATATCAGGTCTGATAGGAGCAGCAACAACGTCCCTATCGCCAATGTTCCTTCCAGCAAAGGAAGTTCCTGTGGACCTGCCCAGGAGATCCAGAACACTCAATTCAAGGCCTTTGCTCCTGGTAAATTGCAGGCTCAAGGCACTAGGGCTTCTGAAAGAACAAATGTGTTCAGAGATGTTAAATCCTCTTCCATGGACACACATCCTGCAAACCTCAGAAAGTCAGTTAGCTTAGTGCAATGCTGCCAGACAGGACTACATTATCACTCATTCCCCATTTGGTGATTCAAAAAGGCACAATAAAGACCTAATCTATAACAATTATTTCCCATTTTGATTCTTCTTTGCCCTGGAAAGCCAAGGAAGAAAGGAGCAGATTGCTGAGCTTGGCCAGAACTAGAGAGCAAGGTAGGGGAACGGGGAAGAAAACGCATTGCAACCAGCACCCTGGAATTAGAACAATACTCCCACCTGATTCTGGAATTGACAGTGACCAGCTACCAGCTACAGATGCCCACAACATGAGCTAGTATAGTTATTCCCATTCGTGGAGAGGAAACAGCCACAGGGAAAATGGAAGCGGCTGCTCAGACATCTGTATTGGGTGGGCCACAGATCCACTCCTCCCTGCTAAACAGCTTGTGGATGGGCACTTGCTTACCAGAAGGCTGTTCCCAGCTCAGAGTTTACTCCTGTACAGAACCGGCATCATATTAATAAGAAGTGATTATTCTTCGGCTTTGCCAAGTGCTGTCATCTTGTTTCCCAGTTAAACCAGAAGCTTCCTACAAGACAGTTCATCAGAACTCCCTTAGACACAGTTTCTCAGAGTCCAATGCCATGTTCCAAATCACTTAGAACTCACCCTGGGAAGTCTCCAACTTGAACTGCAACTGTTATAGATGCACAAATGGAACGCCTACTGAGAAAGCTAGCTAAATGAGTGTGGGACAAGAAAATACTGGTTAAATTCTAAAATACCAAGGGCACCTGGCTGGCTCAGTCAGAAAAGCATGCAAGTCCTGACACTCAAGAGTCCTGAGTTTGAGCCCTACATTGGGTGTAGAGATTACTAAAAGTAAATAAATTAAATACCAAATAATAAAAATTTTAATTAGAAAAAAATTTTAATTGGGTATTATGCCTCTAACTGGTATGAAATCTGGTTTTATCTTTCTTCACCTTGCCCTCCCTCTCTTCCTCTTTCGCTTCCCCTCTCTCTCTCAGGGTCTGCACTTTCTAACTAATGACTTGTTACATTTCCCATGCCTCTAGCTGACCAAGGCCATTCTGACCCCTTAAGGCCCAATTAGATTAGCTTCTGCATTTATCTGGCTGTGTAATGTTTTCTCTGCTGCACCCTCCCTAGGCTCCAGAAAGCCCAGTCTCCCCTGTAGTCCCTGCCCTCAGATGCTCTCTCTACATCAGAGCTGGGCACTGGCTCCCTGCCCTGCTCCAATGCCTCCAAATAGGCCCAGTTCCACATCTATCCTCCCCTTGCCCAGGGAGGCTTGCTCCTAAACCCATGTGCCTTTAAGGGCAGGCACTACATTGGACTCTGGTTACTTTTCTTAGCCAGCACTGGAAGCACTGAGGACTCTAGTTTCTTTTGTCCAAAGGTCTACCTCTGGTCAGTGGTGCAGCTTCTTTTCCGTAGCCCATGGTTTTGTGTGTGTGTGTGTGTGTGTGCGCACGCGCGCGCACACGCACGTGTCTTCCACTCTTTGGTTTCAATAAATATGTTTCAATTGTATGCATCCTTGTCTATGATCTCACCTCACCCACTTATGTTTTGAGATTTAGGAGGGTCACAGTTCAAAAATAATGTTTCTCAGAGAAACCATGTACATTATATGCCCCATAAATGTTAGATAAACACAGAATACAAGAATCCCAGACTCTCGGGGCGCCTGGGTGGCTTAGTCGGTTAATCGTCCGACTTTCGCTTAGGTCATGATCTCGCGGTTCGTGGGTTCGAGCCCCGCATCGGGCTCTGTGNTTATATGCCCTAAAGACTTTTCACATTTAAGTGAGAGAATACCTGTTTCCATCTAACAGTACCATAATCAGGGGCACCTGAGTGGCTCAGTCAGTTAAGCCTCTTTGGTTTATGTCATGATCTCATGATTCCTGGGCTTGAGTTCTGTGCCGGGCTCTGTTCTGACAGCTCAGAGCCTGGAGCCTGCTTTGGATTCTGTGTCTCCCTCTCTCTCTGTCCCTGACCTCTTCCCTCCTGGCCCTCCCCCCNAGAGAATATCCCAAGCAGACTCTGTGTTGTCAGTGTGGAGCCCTATGGGAGGCTCGATCCTACAAACTGGAAGATCAATGAACAGAGCGGAAATCAAGAGTCACACACTTAACCCACTGGGCCACCCAGGCTCCACAGGCCAATTCTCAGTGGCCCCACATAGTCCCATCAGGCCTCAGAAGATATAAATAAACTGGTTGTTTACCCAAAAGTTCTTTTATGGAAAAAAAAATGTTCTTTTCTGAATACATGTCTACATAAAAAGTAAATTCTAACATCCTACTTATAAACCCTATATATGACCTAGGAACAAAGAACCGTAGAGCTACTCTAGGGGGAAGAAACCAGGCGCAGGAAGGCAAATCTCTTCAGAGCCTCCAAATCTATCTCTACATTTTTCACCTGTAGGAATGAATACCTGCCAGTGTTCCATACCACAAGGCTATCTGGAGGATCAAATAAGATAATGACTGTGAAACAACTTCCTAACAAATGTTATATTATACAAATGTTACAAAAGGAATTGAGAAGGACTCGGAACTGTTTACTAACTGGCCTGTGCTGAGACACCCCCCAGTGAGGTGTTCAAACCTTACTAGGACACCAGGAACCTCTCACCAGGGGAAAGCAGCCCTGTTCCTGGAGGTGGTGTGGAGATTTTCTTTTCCTTAGCACTGTTTGAAATCCAGCATTAATAAGAAGTAAACCCCTCACCAAGTGCCAGTTTTGCATGTCACTCAGGAAATGGACATGCAGAGGAAGTGCCATTTGCCTTAGGTAAACAGCCACCTGACTGGCTCTGCTTTGCTTCCAGACCTTGGAGAGGCTAGAATCTAGAGGGGACAGGAGTCTGATGCTCATGGACCTGTCAGTTCACTGAGGCCACTTATGGACTTCTGCCAACTGCTGATTACTGCTATAGACTCAGCTCACCTCTGAGAATGGAAAGGCACCTAGGGGCTTGCACAAAGGGCATGGTCTTTAGAACTATAAAGATTTGATTAGTAGCTGCATGGCTGTAGGTGACTCATAACTTCTAGAAAGCAGTCTCCTCATTGCATCAATAGGGTAACTCTGCCCCACATTTTTAAGTGGGTTTTAAGGACTAAATGAGCTAATATGTGTATAAAAGTTTCATGAGGGGCTCCTGGGTGGCTCAGTCAGTTAAGTGTCTTTGGCTCAGGTCATGATCTTGCTATTTTGAGTTCAAGCCCCACAACAAGCTCTCTGCTGCCAGTGCAGAGCCTGCTTTGGATTCTGTCTCCCTCTCTCTCTGACCGTCTCCTGTTGGCACACACATGTGCCTCTCTCTCAAAAATAAGTATTAAGAAAAAATTTTTTGAAAAAAAAAAATAAATGTTTCATAAAATGTAATGCTGCCTCAAATGTTGATGACTGCTTACCGAGTAAGCTATTGGAGAAAATAAGCAGCTGCTGATTCTGAAACACTGAGGAAGATGAAAAATCCAGTGAATCCACAGATAATTCTGAGTAGGTCACAATGGAGGACCTCCTCAGTCAGAGTCAGGAAATGGGAATACCTGTTCTTTCCAAAGAGAGACATGTGACCACTGCAGCTAGAAAACCCTCATTGCAGATGCTGGCTGAGCCAGATGCTGGAAGCAGTGGGCTGAATCAGCACTAAACCAACAAGGCATCTGATAAGAGGGCCTCCCAAAAACTCTGAGGAAACCGGATCATCCAGGTCAACAGCTTCTGAGTTTATACAATAAATGGCCTGAGGTCTCTTATGAACTCTGGTGCTGCTACTCCTCAGGAAATCTTATACACAACCTTCATCCTTTTCATTTAAATCACTGGGTGAATTCAATCCCACAGATCATGGAGTGGATGACTATTAATTAACCTCTTGATAAAGAACAAGTTTCAGACAAGGAATCCTGGAAAAGTAGAGACTCCAGGGACACAAAAGTCTTACATCAGATTTACTAAACACACATTTGCACATCTGGACGGACAATAAACAACCAGAATGCAATACAACTACTAACTTAGTAACCCCAACAATTGACATCACTCAGAAGTCCAAGACGGCTCCGGCAGGCTTTCTTTTTACTGAGGACAGGGGTGTGCTCATCACTAGCACGTCCAAATACAAGAGAGCAAGCATTCAAAGCAGACACCAGGGATGACACCCGAAACATTGAAGAGAGCTCAGAGTAGGGGCCAGGAGTCTAGTGGTGATGCTGCCAAGTCCTGGTAAAGAGACGTCCTACTACAAATGAAATAAATTGGGGCACCTGGGTGGCTTAGTCGGTTAAGCATCCGACTTTCACTCAGGTCATGATCTCGCGGCTCGTGGGTTCGAGCCCCGCATCGGGCTCTGTGCTGACTGCCAGCTCAGAGCCTGGAACCTGTTTCAGAGTCTGTGACTCCCTCTCTCTCTGACCCTCCCCTGCTCATGCTGTCTCTCTCTCTCATAGAAATAAATAAAACATTAAAAAAAAATTAAAAAAAAAAAAAAAAAAGAAATAAATTAAGACCTGCCCCTTTCTGAGTGTTATCTCACCTCATATGAGAAGACATGGTCTTAGGGCTGAGAAGATGAAGACTCTTTCCCATGAGAGGCATCTGCGGTGGGAGCTGATGCCCTGACTGAATTCCTGAAATTGTTAAGACCACATTTTCTAAGAATAAAGCCTAAGCACCAGACATCCTGTAAGGGCTGGTGTTAACAGAGGAAATACTGACATGACCATGGGTCACCCCTAGGACCATCAAGTGAAAATGATTCAAATTTAGAATGTGCACAATCTGAAAGCATGTGCCCTGTAGCTTAAGTAGAGTCATCATATTCCCTTTCACTCCGGTGCGACAGTTGTCACATGTGGCTTCAGCCTCTCTCGTGGATGAGGACTGTAAGTAGCATTTGGGGGTGGAGGGAGAGAGTGGCTGATCAGGATGCATCTGCTGAATCTTCCTTCTGGAAACCTAGAAGGCTATTAGCTTCCAGGTGCTTTCCTTTCTAAAACAGACTCAATAGAGCCTCAACAGCACCCCTGCAAGGACAGAAGGTTCTTAAGTTCACCCTGGGAGGCTGATACAGAGAAAGCACCAGACTGAAGTCTAAGAGACCTGGCTAAGTCACTTTCAAGCAGAGTCCCATTGACCATGAAGAAATGAAGATTGAGAGATTTAAGTAAGTGTCCAACGTCACTTACAAAGTTAATAGTGGAGTTGGGGCCAAGCCTGAGTCCTTCTGAATTGAATGTAAGGTCATTCCTCCTGTGTCCCAGCTAACACGCATGTGAAATCAGTATGATGTCACCACAGACTACTAACAACATGGAAAATAGGCTGTACTACACTGCATTTATGTGTTCAGTGAATGGGTTTTCTAAACCACTGATTATCATGTGTTGTTGTTGTTGTTTTAAGTATGAAACATTAGCTCAATCCTATGATTTCTGAGAAGTAAATGTCCAGGCTCCCACTGGAAGCTTCAGAAGCTGCTGCTGCCCATCCCACAACACTCACCTTGGCTCACTCAGATTACAGGCAACCTGAGAGGACTGTTCCCTGGTGAGCCCTGCTTTTGTTGACCAGCAGGTCAGGACAAGGCAGCCAAGACAGCTGGTCCCAGAGGGGAGGATGGCATTCCGACCCCCCAGGGCATGGAGGGAACCAGCCAGACCTGCCAGGCCTTGTGGACAATGAAGCCAGGGGCTCACGGCATCCCTATACCAAGAAGAGGTCACAGTAGGCTCTGTACATCTCTATAGCACCCATCGTCATAGTAACTACAGAAAAATAGAAGATCCAGTTTCAAGAATCTAACTATGTCCTCCATGTGTTGAGTGTTTAAAATCTATTTGGTCCCAGGGCATCTGGATGGCTCAGTCAGTTAAGGGTCTGACTTCAGATCAGGTCATGATCTCACTGCTCGTGAGTTTGAGCCCCACATTGGGCTCTGTACTGACAGCTCAGAGCCTGAAGCCTGCTTGGGATTCCATGTCTCCCTCTTTCTCTGCCCCTCCCCTGCTCACACACTGTCTCTCTCTCTCAAAAATAAATAAACAATAAAAAAAATTTTTTTAAATCTATTTGGTCCCATCTTTGTCTACTGAAAATATAGGTCTACTTGGGAAAAGTAGTGCAATGTGTAGAACCATGTCACCATAAACTTCATATAAGATTAGCAACTCCACAGGCCAAAGTATTGATCAATCTAACAAGGTGGCTCCTATAATCTCACTTTGGACCTATAAGGGATCTTAACATGTTTCCACAGGCCTACAGAGTCAGGTATTATTTCCAGGCTTTTTCACAATGACTGCCTAGATTCTGACAGCAGGGGAAGGGGTGCGTGGGTGGAGTGGGGGGCAAGGAAACAAGCCCAGACTCAGAAATGCTAACTCCAAGAGGCTGGCTCCATCCTACAACAGCTTATATCTATGGCAGCAGGGGCTCCGGCAACAGCAGCTACTAGGACTTTCCCAGAGGAAGAAGTTCAGCTTTCCCAGCAGGCCCTACCTCCACTGATAAAGGGGTCAGAGGCATAGTCAGCCTGCTGCTGCCTCCCTGTATTAGTGAACGAGGCAACAACAGCTCCTTGGAATGGAGGCTCTCCATTATTTTTCTCTCTCGGTATATCTAGTCTGATTTGTATATGAATGGCGAAGTCCCCCTAAGAGTAGCCAGGGACCAGAGATGAAGAAAACATGTTGTAAGCAATGTGAAATTACTGGCAGTTAGCCTTCTCCTCTACCCTAAAAGTCTCTCAGAATAAGAGCCAATTTACAGGCATAATCCTTAAAAGGTAAAACATTCATAACAAGTAACTTCCAGCACCCCTCAAAACCATGCTACTTTTGGGGCACCGGGGTGGCTCAGTCAGTTGAGTGTCCAACTTTGGCTCAGGTCCGGATCTCACAGTTCGTGAGTTCAAGCCCCACATCGTTATCTATGCTGACAGCTCAGAGCCTGGAGCCTGCTTCAGATTCTGTGTCTCCCTCTCTCTCTCTGCTCCTCCCCTACTCACCCTCTCTCTCTCTCTCTCAAAAATAAACATAAAAAAATTTTTTTTTAAACCATGCTATTTTTTTTTCATTTGTAAATGTTTATTATTTATCTTTGAGAGAGAGACACAGCACAAGCAAGGGAGGGGCAGAGAAAGAAGGAGACAGAATCCAAAGCAGGCTTCAGGCTCTAAGCTGTCAGCACAGAGCTCAATGTGGGGCTCGAACTCACAAACCATGGAGATCACAACCTGAGCAGAAGTTGGACGCTTAACTGACTGTGCCCCAAAGCCATGCTTTTTTAAAAGGCAGAATAAAATAAAGTGCTATAGTGTATTACTTAGCAAAATGCCCTTAAGCCCTTTCTAGATGTTCCAGCACTTCAAGGAAGCCTTTTAGCATAGAGGGAAAAAAGTAACAGATCATCATGCATTACTCTGCCTGATCTGTGAAATTTCTACAACCGTTTGGTTTCCTTTCCTCACTAGAATGAAGTTCCCAGGACATGACCTCCCCATCCAACAGTTGTGGCAGTAACTCAATGTCTGTATAAATGCCATATGTGCCTATTAATTCTTTTCTTTTTATTCAAGTATAGTTGACATACAATATTGTATTAGTTTCAGGTACAACACAAGAATTTGACATTTATATACATTATAAAGTGATCACCTTATTAAGTATAGTCATCATACAAAGTTATTACAGTGTTACTGACTAGAATTCCTAAACTGTACCGTACATTCCTATGACCTGAAATGTGTACCTCTTAATCCCCTTCAACTATCTCATCTATCCTCTCTCCCTCTTCCCTCTGACAATCACCAGTTTGTTCTCTGTATTTACAAGCCTGTTTCTGTTTTATTGTTTTGTTTTCAAATTCTAAATGTAAGTGAAATCAGATGTCATTTGTCTTTCTCTGCCTGATTTACTTCACTTAGGATAATACCCTCTGGGTCCATTCATGTTGATACTGTTTAGACACAAATCTAAGTATCTGTATTTCAGTATATATCCTATGACATGGAGACTGAATGCCGCCACCTGAAAGTTTCTGTACAATGGGTTCAACACATCTAATAGACATATCCACACAAGTCCTTTCTGCACAGCACAATGCTAATATGCTGACACAACACAGAAGGAGGTGAGGTAATGGTGGAATTGCACGATCTCCAGAGTCGACCTGTGACAGGCACCTAATAAACGTTACCTGAACTGAACTCAGCCAAGAAAGAATACACTGGCCACACAAGCCAAAAGGCAGAGCAGGGACGTGGTTAAGGCACAGGCGCAGAGCACCTGAGTGGCTTAATTAAGCATCAGACTTCAAATCAGGTCATGATCTCAGGGCTTGTGGGTTCAAGCCCCAAGTCGGGCTCTGTGCTGACAGCTCATAGCCTGAAGCTTGCTTCACAGTCTTTGTCTCCCTTCCTCTTTGCCCCTCCCCACCCACACTCTGTCTCTCAAAAATTAATAAACGTTTAAAAAACATTTTTTTAAAGGCACAGGCTCTAGTCAGGCACAACTGAGAGCAAACCCTGATTCTAGCACATGCCAGCTGGGTGGCCTTGGACCGGCTGCTTAACTTCCTGGAGGGTCAGTTTCTACATCTAATAGTAGTAACAACTCTGCAAAGTATGTAATGAGAATTAAAGGAGACAAATTACTCATAGAACTGCGACGTGTTATATAGCATTGATTACCAAACTGAAGAAAGTGTCATTTAAACTTTGAAGTTAACAAACGTTCCCACATACTTTTAGACAAGAAATAGAAATACCCCCATCTCTACAGTGCAACCCTTACAGGCAACATCAAATACGTACTGGGGTCACAGATTCTGAGTTGAAGGCTCAATGTGAAGAACCTCTGTTTCCATTCTGACCACACCAGATATGAAGAAAGGAACAGAGGGGCGCCTGGGTGGCTTAGTCGGTTAAGCATCCGACTTTTGCTTAGGTCATGATCTTGCGGTTCGTGGGTTCGAGCCCCGCGTCGGGCTCTGGGCTGACTGCCAGCTCAGAGCCTGGAGCCTGTTTCAGTCTGTGACTCCCTCTCTCTCTGACCCTCCCCTGCCCACGCTGTCTCTCTCCTGGAAATAAAAAAAAAAAAAAAAAAAAAAAAAAAAAGGAACAGAAAAATCTTGGAATTTCTAGCAAAATAAACTTTGCAGAGGATCTAAAAGATGGTGACCACCTAAATTCAAACTCTTTCAGGGACACTCTGAACATGAGTTAGATGAAGGCCCTTTCATGCTATGGAGAGTCAAGATGGAGGCCAAAGCATGTTATTGTTTTGTTTCTTTAGAGTTTCTCTTCACTATAAATAAAGCTTTAGATAATTCATTTGACTCTCTAATAAATTTGATTTGAACTTATATCTCATGACACTCAATCCCAACCCAATGGTTCTCAGCTTGGGGACCATTTTGGTACCCACACCCAGGGATTATCTGGAAATATCTGGAGACATGTTTGTCACAAGTAGGGTGTTAACCACTCAACTGGTATCTAGTGAGGCCAGGGGTGCTGCTCAACATCCCACAATACACAGAAAGCACAAACACAAGTACGTTCATGTACACATATGTACACACACTCACACACCCACCACCACTACAAACTGTTATCCAGCCCAAAATGTCATCAGCAGCAAGGATGAGGAACCCTGCTTGAATCTCAGAAACAGTGCTAAGGTCATTCAAGAAAGGACATGCATCTAAGACTCTTCCTGTCCCTTCATCAGTTTACAAAGACAAGATGAGATTTTGGCACTATGCTTCACTCTGTTTGTCACACCTTTATCAAATATCCTTTACAGAGATTTCTGGGGAAACTAAATTTCCACCAGAAAACAAGAAGAGGCTGTTACCAAATGGGGCAACTTGGCACTGTCCACAGATCACAATGAAAGGGGTCACAGTACCTTCCTGGGAATAGGACTGATTTGTATACGGATCACTAGGAGGCAAAACCTTTAAAGCTCTGTAACAAAGCCAGGCAGAGGTGAAGTCCATGACAGAAATGTGTTTACTAACTTCTCTGTGGAAGGGAACAAGAAACTGGAAGAAATCTTATGACTGTTTATCAATCTGGTGTGTAACTGACAAGTAGGCTAAGAATAAGGAGAATTAAGTTCTATGACCAGGCCGACGCTGGCTAACTAAATTTTATGACTTCGCTAGAACTCCAACATCCTCATTTATAAAATGAGAGGCATTCCTCAGTAGACTGCAGGGAGGATGGCATCTAACATGAGGCACAAGAGGAAGAGCTGTGGGCTTCCCCCATCTGTCTCAGCAGGAGCAGCTCTCCTATCACTTGCTATACTTCCTCCCAAAGTGGAGTTGTGCTACTTCTAAAAATAAAGTCTAGAAAACAACGAACCTGATGATCTTGGAGGCCTGATAGTACATTAAGAGTGACCTAAGTAAGCCTTTTATAATCTATAGCACTTGTATCCCATTACAGTATTTATTAACTTACATTCCAGATTTTAGTTCATTTATCTTTCTCTCCTACTACCCAACATAGGGCACCCAATCAGGGTTTGCTGAGTCAATGTATTCTCAAAATCAAGATATTCTCAAAGAGCAGATGACAAATAAGACAGTTAAAAATGAAACCCAGGGGGCACCTGGGTGGCTTAGTCGGTTAAGCGTCCGACTTTTGCTTAGGTCATGATCTCGCAGTTCATGGGTTCGAGCCCCGCGTCGGGCTCTGTGCTGCGAGCTCAGAGCCTGGAGCCTATTTCAGAGTCTGTGTCTCCCCCTCTCTCTGGCCCTCCCTTGCTCATGCTGTCTCTCTCTCTCTCTCTCCTAGAAATAAATTAAAAAAAAAAAAAGAAACCCAGAAATTGAAAAAAAAGAAAAAAAGCAAGTGAGTAAGCATTTTTGAGCAGCATTTTTACTGCAGAAATTACTATTGATGGTGAGAGATGGGAATGGCCATGTGGAGGGACCAAGCATATAATACTTTGTGCTCAAATAATAGTTTCATATTTGAAGGAGAAATGTTGGGTTTGCAGTGGTTTCAATTTTTTTTTTAATGTTTTATTTATTTCTGAGAGAGACAGACACAGCAAGGGAGGGTCAGAAAGAGAGGGAGACACAGACTCTGAAACAGGCTCCAGGCTCTGAGCTAGCTGTCAGCAGCACGGAAACCACGAACCATGAGATCATGACCTGAGCCACAGTAAGACACTTAACCAACTGAGCCACCCAGGTGCCCTGTGTTTGCAGTGGTTTCAAACTGGCTTCCTTACATGCCACAGATAGATACTGAGAACACACCTTTTAGATTTTGTTTTTAGGACTGTGAAAGTCTGACAGGGAGCAGAGCACTGCCTTATCTCTCTCTCTCTCTCTCTCTCTCTCTCTCTCTCTCTCTCTCTCACACACACACACACACACACACACACACACCTTCTTTTTAAAGAAATGGATAGGCAAAATTTTAACAGTCAAGGTAACAAACACTTGCCAGCACTCCACCACCCCAGGCAAGCACAAACTACCTGACACTGCCTAATGTCTATCTTCATATAAACACACTTCATTCCTCCAGCTGGCTTTAGAGAGAAAGGATGCACAGGAGCATTTTCTTCATGTTTGCTACCCTAGCAAAGGGGCCAACCCAAAGAAGGCAAGGGCTGTACAGCCTCCTAATAAGCCCACATCCTGTTTCTGAACAATTTTGGAGGAAATACACCAAGAAATTAGGTTACTATTACTGCCAGGGGATAAAGCAAAATGCTACAGTGATCACAACTAGCTGAAAGAAAACAAACAGCAGTTTGTCCCTTTAAAACTGAGGGGGCGCCTGGGTGGCTGAGTCGGTTGAGCGTCTGACTTTGGCTCAGGTCATGATCTCACAGTTCACGGGTTCAAGCCCCACGGTGGGCTCTGTACTGACAGCTAGCTCAGAGCCTGAAGCCTGTCTTTGGATTTTGTGTCTCCTTCTCTCTCTCTGATCCTCCCCTGCTCATGCTGTCTCTATCTTTCTCTCAAAAATAAGTAAAACATAAAAAAAAACCAAAAACAACAAAAACTGAATAAGTTCCTCTTCCATGAGGCAGGTCCCAAAACTACATGAATTAAAGATGCACAAAGTAGGTGGGAAATAATTCCTAAGAGTTCCCAAGAACTGGTCAAACATCATTGTCTAATATCTATTAATCATTATCAAAAAGAAATTCAAAAACCCAGAACACCTACTCTTGCCTAAGGACATGATTAGGCAATAATGAATGAATAACTTTAGGAAAAGAGGTAGGCAAGATAGGGAGGGCAAATGTTCAACAGCTTATAGATCAAGAAAGGCAGGGGACTGTGTGCTTCTGGGCTCTGAGAGGTATCTTAACCGTTTTTCTAAACCAAACCCTACACAAAAGGCCAATGTGTAAAGCAAGTACTATATAGTGAATGGAGCATCCACAGGTAAAGTGGTGGCACGCGGTGCCTGGCTGGTTCAGTAGGTAGACAATGCAACTCAGGATCTCCAGGTCATGGGTTCAAGCCTCATGCTGGGCACAGTGCTTACTTAATTTAAATAAATGAAAAATAAAGACTTGGTGGCAGGTACTCGGAAGCTCAGCTTCTTCAACATCCTTGGGAATTCTGAGCTCAGCCTAGTTTGCGGGCTGTGGTCTAGGGCAACTAGGTCACTTGCTTTGGAACAGATGGCTTCCATTTCCTGCTGCATGTGCTAAGTGACAGTGGCTCTAGGACAGTCTCTTAGGCTTGCGTGTCCAAGCAACATAAGGAAACTGGTCCTGGATCAGCCACTGTTCTCAGACATACCCATGGCTTTCTGGCTGCTGGGCCAGGGCTCCCTATACTTGTTCACACCTGGTTTCCAATAGTCCAGCAGCTTCCTGAAAACGTTTTGACCTTCCAAAAGCCTGTGGTTTCTGTGTCTTCAATTCACTCCATCCCCAACACTCCTACTTAGCTGTACCTCTCTATCAGGTACACTTGACTGTAAGGTCTCTGAGGGCAGACCTGGAGTCCGAACCAAGAAAATGAGGGTGCGTATGCGAGAACTCTCGGTCCTTTGCATGTGCACTCTTGCATGTCCCATGACCATTGGTATTCAGTTCATGTCTGTTTATTTACAAAGGAATCCTATGGTTTCTGTCTCTAATCTTCCACCCAGCTACTTCCTCATCTGAAGACAGAAATTCAGAGACACGTACTTCTGAAGATGGGTAGGAACGGTATTTGCCAGAAGAGAATAATCATTAACCATTTTTTGGTTGCAAATTCCTTTGACAATCAGATGACAGCTTCAAACTCTCTCTCCAGGACAACTGCATATGAAAAATGTTGCCAATGCCATTCCAGAGCAACCACAGGCCCTAAAGTTTACCCACGGACCCGGAATTCAGGTTAAGAATCCCTATTCTAGTAGAGTCTCTTTATGAGAGACATTCTCTTTGTGAATAATGTTTTTAACAAGACCCTGAGTAGTTAATAAAGAGGGGTTTTCCCTTTCTTTAGTTCCCTTCTTTTCTGTTCCTATTCTTTTACCTAACCCCAATGGGTTCAGTTCAAGTTCTGTCCTTTGTTTCCCAGCTCTTCACTTCCCTGACCTCCCAAAATACTGTGTGCAAGGGAGAATCATAAACCTTACAAAGTGATTTTATTGTTCTGAGTCTCCCCAAGGTGACAGCCAACTCCATGTGAACAAGGACTAAGCTGGGTTTGTTGCTATTTTGCACAACTCCCTCAGGGCCAATACTCTGAACACCACAGAGGCAATAGATACTGCCAAATAGGCAGATACTACTGCTTCTTTGTCCTACTACCTTAGGTATTTGCACCTGAACGTTAATGTCTTTAAAACCAAACATATGGGGGCGCCCGGGTGGCACAGTCCATTAAGCCTCCGACTTCGGCTCAGGTCATGATCTCGCGGTTTTCAGGAGTTCGAGCCCCGCATCAGGGTCTGCTGTTAACGCAGAGCCTGGAGCCTTTTCCAGATTCTGTGTCTCCCTCTCTCTCTCTGCCCTCCCTTCCTTGTTCACTCTCTCTCAAAAAAAACAAACAAACAAAAAACAAAAACAAAAAAACATGAGCCCTGGAAAAGCAAAACACAAAGGCAGGAAAGAATAACCTAATGACCCCCTTTCTTCTCCTTTCGAGTCCTCTAGTACCTACAAACACAAAAAGCAGGACAAATATGACACTGAATACAGACACTTGGCAATTTTGCTGAGGCTGTCAAAAACATAAGTGTGTGGTACAGGAATGGAGTGTTTTAGAAGTTACTTTCCAGGGGCGTCTGGTTGGCTCAGTCAGTGGAGCATGTGACCCTTGATCTCGGGGTTCTGAGGTTGAGACCCACACTGGGTGTACAGATCACTTAGAAGATAAAAAAAAATCTTAAAAAATTTAAAAAGCTATTTCCTAATTAGTGGGATACCTATTACTAAACGAAGAGAATGCCTGACTCTCCCCTTGCCTTCCTGTAGGAAACCAAGTGAGTGAAGATCAATGACAATTCACTACAGCTGCCTTCAAATGCGACCTAGATTCCTCTCCCAACCCACACATGGTTCTGCTCACCAATTCTTTCCCTTTACCTACCCGCCCTCCTCCAGACTGCCCTGGAAATAATTCCAGGGGACAACAGCAACTCTGCAGCAGTCTGTAGTGGTCTTGCTAGAGAGAAGAGCAGATCCAATGACTAAGGAAAGGGATGGCTACACCTGGGCAAGTGACACACCACAACACCATCAACAAACATTTATAATGCTTACAGGCTCTGTGACTACAGAGAGGCCTAAGACTCTGTTTTGAACTTTAAGTACCTTTCCATCGAGAGAGAGAGAGAGAAAGAAGATACCATAAGATGTACCATAGTATAAACATTAATTGTACAGTACAGACAACAGTGCTAAAGACTGAGCCTTTATGGGGCACCTGGGTGGCTAAGTCTGTCAAGAACCTGACTTTGGCTCAGGTCATGATCTCATGTTTCTTGAGTCAGAGCCCATCACTGAGCTCTGCACTGTCAGTGCAGAGCCTGCTTGGAATTCTCTCTCTCCCTCCCTCTCTCTGCTCCTCCCAGACTTGCACGCTCTCTCAAAAAAAAAAAAAAAAAAAGAGAGAGAGAGAGAGAGAGACGACAACCTTATGCTCCACATTTTCTAGGACAGTTCTGCTTCAAACCAAATATTCTGTCCCACCAATTCCTTTAGTACACCTGTATGCTTAGACTATGGGTCCCAGTGTTTGGCATAAAAAATATGACCATCAGAGCACGTAATGAGGCAGTGAAATTAGGTTAGCAAAAGCATGATGGCAGATTGTTTAAATCATGTCAGTGCCTTCCCACAGCCCTCAGGTAATTGTGGCATTGACCCACAGAATACGACAGTGAAACTTGAGTTTTCTGAGACTGAGAAAGCTCATCAGGAAAAAGGCAGTAAGCCGGGAGTATTTAGAAAAAGTCAGGCATGCAGGGTGCAAGATACCTGTCTCTGCTGTGCCATTCTTCTCCAAAGCTCTTTTAAAGTTACTGAGAACTATTACAATAATTAGGCCTATGATACTCCTGGGAAAGAAACTAATCTATTCGTGTGACAGAAATTAATTTTTTTCCCCTAAGCAAAGAGAAGAGACTATCTACTTGCTCAGCCTCTCGCATACAAGCTAACAGCAGTTATTGCCAGGCAACAATTACCCCTTTCTTTCCTCTTCTGCTCTCCCCTTCCTTATGTGCCGCATTCACTTCTCCACCCTCTGGTCAGTCCATTCCCGTTTTTGACACAGGACCCTAAACGAGAATCACATAAGAAGCCTTAAAAACACAGATTCGAGGGCACAAACCCAAACTTACCCAAACAGAAAAGTTTGAAAACCCCTGTCTTAGATTCTATAAGCAGCATTCAAGGCACCAAAGGTATTTTAAGGTATTAACCTTAATTTCATTAAGTATTAACTCCACTTTTCAGACACAAAAACTGTACCTCAAAGATTTAAATGTTTTTCTCATGGTCAAAAATATACCATCACAACTTCCTTTTTTTGGGAGAAACAAACCATTTATTTCTCACTTTAATGCAAATGAATATGTATTTGGATACATACATGTATATGTAAAACAAAACTGTCTCATTTTGAACAGCTGTGAGTGAAAAAGATTGCTACCAATTGATTAGCTTAATTTTGGCTTAACAATTCAATCATCTTTCTTTTTTTTTTTTTTTTTACAGTAACCTCTATACCCAACATGGGCCTAGAGATCATAACCCCAAGATCAAGAGTCATGTGCTCTACTGAGTGAGCCAGGCACCCCACAATTCAACCACTTTGAAGTACAAACAAAAAGTCAATCTATCTGCCTATGTTCAAAGAGTTGAGACATTCAAGCACAAATTTGAAAAAAGAACCTTCCTCAACATCACATCATTAAACAGCCATGAACATGCACTCTGACAAAATTCCTATTCCACAAATGGACTAGACAGCCCTTGGATAACTATTACCATATCTGCTTAAAAAAATCTATCACACAGAGAAAGGTATGTTTGATAAAAACCTTTGAAAATTACATCAAAGCAATAAGAAAAAACCTGTTCACTGATAACAGCCTTATGAACTTAATTGCTATTTTGAAATGCCTAGTTCAGAGTTCAGAATATTGCCTTGCAAGGTCTGAATATAGATGTGTTGATACGACGACCCAGAAAGCATTCTTGGCTCCATTTCAGTCCTCCATGATTGCAATTTAGATGTACTTCTATGATGGGCTGTTTGTAAATAGTCCCTTTACAATAGCTGTACGCCTTTAAATTATCTATAGTGAAGTCCTATAACCAGTGTTATTCTTAAATGGAAAGACAATGGTCATTCAGAAAAGATTTCTTGCAATATATATAAATAAATGTAACCACATATTCATAAATACACATAACGTTGCTAGACCAGATTATCAGTTACAGGCTGCTATAATTCAATACTGTGTGTCAAATTTATTAGAAATTTAAAAATGAAATTTCTGAGGGACCCAGATGCATTGTCAGTTGGCTTTCAAATGTAGAATACAATGGGGGACAACATCTCATGGTAAATAAACACAGTCAATATAAAGAAGTAAACCGTACAGTGAACAATATTATAGAGCACCTGAGTGATCACCAGAGTGAAATATCTCCCAGCATTTAAAAAAAGTGAAGACCTTGGTGCAAGCAATTAACTGTTCCAATTAAAGATTCCCCCTTCCTTCCTCCTTTCCTTCCTCCTCCTCCTCTTCTTTCTCTCTCTCTCTCTCCCTTTTCCTTCCCCCTCTCCCTTGCTACTTCTCCCTCCCTCCCAAAAATTAATCAGTAATGGCACTGCTTCCCCGTACTACAAAAATATCCTGAGAAATTCAGATTACAAAAGACAGAGCTTTCATCTTATGTTTTTGCACAAACCTAACAGATATAATACATTTAGTTAAAAAGCACACAACCCACACTGTGTTGAACACAAAAGAAGATGTGATCCAGAGCTCTTAATTCTCTCATTGACTACCGTAAGAAAAAAATACTGAGGGCGTCCAGCTGGCTTGGTTGCAAGAGCAAGAAGCAACTCTTGATCTTGGGCTGTGAGTTCCAGCCTGACAATGGATGTAGAGATTACTTAAAAATAAAATCTTTGGGCGCCTGGGTGGCTCAGTCCGCTGAGCGTCCGACTTTGGCTCAGGTCATGATCTCGCAGTTCATGGGCTCGAGCCCCGTGTCAGGCTCTGTGCTAACAGCTCAGGGCCTGGAGCCTGCTTCGGATTCTGTGTCTCCCTCTCTCTCTCTCTCTGCCCTCCCCCACTCACACTCCCTCTCTCTTTCAAATAAACAAACATTAAAATTTTTTTAAATTAAAAAAAAAAAAATCCTTACCAAAAAAATTTTTTTTGCATTAAATGTCTATAGCTTTCTAGTTAACTGTGGCCAGTATCATAACAGGGGGCGATTTATAACTTTTCATCTCTTTTCTCTACTAGGAGTTAGAAGCTGAATTCTAATTTTAGAATAAATACACAATTCCGATTTTCCAAAGTATCTTTCTCCTGAAGGAGTGATATTCTAGTTTTTGGTATAACACTGATGCAGAGCTCAACTGTCCTATGAAGAGAGTCAGCTATTTTAAAAGGAAACCAAGGGCCCCTGAGTGGCTCAGTTGGTCAAGTGTTTGACTCTGGATTTTGGCTCAGGACATGGAGGTCATTATCTTCACGTTGCGGAGCCCAGTTTGGGACTCTCTCTCCCCCTCACTACCCTCTTCAAAATAAATAAACATTAAAAAAAAAAGAAACAAAAATATCAAGGTAGCTCAAAGGCTCCAGCTATCCAATTCTGCATTTCAACAGACTCAATAAGGGGTCAGCTAAAGGCAATGAATGCCATCTTCTCCAGTGGCATTGTCATTTCTGTACCTCTTACTCCTGACTGGTGACACAGCATTTCACCTTCTTGGCCCAAGCAAAAGAAAAAAGCAAAGCAACTCTGACAAAAAGAGAACCACGGAATTTCCTCCTCACATTCCCAGTTAGATTGGGATTACTCAGTGAGCGTTTCCAAGACTCCTCGAATTTCCACACCCTCACCAGTTTTGGCTTAGCTACTTTTATTTGAAAGTTTTTCCAATTTCACCAAGTAAACTTTTCAAAGCCCAAGTGAGCTATGAGCTTCTGGAAAGGCTGTGATGTCTTGTCCTGTCATGTTTCTTGGAGGAGAGGGAGACAGAAGGAGGAGGGGGAGAGAAAGAGAGAGAGTGAGAGGAAGGAAGGGAGACCTTAAACTATAAGGCGTATATTTACTAATGTGTATTCTTTAATCCACTCCTTGCAGAAGAAAAACTAACATTTTTAATACTGGAGTTAAAATTTTAATCAAAACACACTGGTTGGGCCACCTGAGTGGCTCTGTCAGTTGAGTGTCTGACTGGTTCAGGTGAAGATCTCACGGGTGGGGAGTTCGAGCCCCAAATGGGGCTCAGTGCTGTCAGTGCTGAGCCTGCTTGCAATCTTCTGTCCCCTGTCTCTCTGCTCCTGTCCCCTCTCCAAAATAAACCTTAAAACACACACAAGTAACACCATACCAGAAACTCAAATACACAAAACCAGTAAGCTCCTCTTTCCTACTTGGAATGACAGTTAACAGGGAGAAGGAAGAGAGTTTAAATGACACAACCCATTTCCAATCTCTACAACACTATTTAGGAAAGAGCACGGGATTTTGTAGGCAGACCACCAGGATCAAGGCCACCTGTGGCATCGTCTTTTTTGTGAGATGCAGGTGAAGTCACTTAACCAGAGTTTCATCATTAATTCCATTTCATAAGTGAAAAGCCTATCAATTTGCATGGTTGTGGAAGGGGCTGACAGGGAACGGCAGAGCATTATACAAGTGTTATCTTTTTTTTTTTTTACCCCCCCCCCATCATATCCTGCCTTGTCCCGTCCACAGAGCCATGAACAGGAAAAGCCACGGGCCACAACAGGTTCATCAGAATCCATTTTTTCTTCAAGTCTATTCATTTATTCTGAGAGAGAGAAGGAGAGAGAGAGAGGGGAGAGGGAGAGAGAATCCCAAGCAGGCTCCGCACCGTCAGCACAAAGCCCCATAAGGGTTTAGAACCCACAAACCGCCAGACCCTGACCTGAGCCGAAATCAAGAATGAGAGGCTCAACCGACAGCCACCCAGGCGCTCCTCCTCAGAATCCATTTAAATAGCATGACACACAGGCAGGCGGGCCTCCTGCAAAGACTGTGCAAGGCGGTCCTGACAACTGCAGGCAATCAATGCACCTACAACACCGCGCCGACGAGGTGACCGGTAAACCCCGTCCAGACTACCCGACTGCCTCGGGCGAGGATCCCTCCCGATCGCTCTGCGCCCGGCGGTCGCGGGTCACCCATGAAGTCATGACAGTGACTCAATACGCCCTTCCGACTGAGGTGAGTCAGGAGGAAGGGCAGAGCCCGCAGCAGCCGCCACACGGGGCACGGATCTCCCGCGCCGGGGCAGGCCCGGGTCCCGGCGGGGGGG
>NW_027529647.1:897528-901385 GCF_008692635.1 Crocuta crocuta
GTCCGCACGCGGCGCGCCTGGGGTCACCTCGCCCGGAGCACTCGTGACGCCGCGAGGGACTGGGCCCAACGGGGCCCAACGCGGACCGGCCACTAGGCCTCTCCCGCCCTCCCAAACAGCGCGGAGGAAGCGGGGACCCCAGCCTGGCCCTCTCTCCCCGCTCACCCCGTGTCCGGCCGCCCCCCGCCCCGGCCGGCTGGGTCTCCTTCAGGCCCGCGCCGGGGGCGCAGGGTGCTGCGGCCGGGCCGGCCCAGCTCCCGAAGGCCCGGGCGGGCTAGACTCGACGAGGAGCCCGAAAAAAAGGCCGGAGAGGGTGCCGGCCACTCACCCGCCGCAAGTCCGCTCCGCAGTCACTCGGTCCCAGCGTCCGCGCGTCAGTCAGTGACTCCCTGAGGCGCCGCGGCCGCCGCAGCGAAGCGGGCGGCGCGAGCTCGGCCCGACGTGCGCACGCAGCGGGGGCGGGGCCTGCAGAGGACACGCCCCTGCGGCGGACACGCGGCGTTTCTCGCTGGTCAAGAGGCGGCTAGGACGCCCCGGAGTGAGTTCGTTAATAAGAGCGGGTGTTAGTGAGGAACGCCCACCCTGGGGATACGTGCTTTCCCTACCCGGTGTCACCACCTGTCCAGGCTCCTCCCGCTCTGGGCTCCAACCTTGCCCTTTCTGTTCCAGCCACACTGGCTTCTCGTCATTTCCTTACCTTTCGGGTTGGCTGCATATTAAATAACCGGTCCAGTCGGCTGTTGACAACGATGTGCGGAATATGCGGTGTTCGTGAGAGGTACTGGGGAACGGGGGACAATTTAGCGAGATCTGTTAGAGCTTAGAACGGGCCTTCTCTGTGCTCAAACAATTACACTTCTCGGTAACCGTTAGAGAGCAATGCGTGCAAGAACCCAAAGAGGCGCAAGCAACGAATGTCGTTGCACCATGTAAGGGGATGCATGCGCCATTTGTGTGAAAATCTGGAAACAACCTTAACATTGTTTGAAGGAAGATGGAGTGGGGGTTGACAGGGGGACATCTAGTTAACGGAGTCGTGCCTCTGTTAAAAAGGGAAAGGCAGACACCACCTTAGGGAGGATGTTCAGCAGAAAGGAAAAGCCAGAAGTACGAAAATACAAAAATAACATTTGACCGTGTGTAAATTTAACCTAAAAAATATATTGAACTCTAGTGTGTATGTGAATTGTTTAAGGGTGAAGGGCACTGATGTCTGCAATCTACTTGAAATGTATCAAAAAAATAAAGTTGATGGATAACAGGTGTCTGATAAATATAGAATAATTTGTAGATTCTGGGTGGTATTTGTATGGGTGTTCATTATATAGTTATTTCAACTTTTCTATATGTCTACATATTTTCACAATAAAATTGGGGGAAATATATCCAGTATGGTCTCTTTTTAAGTTTTGTAACTACAAAATATTTTTTCCACATGTTCATGTTTAGGTATCAAAATGCATCCAAAAGTCAGGAAGGTTTACACACTAGAATGACAGAGGGAGGTCCAGGGTCACTTGTCCTTTAGCTGTACCATTTATATTTTTTTAATGAGATGCATAAACACATTATATATTCCTTGGCTATCAAAACCAAATTTAAGGGGTGCCTGGGTGGCCCACAGTTGGGCTGTTTGCTGACAGCTAGGAGCCTGGAGCCTGCTTTGGATTATGTGTCTCCAGCCCTCTCTGACCCTCCTCGGCTCATGCTCGCTCGCTCGCTCTCTCAAAAATAAACATTAAAAAATTTTTTAAGGGGCACCTGGGTGGCTCAGTCGTTTTAAGCGTCCGACTTCGGCTCAGGTCATTATCTCACCTTCTGTGAATTCAAGCCCCTCACTGAGCTCTGTGCTGACAGCTCAGAGCTTGGAGCCTGCTTTGGATTCTGTGTCTCCCTCTCTGCCCCTTCCCCACTCATGCTCTGTCTCACTCTTAGAAATAAATAAGCATAAAAAAAATTATCAAGAATTTCAAGAAAACAACAGCAGAGTCTTTTTTTTTTTTTAAATGGTTTATTTATTTCCAGGAGAGAGAGAGAGACAGTGTGAGCAGGGGANTTATCAAGAATTTCAAGAAAACAACAGCAGAGTCTTAAACCAAGCATGCGGGTCCTTCTCAGAGCGGGACCCTGTGCATCTGCTCAGGTTATAAGCCTGTGTAGCCAGCGCTGGTGCCCAGGTTTCATTGAGTAGCATCCCGGGGCCACAGTGGGACACCAGGAACTCCACTGCCTTTTGGCCTTGCTCAACCTACAGTCTGGAAATCAGTGCAGGAAATGAGTGGCAGAGAATGAGTGTCCCGGCTCTGGGCTTCTGGTCAGTGGTGCCCGGGCCAGGTGTCTTCCTGGAAGTGGGTGGACATTATTGGTAGCCTGGGGAAAGGCCTTGTTTGCCCCACCCAGGCCACAACCCAGGGTGGTCCCTTGAGGCCTGAGGGGAAAGATTTAGCTACTGACTGGTGTGCTCAGCGGAGAATCTGCACTTCCTGTGGGACTTTATATCTGAGGAAGACTTCCTGCAAAGTTCTTGCCAGTTCACCCAGCCCAGTGACATGTGCTAATAATGATAACAGGGCCAGTCCTCTGAGCTTACTCTATGTGTCAGGCATAAAGTAAGCGCCACATTATCTCATTTGAAATTTATTTATTTCCTTTTTTAAAGTAATCTCTAAGCCCAACTGGGGGCTCAAACTCATGACCTGGGAATAAAGAGTCACATGCTCTACTGACTGAGCCAGCCCCGCATGCCTTTATACATGCATTTTGTAATAAAGACCAACAATTTACATAAATTACACATTACAAAAACAGTTTTAAAACGATAGAGTATAAAGATGGGTAAAAAACACATTACCCTGAGAGTTAGTTATGTGCACCACTAGATTCGGGGAAACGGCACCGGATTTAGTTGGGTTTTCCGTAACTCCAGGGCCTGGGTATTTAGACAACCGGTCAATCAACAAATATTTACTGAGCGACTACGTGCCAGGTGCTCTGTTAAGTGCTGGAAATTCAGCAGTGAATACAAAGATGTGCCTGCTCTTACGAAGCGGACATTCCTGGACCGGCCAATACACATTTTGGAACGAACAAGTGAATGAAAGGAAAGGAACGCTCTTCTCCAGCAATACATTTTCAGGAGAGGAGCGACAGGGCCATTTCTGAGTTTTCGTTGAACACAAAGAAATCTCACTTTTTCTGTAAGAAATAATTCAAAATCGTGCAACCAGAAGCAACCTCAAACATGAGTCAGGCATACAAGAACGCGGGGCCTTGAATGTTGAGAGTCCCACATGCGGATTTAATTCTCCTCAGGTGACACCGCGTATCTGCAAGTTCAGATGTTCATGCAGGACAAAGACGTGCGTTTCTGTTTCTGGTTTCGGTTTTCGGCTTCCGTAGACTTCAAAGCCTGCATCCAGCCGAGCAGCTCCGCACGCGAGCTCAGCGGAGCCCCGAGGCCCGCAAAGCCGGTTTCCGCCCTGCCGGGGGGGCGGGGGGGGGCTGCACACGCGAGAACGCGAGCCTAGGTGGGACGCACCATCCGCGTCCGCCGGCGGGGGTGGCGGGTCGGCTCCGCGAGCAATGAGCGCCTGGACGGCGGGGGTTCTGAAGCGGCGCAGCCTGGCGTCCCGTCGCGGCGGACGGCTGAGGGGGCGTGGCCTTGCCGAGGCGGGGCTGGAGCTGCGGGCGGCTCCGCCTTTTCTCAGGTTCCCCCTCACCCCACCCCTGCCGAGGTGCGCTCCGCTGCAGATTTCCGGGCCCTTGTTCCCTCTTCTTTGGTTTTCCGCCTGATCTGCGGCGCTGAGGTACCGCAGTTCCGGGGCACCGCGCTGTGGGTGGGGACCCGGTACCGCGCC
>NW_027529647.1:901443-960325 GCF_008692635.1 Crocuta crocuta
CTTTGTATTTAAAAAAAAAAAAAAAAGTTAATTACTTTAACTTCTTTGAATAAGTGACACTTGCACACAATACCAAAAGTAAATCTTCCTCCTACCTCAGTCTCAGCAACCCCATCCATCGCTGTCATCATTTCTTGAGTATCCTACCAGATTGGATATATACAAAGATTTTTTTTTAATTTTTTTTAATGTTTTATTTATTTCTAGGAGAGAGAGACAGAGACAGCATGAGCAGGGGAGGGTCAGAGAGAGAGGGAGTCACAGATTGAAACAGGCTCCAGGCTCTGAGCCGGCAGTCAGCACAGAGCCCGACGCGGGGCTCGAACCCACGAACCGCGAGATCCTGACCTAAGCGAAAGTCGGACACTTAACCGACTAAGCCACCCAGGCGCCCCACAAAGATTTTTTTTTAATGGCAAAGTATCCTACTTTGCCATCATCTATTTTGTTCTTTCTTGTACTATATGTTTTTAAAAATGTGTAGCAGCTTAAGATCTAAAGCACTTATACAGTTCACCCATTTGAAGTGTGAGGTTTGGTGGCTTGGGGCGCCTGGGTGGCTCAGTCAGTTAAGCCTCAGGTTATAACTTTGGCTCAGGTCATGATCCCCAGGTTCGTGAGTTCTAGCCCCACATTGGGCTCTGCAGTGACACTGCAGAACCTGCTTGGGATTCTCTCTCTCTCCCTCTCTCTGCCCCTCCCCCACTTGCTCTCAAAATAAATATTTGTAAATATTTTTATTTAAAAGATCAATGTTTATTTATCTTTGAGACAGGGAGAGACAGAGAAAGAGGGAGACACAGATCCAAACTAGCCTCCAGGCTCTGAGCTCTGTGCTGACAGAGCCAGTTGCAGGGCTCAAACCCACTAACGTGAGATCATGACCTGAGCCGAAGTTGGATGCTTAACCGACTGAGCCACCCAGGCGCCCCAAGTGTGCAGTTGGTTGGTTTCTGGTATACTCACAGAGCTCTAGGGCCATCATTGGCAGTCGGTTTTAGGACAGTGCCATTACTCCCAAAAGAAACGTCACACCCACTAGCAAATTACTCCGTTTCTTCAACTTTCCCCAGCCCCTGGTAGCCATCAATCTACTATTTGTCCATTCTAGAAATTTCATATAAATGAAATCATACACTCTGTGGCCTTTTATGGCTGGCTTCTTTCACTCGGTATCATGTTTTTGAGGCTCATCCACTTTGCAGCAGTACTTCTTTTTTTTATGTCTGAATAATACTCCGTTTTATGGGCAGGCTGCATTGTGTTTATCCACTCTTCCATTGCGGGACATTTTACCTGTTGTGAATAATGCTGTTGTGAACAAGTACAACAACTTGTTCATGTACAAGTTTTTGTGTGAACATGTTTTTAATTTTCTTGGGTATATATCTAGAGCGGAATTGCTGGGTCATAGGGTAACTCTGTGCTTAGCACCTTGAGAAACTGCCAGACGTTTTTCGAAAGTGACTGCACCATTTTACATTCCCACCAGTACTGTGTGAAGGTTGTTGTGGTTCTGCACTTTGCCTTTTCCACTCCAGGATAGGTCACGTTCACCTGTCCAAGTCACACATACATATCTGCCACATTCTTTGTAATCACTTTGGTATGAATTGATCGCTTATTTAACCAGATTCTTACCAAAGGACATCTTGTTTATCTACAAATTTCCACTGTTGCACATAGTGCTGGATCCACTTTTCTTGTATATATATTTATGGATGATTTTTTATTTTCTTCCTTTTGATGATTTTATTTTTTTAAGGTTATTTATTTATTTATTTATTTCTGAGAGAGAGAGAGAGAGAAAGAGAGAGACAGCATGAGCAGGGGAGGGTCAGAGAGAGAGGAAGACACAGAATCTGAAGCAGTCTCCAGGCTCTGAGCTAGCTGTCAGCACAGAGCCCAATGCGGGGCTTGAGCCCACGAACCACTAGATCATGACCCCAGCCGAAGTCCGATGCTTAACCGACTGTGCCACCCAGGCGCCCCTTGATGATTTTATTTTTTGTGATTTTCAAGTAATCTCGATACCCAACATGGGGCTCAAACTCACGACCCTGAGATCAAGAGTTACACACTCTTCCAACTGAGCCAGCCAGGCATCCCTCCGTCTTTTTTAGAAAAAAGATATAGGTAATACTTTATTTCTTAAGCTAAGCAGTGGGTACATGGGTGTCAGCATGCTTTTGTGTATGTGCTAAATATTTTGTAATACATTTCATTTACTTTTTTGTAAAGTAAACTCTACTCCCGGAAGTGGGACTTGAAATCCCTGATCCTGTGTTGCATGCTTTACCTACAGAGCCAGCCAGCTGCCCCTGTAATACATTTTTTACTTTTCTTTTTTTTTTTAATGTTTGTTTATTTTTGAGAGAGAGAGTGAGCATGAGCAGAGGAGGGACAGAGAGAGAGAATCCCAAGAGAGAATCCTAAGCAGGCTCCACACTGTCAACAGTGAGCCCAGTGTGGGGCTTGAACTCATGAACTATGAGATCATGACCTGAGCCGAAGTTAGACACTTAACCAACTGACCCATCCAGGCACCCATTTTAAATATTTTATAAATGGTGTGATGCTAAAACATCAATGAAGTTTGGAAACCGTATGCTGAGTGAAAGAAGCCAGGGGTGCCTGGGTGGCTTAGTCGGTTAAGCGTCCGACTTCCGCTTAGGTCGTGATCTCGCGGTTCGTGGGTTCGAGCCCCGCGTCGGGCTCTGTGCTGACTGCCAGCTCAGAGCCTGGAGCCTGTTTCAGATTCTGTGTCTCCCTCTCTCTCTGACCCTCCCCTGCTCATGCTGTCTCTCTCTCAGAAACAAATAAAACATTTAANGTTATATGATTCCATTTGTGTGAAATGTCCAGAATAGGCAGATCCGTAGAGACAGAAAGTAGGTGAGTGGTCTGCCAGGGCTGAAAGGGAGGGAAATGGAGAGTGATTGCTGATGGCTGTGGGTTTTCTTTTAAGGGGCACGAAATATTCTTTTTAAAACAATTTTTTAATGTTATTTTTGAGAGAGAGTGAGAGGTAGATAGAGCATGAATAGGAGAAGAGGAAGAGAGAGAGGGAGACACATAATCTGAAGGAGGTTCCAGGCTCTGAGCTGTCAGCACAGAGCCTAAATGTGGGGCTTGAACCCACAAACCGTGAGATCATAACCTGAGCTGAAGTTGGATGCTTAACCGACTGAGCCACCCAAGTGCCCTTTTTAAATATACCCTTTTTATTTATTTTTTTTTTAAATTTTTTTTTTTAAACTTATTTCTAGGAGAGAGAGAGAGAGAGAGACAGCGGGAGCAGGGGAAGGTCAGAGAGAGAGGGAGTCACAGACTGAAACAGGCTCCAGGCTCTGAGCTGGCAGTCAGCACAGAGCCCGACACGGGGCTCGAACCCACGAACCGCGAGATCATGACCTAAGCGAAAGTTGGACGCTCAACCGACTAAGCCACCCAGGCGCCCCTAAATATACCCTTTTTAAAAGTACTTTTTAAATATACCCTTTACATGGAGGATCGCAGGTGGAAAGGGTCTGGGCGCCTGGCTGTAGTGGAGCCTTACCTCAGGGGCTTACCTCAGGACTCCCAGGCAGGCCTGACCCTGCAGGCCTTTCTGACTCTTCGCAGGTGCTCAGGGAGGCTCAGTGGCCCGGACGCTCCTGGAAGATGGGACATTCAGGGTCCGAGTGGTCACTCGAGACCCTGGGCAGAGGGCAGCAAAGGAGCTGAGGCTGCAGGGTGCAGAAGTGGTGCAAGGAGACCAGAATGACGAAGCCAGTATGGAGCTGGCCCTGACTGGGGCTCACGCTGCCTTCATCGTGACCAACTACTGGGAAAACTGCAGCCAGGAGCAGGAAGTCAAGCAGGTGAGGGCAGCAGGGAGGGTGTGGAGACTCTGGGCTAGGAGCGAGGCATCTTACAAGGAGCTTCCTGGGAAGTAGCTCCAATTTGTTAGAAAGGGGCTGACCCTGCCTGTGCCCCACTGACCACTGCAGACTTTTCCCCTCCTCTTCCACGCAGCCCACCTGGACTTTAATGAGGATGGGAGGCAGCTGCTTTCTCTTTCAGTGGTTTTTATTTTAATTTTTAAAAGTTAATTTATTTATTTTGAAAGAGAGAGAGAGTGAGCAGAGGGGCAGAGAGAGAGGGGGAGAGGGAATTCTAAGCAGGCTCCATGCTGTCATCACAGAGCTCAATGCAGGGCTCGAACTCAATGAACCAAGAGATCATGACCTGAGCCAAAACCAAGAATTGGACACTCAACCAACTGAGCCACCCAGGCACCCTGATTTTATTTTTTAGATACCATTCAGGTACCATACACGATGCCCTTTCAAAGTGTATAATTCAGTGTATATTCTCAAAGTTGTGCAGCCATCACTACTACCTAATTCTAGAATGTTTTCCATCACTGCCAAGAGAAACTGTACCTATTAGCAGTCATTCCCCATTCTTCCCTCCCCCCAGCCCCAAGCAACTGATCATCTACTTTTTTATCCAGTGACTTTTTACACTTTCTAAAAAAATAACTCTGTTGACCCATAATTTCCTAGTAATAAGATGCACACATTTAAATTGTATATTTTGACAGAATTTGAAAATAAATATGTGTGCGTGTATATATATATAATGTGTATATATATGTTTGTTTACTTATTGGGGGGGTTAAAGAGAAGGAGAGAGGAATCTCAAGCAGGCTCTGCACTATCACTGCTGAGCCCGACTTGGGGCTCCATCTCAGGAACAGCAAGATCATGGCTAGACGCCCAGGCACTCCTGATTATACCCATTATATTACCAATCTAATCAAAATACATTTCTATCATCCCAGAAAGCTCATGACCCCTCTGTATGTTGTATGTTTACTCTGTTTTCCACCCACATTCTCTCTAGTTAGTTGGTTATGGAGCCCAAGTGGCAAGGGGAGGGATATGGGACGTAGAACATGAGAGAGACATAGCCATCTTTCTCTCTGAAGACGGGGACACTCACACAGACCCTGTCACATAGACTCAGGTGTCTGTGGGATGTATTGTTGGTGGCAGAGGAGAGGCCCCGGCTGAGTTTCCATCACTTCATCTTTCAGCCCTGCCTCGTTCACAACCAGTTGCAGCTCTGCCCTAGACATGGACCTTCCCTGCCCTGGGCTTTGTTAGGGGAAAAAGGCCTTTGTAAAATAAAGAGAGATTGGACTGGGTCTCCAAAGTTGTCTTTAGCCTTGACATTTTCTTTGAATACACTTATGGGGAAGCCTGTCCCATAGAGGAGGATCATAGAAGGATGCGGATCTTGGCTCATTATCCTGACAGCCGGTGTTGGTGTCCCGTGGCTGCCGTAACCAGCCGACTGGCTTAAAACGACAGGAATTTATGCTCTCGTTCTGAGGGCCAGAAGTCGGAAATCTAGGAGCCTCCAAAAGGAAGCTCTGAGGGGATTACACTCCTTGCCTCGTCCAGCTTTTGGTGGCTGCAGACTCCCCTCGTGGCCACGTCACCCCATCTCTGCCTTCATGGGCCTTCTCCTTTGTCTTCTCTTCTTCGGTCTCTTGTAGGGACACTCGTCATCAGCTTGAGAACCCACCGGGATGATCCTTAGTTCTGTCTGCAGATTTCTTTTCCTGAGTGAGGTCACATTCACAGGTTCTGGGGGTTAAGACATGGACACATCTTTCTGGAGGCCACCATCTAAGACATCCTCATGCACAGGTGGTGTGGCTGTACCTGTTTAACTGACCCTGCCAGACGGATAAGTTGCTTGTCCTGGATCACACGGCCAGTGCATAATCGCAGCCCCGCAGTGGCACCTGCGCAGTCTGTGTGCCTAATTGCAGAGCCACACCGCCACCCTCGCGGACTGCTGGGGCCCTCCAAGGATGGTGGCTTTGCGCAGAGCAGGCCGAGCTGAGACCTCTGTGTGGCCCTCTCTCGACCCTCCACCCCAGCCCCATATCGTACACGGGAGGGCTGTAGTTGAACATATCAGGAAGTAGGACAACCCAGATGATCTAGAGAAGGGAGGCTAAGGTAGAAGGCTCACAGTCCACACGTGTAACCATGTGTGAGCATCGTTCCAGAAGAGGGACGAGGGTGGAGTGGCGTTGGCCTCTTAGCATCAGAAAGTGGCTGGGGATACACGTCTTCCCTCTCCGCTCTGTGATTTCTCCTTTCCTGCCCACCAGGGAAAGCTGCTGGCTGATCTGGCCAAGCGCCTGGGCCTTCGCTACGTGGTCTACAGTGGCCTGGAGAACATCAAGAAGCTGACTGCCGGGAGGCTGGCAGCGGGCCACTTTGACGGCAAAGGGGAGGTGGAGGAGTATTTCCGGGACATCGGAGTTCCCATGACCAGCGTGCGGCTGGCCTGCTATTTCGAGAACCTACTCTCCTACTTCCTGCCCCAGAAAGCTCCAGATGGAAAGAGCTACTTGCTGAGTGAGTGCCGTTCCTCCTTTCTCAAGTGTCCTCTCTCACCGAAGGGAGCCATGGGTATTGGAGAAAGCTGGCTAGTCCTCAGATGGTTCCGATTCTCTCTGTCAGGCCTGTGACACTGGGCCTCTGCTTCCTGCTCTGTGAAAAGGGCATAACCGACCGTTGCAGGGGTGTTGAGAAAATCTGCCCAGAGGCAGCAATGCAATGCTATACAGAAACGAGTGCACTTGTTACTTTTCCTTCAGAAGTAAGAGAATTTGGAAGATCAGGCCCAGTGAGGTCGGTGTCCTCAGCCGGCCACCCCTCGCCCTCTGTGTGAACACCGTGAACACAGGCTCACCCTCGCTTCAGTCCTGCCCAGCAGGGAGGGTGAGCAGTCTGGGCCTAGAGTTGCCACACTGGCACCGCCCTTAATAGTTTGCAAAGCTGGTTGGAGATATCTCTTGTGTTGCGTCTCTGGTTGGAGCTCTGTCCCTGCAAGGTCTTTGGGTGACCTGAATGGCCAGCTGCGGTGGCCCCTTCTCCTGCGTGAGGGGTGCAGCAGGACCCACGTGCTCCTGGCACCACATGTAGACACCTCTCTGCTCTCCACCAGACCGCCTTGGCACGCGGGGTCACCAGGATTCAGCACACTTACCGAGCACCCTCCACGCGCTGCTCTGGGGCAGGCCCTGGCCTTGGCTCTCCAGCACGACTGCTGGTGGACTTGGTTTTCCATGGCAGGAATTCCGGATGTGACCGGCAGGCCTTGGGAGCAGCCCCTTCATTTCCTTCCTGTTCTGGTCTTAGCCCTGAGGGGGTTGTAGGTCTGGGGTTCCCTCCACTCTATAAACAGAGTAACAGGGCTCGGGGTGTCACCAGGGTGCCAGTGTGGCAGAGCTCGGATTGGATCCCATTTGCTGACTGAGCTGCACTGCTTGCCGCCGCCGCAGACACCGGAGGGTGCTGACCTGTGCCTGTGTCTGGGCGATTGGCTGGTGGGAACACCAGCCTTAACCCCAGCACATCCCTGTTCCCCCCACTTCCCTCCCAGGCTTGCCCATGGGTGATGTGCCCATGGATGGCATATCTGTGACTGACCTGGGTCCTGTGGTGCTCAGCCTCCTGAAGAAGCCAGAAGAATACATCGGCCAGAACATTGGGCTCAGCACCTGCAGGCACACGGCGGAAGAGTATGCCGCCCTGCTCTCCAAGCACACCAGCAAGGCCGTGCACAGCGCCAAGGTGGGCCCCTGCCACCCCCGGGGCCCGCGCTGGGTGATGTCTCAGCTCCCACCAGGGGTTTCCAGCAACCCCGGTCTGGTCGCTCTGACTCCCAGGGGGAGCTCTGGGTGGTAGGGAAGCGGTATCTACGGCTGCCCCCCTCTCTGGACAAAGTGAATCTGAATTTGTCACTGTGAGCACTTGTCATGCTGTTCTTGGGAGTCACGTGTGGCTGCTGAGAGAAGTTTCTGGCTTAAGCAGTTGACTAAGTACAAGAAAGTTTTCTAGGAAGAGGGGCATTAGGGGCCAAGGCAGAGAGTGAACACACAGAGCGTGCTGGGCAGGGAAGGAGGCCAGAGAGATGGGCCCCACCCCTGTCTCCTTGTGGCCTGGCTATGTCCCTTCCTCTCCCCACTGACTCTCACAGTCTTCCCGTTCAGACACCCAGGGGCCTAGTTTCTTATTTGTCCTTCCCGTTATGGAAGTAAGACTTAATTAAAAGCCGAGAAACTCTCACATTATTGAAAGACAGAAACCACCTGTAGAGTTACAGGAAGGGAGCAGAGCAACGATGGGGAGGCCATGGCAGGGCGTGTTTCAGGTGGGTCAGACCCCCAGACTCGGATCCTATTCCCAGCCCTTAACACCCACCAGTGTGTGACCTTGGGGCGCAAGCCCTGACCCTCTCTGCCTCAGTATTCTCGTCTGTAAAACTATGAATAGTATCCCTTTCCTTGCTTGTTGGAATTTAACGGAATAATCAAGGTACACACTTACTTAGCACTCTGAGCTGCTCTAGAAAACGTGCCCTAAAATGGCCACACATTACTCTAAACAGAAGTCTGAGGCAGCCATGGAGGATTTCAGGAGCTGAGGAGTTCAGGTTCAGTTTGGTCAGGAAAGGGGAACAGCTCTGGTTTTTAAGCAAGAAAGTGATGTTAACAGGGTACTGGTTTGGAAAGTGCTGAGAAGTTTCCATCTTCTGATCTTGAAAGAACAGGATTTATGATTTTTTAATATATTTTTTTAATTTTTATTTTATTTTTAACGTTTATTTATTTTGGAGAGACCGAGCATGAGCATGAGAGGGGCAGAGGGAGAGGGAAACACAGAATCAGAAGCAGCCTCCAGGCTCTGAGCTGTCAGCATAGAGCCCAAGGCAGGGCTTGAACTCAAAAATCGCGAGATCATGACCTGAGCCAAAGTCGGGCTGCCCAACCGTGTGAGCCACCCAGGCGCCCCTATGATTTTTTTTAAAGTAATCTCTACACCCATTGTGGGGCTCGAACTTATAACTCTGAGATCAGGAGTCTCACATTCTTTGGACTGAACCAACCAAGCACAAATCCTTGAACAGGATTTGTTGACTTAGAACAGTGGTTTTTTAACTTAAAAATTTTTTTAAGTTTATTTATTTTGAGAGAGAAGGAGACAGAGGATCCAAAGTGGGCTCTGTGCTGTTAGCACAGAGCCTCGTGTGGGGTTTGAACCCACAAACCATGAGATCATGACCTGAGCTAAAGTTAGATACTTTACTGACTGAACTACCCAGGCGCCCCTAGAACTTTAATTTTCTTAGTAGAAGGGTTTTCAGATGAACTTACTGGTAAGGACCTGGGTTGGAACTGAGTTGCCAACAGTCAGGGTACTGGAGATGCTGACAGACCCCAAAGACTTCCCTCTGCTTCCAGACGACCCCGGAGGACTACGAGAAGTACGGCTTCCCTGGTGCCCGGGACCTGGCCAACATGTTCCGTTTCTATGCCCTGAAACCTGACCGTGACATTGAAATGACCCTGAGGCTCAACCCCAAGGCCAAGACGCTGGACCAGTGGCTGGAGCAGCACAAAGGGGACTTTGCTGAGCTCTGACCCTGCCTCCTCTCAGCCCCATCTCGGGGGAAAGGAGATAAAAGTCACAGTGATCCGTTCTCATGTTGGAAAAAAGTTATGTTTTAAATAAAGGGCATTGTTTTCACAGATGGCTTCCAAAAGAAAAGGGCTTTGTTTCACGGACTGGGGTTGGGGCGACAGCTGCTGGGGCATGAAAATCCCAACAGGAAGCATCAAGTGGAGGGGACCCAGCCCCCTCCCTTTGCAGGGGCTTGAGGGCTGAAGACACACGACTTAAATGCAGTTGTAAGTTTATTCTGGCAGGTGGGAGACCGTGCTGTGACCACAGCCCAGAGGAGCGGCTCTGACCACTGTTTGTACTGTTTGACTGACAGAGGGGATTCCCTATACCGGCCATAAGCAAGGCCTTTGGACATCAGGGCGTATACAGCCTTCATTTCCAGAGAGCTGGTGAGGCCAACCACACATTCTTTCCTGAAATTTGAAGGCAGCAAGACCGACCCCTTCTCCCTTTTCCTCTCCTCACCCCAGCGGCAGCAGCCCAGCAAAACGTCTGGAGGGCAGCAGCGGACTGGACCAGAGGTCGCCATAATTGCACACCAGTGAGAAAAGGTGACACCCTGCTTAGAGGAAAGGCCGGGGAATAAAGCCAAGGAAGGGACAGCGCTGCCTCGCCTGTAGTGTGCACACAGGCCTGGGAGGTGGGGGTGGTTTGACTTCCCCCCTCCCACACACTTCAGAGGAGAGGGAGCAACGCCCAGAGAACACAGGTCAGATGCCTGAGGCTCCACGGCAGGCGTGTTTTTCCTGTATGGATTTGCGTATCGTCGGTCGTGGCTCTCTTTACTCCCCTGCCTTAGCCTCAGAACCTGCAGTCATGAAGACCGACAGCAGTGCCATTAGATTCATTTGATCCATTAATTACTTGAAAAAGCATTTGACAACTTACCACTGTGCCAGGTTAACCATGTTAATCAAACAGTTATGCTCTCTACCTTGAGGAGCTTCACTTGGTGAGAGACCCAGATACCAGTATGCATGAATAGTTCTAGATTGACATAGAACTGCAGAAAATGGGAAACATAAATAATGGGAGGAGGGGCCTGTTTTAGGGGAACAGGGACAGACAGAGGTATAAGGGGAGGGCAGTAAGCCCCTAGACAGGGCAGGAGGGCAGGCCATGACAGCACAGGCTTCCAAGCCCAGCAGCGTCAGCAAGAGAATGTTAAGAGGCCATCTGTGTCCAGCCCTATGTGATGCCCAAGTGCCCCATACCTGAGGGTTGGAAACACCTGCTTAGGGTTGAGATCCACTGTGATGAGATCCTAGAGTGGCCCGTGGTCAGTACGGAGCCTGGGGGAGTCCACTGTGCCCAGGTGCAGAGCAAACCAGCAAGCCCGCGTCGGGTTCCAGGCGCACATCACGCAAAGGGACAGAAGCTGGGCACGTTGCTGAGCCTTGCCAGTCTGCTTACCCAGTGTTACCTGGCCAGGCTGCCCCTAGGACGCCGTGAGATCATTTGTGACAAGCAATGTCTGACATCTCCAGGTCACCCTTCCCCTCCTTCTGAGACAAATGGTCAAACCCTGCTAGCCTCCAGTGCCCTCAGCCTGTTCGCTGCCCCCACCCTAAGTGTGGCCAAAGCAGTGGATCTCCGCAGAAACAGCCCAAAGCCAGTGAAATAAATAGAACTGTGCACAACAGTCAGAATGCTCCATGTGCTATGAGCTGTCCACTCTGCACACAAAACCCAGGTCCTAGGCAGTAAAACTACTCTGTAGGATATTCTAATCACACATCATGATAGATTTGTTTGTCCAAATCTATAGGATGTACACCACCAAGAGCAAACCCTAATGGAAACGTGACTTCAGGGGATAAATGATGCATCATAGTAGGTTCATCAGGTGGAACGAATATCCCACTCTTGTGGAGGTGTTGATAGTACAGGGGGCTGTGCATGTGGGGCCAGAAGGTAAAAAGAAAACAGTCCTAGTATTTAAACCATCTGATCTGTAACACATTCACGTCGACCCTCTTCCCTTGGCTCTTGTCAATTCCCAAATGTGGCCGGAGAGGAACTGGTCCTTCCCACACCCTGGACACTGAAGTCGAGGTGCGCTGCCTGTGCGTCACTACAGAAAGGAAGCACGTGTGGATCAGGGCTCCCAGAGCGCTGGGGAGTCTGGGTCAGCACCGCACGGAGCGGATGACTCCTAGCACCGTGACATCTGCTGGCGGAGGTGTCCCCAGATGTGTGGATGCCACGTGTGCCTGGTTTTCTGAAATTTGGTGCCTGAAATACATTAGCTAGCTTCCAACATTTTTCATTTTCTTAACTGGTAAAATTTACACAAAATTTACCATTTTAGTCACTGTTAAGTATATATAGTTCAGTGGCATTAATTACATTCACAGTATTGTGCTGCCCTCACCACCATCCCTCTCTAGGACTCTTCTGTCTTCCCAAACTGACACTCTGTCTCACACTGTAACAGAGTGTCCCACTCTGTTACACACTAACTTCCCATTCCTCCTGGCCCCCTCCCACCCCACCCTGCGTGAACCACTCTACTTTGTCTCTATGAGCTTGAGGATTTACCTTATGTAAGTCGCTGCCAACACCTTAAAATGAGACAACTTCATAGCATTGTTGATGACAGCCAAATGCTGGAACTAACCCGAATGTCTATCAGTGAATGACTGGAAAACAAAAGTGGTCTATCCACAGAATAGAATTTACTCAGCCATAAAAAGGCATACCCATCCGTGCCACAACATGGATGAAACTTGAGACATTGTATTAAGTGAAGCCAGAAGGAAATAAGCCATCACATACTGTATGATCCCATTCACATGAAATGTGCGGGGTAGGTGAATCCTAGAGACAGGAAGTGGATTTGTGGCTGCCAGGATCTGGGAGACAAGGAGAAATGAGAAGGGACTGCAAATGGCATTGGTGGGGTTTCTCTTCAGGATGATGAAAATGTTCTAAAATGGATTGTTGTGGGGGCGCCTGGGTGGCTCAGTTGGTTAGCCGTCCAACTTGGGTTCAGGTCATGATCTCGCGGCTCCTGGGTTGGAGCCCCACGTCGGGCTCTGTGCTGACAGCTCAGAGCCTGGGGCCTGCTNGGGATCTAGGACTGTGCCCAGCTCATTCTGGCGAATGGAGAGTGTCTGATGCTGGCATGAAGTCACCATGGAGCCTCTTTGTGCCCACGAGGTCTTCCCCAACCTCTTCACCCAGCACTTCACAGGAAGTGCTCTCACAGCCTGNCCTCTCTGCCTCTTTCCCACTCACCCTGTCTCTCAAAAAAAAATTTTTTTTAATTAATAAAATTTAAAAATAAGATGGATTGTGGTGATGAATGCACAATGTTGAACTTAAAACCCACCCAACTGTACACTTTAAATGAGTGAATTGCACAAAGTAGATAACCCCCAAAATGAGGTAACTAAATTCTCCACAGAAGAATCTGGATGCCCAGCTTCTCTTGCAAAGCACCAGATGATCTGGCAGCACGGGGTCTGAATTCCTACATAGCCCCCTTGGGTGGAGGTAAAGAACAGCCACCCCCTTGAGACAGGGCAGCCAGTGTCCACCACTCCCCACTGCCTCCTGGGCTCTGTGGAGCTGGGAAGCATGTCAGGGCCCACTCACTTTATGTAAAGTTGCTGACCGGCCCATCTGTAGCCCTTCAAGAGGATCATGCCAAATAAACACAACTTTTGGTTAAGAGATCCAGGGCACCTGGCTGGCTCAGTCGATAGAGTGAGCAACTCCTGATCTCAGGGTGTGAGTTCGAGCCCCATGCTGGGTGTACAGATTACTTAAAAATCTTCCTAGAAATAAGTAATTAAAAGATCCAAATGCAGGTTTCCCAATGCTGAAACACACCTTCTGCAAGAGCTGTTGAGTTTTCACCTAATTCGGAGATGGGCTCCAGGGAGGCAGGAGACGAGAGTGAGAGGTGGGCAGCCCTTGGACACAGGGTAGCCAAGAAGCTTGTGGGATTGGAGAGGATTCTTGTCTTTGAGGGGGGTTTTCATGACAGGGAAGGCAGAGTTCAAGTCCACCTAAACCCAGAGACCTAAGCAGGAGGAGAATGGCCCAGGTCAGAAAGAGATCAGAGACCCACAGGTGTGATAGAGCCAAGGTCTGGTGCCCAGGTCTTAATTATCCACACGTGACCGTGCCTTCCCCCCATCCATCCTCCCTACCCACCTACCTTTCCACTCCTCTCAATCCCCAAAGGCTCAGGGACCCAGTTACTTTTTTATATTTTTGAGGGCCTCAGCCTCAACTCCAAGGCTGCAAGCTCTTCTGGAAGCAAACGCCTCCTGTAGGAAGAAGCCAAATCCCAGCCTTGAGCGGGACTTGATTGGACAGGCGTTGCACTGCCCCCTTCTGGCCAACAGGGGAAGGACGCCCTGGGGCAGCAGGGGTGGGGTCTCGCCAGCAAGAAAACCACCTTCCTCTTTCAAAGTCTTCCTCCAGACTTGTGCTTTCAAAGGACAGGACATGAGAGCAGCGTTGGTGGTACTGTGGTGAGCATAGATGCCTTCCAAGCAGTTGACCCGGGTTCGATTCCCGGCCAACGCAGCTGGCCACACTTTGGGCGCCTGGGTGGCTTAGTCGGTTAAGCGTCCGACTTTCGCTTGGGTCATGATCTCGCGGTTCGNAACCTCTTCACCCAGCACTTCACAGGAAGTGCTCTCACAGCCTGAAACCCTGGGATGGGTCTGAGCTATGTGCTTAGGGCCATTCCAGCTGTGTAGCCATCAGGGTTTCTGTGGGTCAGCCTCTGCTGCGAGCCCAGACCAGTTAAACTACAATGAGCAAAAACTTTAATGCAAAAAAAGTATCAACATTCCTCTGAAAATAATGCAGGAGGGGAAAAAAAATCTAGTGAGGAAGACAGTGACATGCAGGGACCTAAGCAGGCCAACACTGCACATCTTCTCGTGGGCCCCCAAAGAAAAAGTTACACGCTGAGAATTCTAGAACACTCAATCAAATCAGCACAGTCTCATGGCAAACTCCCCGCACTGGGACCCTTGGAGGATCAGCACTCGTCAGAGCACCATGCGACCGTCAGTGCGTGTGTGCTCTCACATGGACCGGGGACCGGGGCAGCCCCAGGAAGGCCAGTGGTGATGTGGGATGGCTCGCATGCGTAGATGAACATCAGCAATCCCACTGCTGAGCCCCCTGNCGGATCTAGGGCTGTGCCCAGCTCATTCTGGCGAATGGAGAGTGTCTGATGCTGACATGAAGTCACCATGGAGCCTCTTTGTGCCCACGAGGTCTTCCCCAACCTCTTCACCCAGCACTTCACAGGAAGTGCTCTCACAGCCTGAAACCCTGGGATGGGTCTGAGCTATGTGCTTAGGGCCATTCCAGCTGTGTAGCCATCAGGGTTTCTGTGGGTCAGCCTCTGCTGCGAGCCCAGACCAGTTAAACTACAATGAGCAAAAACTTTAATGCAAAAAAAGTATCAACATTCCTCTGAAAATAATGCAGGAGGGGAAAAAAAATCTAGTGAGGAAGACAGTGACATGCAGGGACCTAAGCAGGCCAACACTGCACATCTTCTCGTGGGCCCCCAAAGAAAAAGTTACACGCTGAGAATTCTAGAACACTCAATCAAATCAGCACAGTCTCATGGCAAACTCCCCGCACTGGGACCCTTGGAGGATCAGCACTCGTCAGAGCACCATGTGACCGTCAGTGCGTGTGTGCTCTCACATGGACCGGGGACCGGGACAGCCCCAGGAAGGCCAGTGGTGATGTGGGATGGCTCGCATGCGTAGATGAACATCAGCAATCCCACTGCTGAGCCCCCTGTGAAAAGTGGTTTGAACTCTTTGAAAGAAGAAATGACCACATTTATGCTTTAAATATCTTTTTGCAGTAATCTTATTTACATGGATACAGAATCATTTTACATTCTTAGATCACAGTAATAGATGCTTTATTTTAGTAAATTATGACGGAAAACAAAAAGGAAACCATTCGTGAGTCTTCTCTATTAGCCTGTCTTACCAGTGGGAGGATCTGGAAGGATGTGGAGCCCGTACGCGTTACAGGCTGAGACTGGGGACAGTGTGTTTTACTCTGGCTGGAGAGTGAAACCTTCAACCTCTCAGACTGGGCTTTCCTTTTCTGAACAAACATTTATACAGATGACGGCAGTTCTCAGCACTGAGTAATTCACACAGACTTCTGAAAACAGATGTCAGCAGTATGAGTGCTAAGAACCAAGCCTCTGGCAGACAGATGGGCAGGGCCCTGGGGTGACAGGCCGTTAGTTGGCCCTGGGCTATAGCTGTGACCAACTGGGGTTGAGCAGAAGGGCAGGAGTCCCCCTTAACGCCTGGCTCAGGACAACAGAACTCAACAGTCAGGAACGAGAGGCCACCCCACACGGGGTGGAAGGAGGGACTATCCGTCCTGATAAAGATCTCGGCCCATATGGTCAGGAATGGCATCTCTGGGGAGCCCCTTGGTACATGCCTTCCCAGGCCCCCCAGGTGCCTACGTACCAGCTGCTTGGGATCTTTGGGACGTGAAACAAACTCCAACAAGAGCACAGGGTGTCCTGGCTGAGGGGCAGAGGTGTGAAAGTCCCAGGTTCCTCAAAAAGACAACCTGGCAGGAAAGACTCATTCCAGAACCTCCCGGAGGTTTGCTGAGAGGAAAATTAATCACTTCATGACTTGGTGCAGCTTAAGGCTTCATTTTTAAGCTGTAAGCATGGCCTTTAATCCTTTAACTAATATCTCCACCACTTTTGATTCCAAATTAGAGTTTTAGCTCTGCAAGAAATGTCCAGTTGTTTTACTTTGCCTGAGCTAGAAGAGGCCAAGTTACCTACCCATGGACAGGAAACTTCTAGATCCCTTATGGGCACCATGCCCTACTGCCCAGGGGCTGTCCCCTGTGACCAGTCCATGGAGAGGTTTGTCGTCCTGTGATTCTGCCGTTGCAAGGTGGTACGGAGCCTCTGTAGGCAGGGACGTGGTGTTGCTGTTCCGGAATCCTTCCGGCGCCCTGGCCACAAAGATGGGCTGCTGCTCCCGGCCTAGTTCCCAGTGGACCGTTTTCCTGAGCCAAGACACAAATGGTTACGTTTCACTAGCATCACAGGAGGAAGATGCCCTGCGGGTGAGCTTCTGTCATCTCTGGGAAGGAGCTGCACCAGAAGTCCCAGCCACCAGGGACCAGAACAAGAGCAGAGCGAGTCCCGAAACCCCACAGTGAGCGAGCACGACTCCCGGCAGCCCCCCGAGGTTTACGCAGCCCTGCGCCTCCCAGGCAGGGTAGATGACTTGCCAGGAGGTTGGGGGGGAGTCTGAATTCTAGGCCTGGCTCTGCTGTGACTCGCCCTCTGTGACCGTGGGCAGCTTGGTTCCCACCACTGTGGGACACAGAACTGCTGGAAGCTGGTGGAAGGAGGGCTGTGAGGCAGCCCCCGCCCCCGCCCCGGTGCAACCTCTCCAGGAAGTGGACACGGCAGAAGGGCAGCCGTTGCAGTCTGGTTCCGCCCGGCACTGCCGGCCAATGCCGCCACCCTGCTTGGACTCGGGCCTCTCCGCAGGCCGGGAGGCCTGGCTCTGAGTGGAGCCAGGTATGCCATACCTAGACTGGCACCTCTTCCAAGCCTAGAAGCAGGTAGATGGGGGTATGATCTTGGTTAAGGTGAGGGAAAACAGGGATTAGTTCACAGAGGGAAACAAAGGGGGAAGAAACCTCAGGGTTTTCCTACCTCGGCTGGGATATCAGGAGGTAAACATTTTCTTAAGTTTGGAAAGGAATCCCTCCTTGTCCTCCCCAGCCTCAGGCCTAGCCTTGCCTCCTGCGGAGCTATCCATGGTCCTGCCACCTGGGCACAAACAGCAGAAAGAACTGGGGTCAAGGGCGCCACCTCCAGGAGTCCCATCCCTGGCCCCGCCTGCCCACACCTGGCCACCCAGGCAGGGACTTGCCACTCAAGAAGCCACCAAGTACCACCCCGAGAGGGGAGGGGGCAGCTCCCAGGTTGGCCAGGGCAGCCTCGCCTGTTAGATGACTGAAGCAAAAGGGCCACTCTGTGCTTTAGTGTATCCCAACTGCTCCTCGAGTCACTGACCCACAACAGGGAAACAAGACAGAGAGAAGGACAATGACCAGCTAACTCCAAGTGAACAATTGTAACAACTGCCAAGTGCCATATGCTTTCCAGGTCAGACCACGCAGATCCCATGGGAGCTCATTCAATCCTTTACACACAAATTTCACAGATTGAAAACCAAAACAACAACAAAACCCACAAATGCACAGAGATTAGATAGTTTGCCCAAGGTCTCAGAGCCAGTAGATGGTGGGGAGAACGGAGTTCAAACTTAAGTAGTCAGGGCCAGAGCCCAAGCTCTTAACAACCATGTCATTGATTATACACAGGTAAAGAACATGTGCCAAGACCAAGTGACCAGCTTCCATGCTCCATATGTGCACACCCAGCATCTCTGGGACACCTAGGGAGGGTACTCGCTGCCTCGTGGAATCCCACAATATGTGTACTTTTTTGTAACAAGAGCCGTGGGGCGCCCTATATATATATGGGCAAACTCCTGATCAAGGGCATGTGACTCTAAATGCTCCAGAAAAAGGGAAGCTGCTTGGCTGTTTCTTCAGGGCCCAAAGCTGAGACTACGGAGGTCAACTCTGCTGCATAAATTCGTCCTTTTCAAGATCTGCCACTAGGCAGGCAGGACCAGCTTCTGCCATGAGCCACTGTAGTCAGCATTTTGGTCACAGGGCGCGTTTCTAACACGCTAGGTTGTGTATGCCAAGTATAGTGCGTAGCACAGTGAAAAAGGGTCACGGTTCCCAAGATCTCAATCTAAGATGCTATCATCAGAGGAGGGCGCCGGGGGTGCTCAGTCAGTGAAGCGTCCAACTTCGGCTCAGGTCATGGTCTCGCGGTTCGTGGGTTTAAGCCCCACATCAGACTCTGTGCTGAGAGCCTGGAGCCTCCTTGGGATTGCGTGTCTCCCCCTCTCTCTGTTTCTCTCCTGTTCACACTCTGTCTCTCTCAAACACAAATAAGCATTTTTTTATAAATTAAAAAAAAAAAAATGCCTTCATCAGTGAGAGGCCCAAAGCTCTGGGCACCAGACCCCGAGCAGGGGTGGGTGGGGTCACCCTGGGTACAGACCCCTGGACAGTCCCGTGGACCTGGCATACTCTTAGAGCTCAGAAACATCTTGAGAGAGAGCAGTGGCCCCAAACAAGGACGTGCTAACCAAGGTCTGAGCTAAAGTCAAGGTGGCTGGGTGATCCCCGACTCCCAGGGCTCACCAGCGGGATCTGGGCACTGCAGAGTCAGCACAGCAGACCCCCGTGAGAGGTGCCCACCGCCACAGGTTGCAAAGCCATGTGTGCCTTCCCTTAGTCCTCCATGTCCCCCGTTCTGACATAATGGCTTAAGTAACAAAGAGCCTCCTCACACAAAGCAACCTGCAAATGAAATTTCCCATCATTCCTGGGCCTCCTGGGACACAGGAGAGGCAAGTACTGACTGAATTCCATTGCATCCTTGCTCTGGGGATGGCAGACTTTTGTTGAGTGTGCATGCGTCTGAGCTTTTAACACATGCCAAGTACCATGTCAAACGCTTTACCTACGTGATCTCATTTAATCCTCTAAGAACCCTATGAAATACAGGCTGCTATCATTTCCTTCCAACTTACAGGTGATAAGGCTGAGGGCTAGAGAGCTGAAGTAATTTGCCCAAGCCTCTATAGCTAATAACAGCAGAGCGGGGCCTTGCCTCGTCTGACATCTGAAATCAAGCTGTCAACTACCAGTCACAACGGGGCACAGAAACACTCTGACTGCCATCACCCTCCTCCCCCAACTCTGCTGTCCTCGTCACCCGGAAGGTGGGAAACAGTGATGCCCATGACCACAGGTATTTGAGCCACAATGGCCAAAGGCCCCAGAATAAACACCCAGTTAACAGATTAATGATTCACAACAACAAAATAAAACAACAAAACACAGACACACCCAGACCACCTCCTACCACCAGGAACTTGGTCTTATCTCTATTTTATTTAAAAAAAAAAAATTTTTTTTTTACATTTACTTTTTTTAATGTTTTATTTCTGAAAGAGAGAGAGAGAGAAGCGTGAGCAGGGAAGGGTCACAGAGAGAGGGAGACAGAATCCGAAGCAGGCTCCAGGCTCTGAGCAAGCTGTCAGCACAGAGCCCAATACGGGGTTCGAACCCATGAACTGTGAGATCATGACCTGAGCCAAAGTCAGACACTTAACCGACTGAGCCACCCAGGTTCCCCTACATTTACTTATTTTTGAGATACAGAGGGAGACAGAGTGCAAGCAGAGGAGGGGCAGAGAGAGAGGGAGATACAGAATCTGAAGCAGGCTCCAGGCTCTGAGCAAACATTCAGCACAAAGCCCAATGCGGGGCTCGAACCCACAGACCGTAAGATCATGACATGAGCCGAAGTTGGACGCTTAACTGACTAAGCCACCCAGATGCCCCTTATCTTTATTTTAAATTTGGATAAAAGGACTCCTTCAGGAATAAGGTTTACTGGCAGGGACATCAAAGGCTGTAAGCACTAAATCTAAAATTGTGAACCAGGAATAAACTACGCACATAGATGATAAAGTCTATAAATACATTGTTTTTCTAGCCTAGGGCTGGAGGAGAGACCGGTCCTTACAGATGTCCTGGACATTCAGGTGCCTTCTGGTCTCAGGACAGGATATAAACAAGGGTGCTTGGCATCCCAAGCTTATTTAAATATAGCCAGCATGTGACTTGTGCCTTTAGAATAAAGAAGAAATGCCCACTCCAGCTGAATGAGCACTACACGACCATTTCTAGTCTACACCTTCAGAAGGTGACCACAGTCAGAAAGGCTGCTCAGTTAACACAGAGGGCCAGCCCGAGGCCACAGGTCTCTTCTTTCCTGCGAAGAGCTCGTACTCCCATCCCTCAGAGCACCTCCCAGCCGACGGAGAGAAAAATGAGTACAAATAAACTCAACCAACATTTCCTGTGAGCCCTGTGTCAGGCGCCATGCAAGGTGCTGGGGATTCGAAGGAGAAGCATGACAGCTTAACAGGCAGGGATTCCAACTTAAGAGCTTCCTGATGGCTATTTACACGGTGATCCCAGGGGAAAAGTCCCAGGAATATGGGCCACCTTTCTGGGCCAAAATGTTTTTTCCATCTGCACAAACTCCCAAGTGTTATGAGAAGGGTCCAGCATGTATCTGGGTCTTAAGGCTTGCTGTCTTCTCCCGTTATCTATAAACTGCATGAAGGCAGGGCTCTCTCTGTGCATCACTTCTTGGCATGTAAAAATGCTACAGGAACATATGTTTGAAGAAACAGGCCGAGAGGATTCCAGGAGCTGAGGACTGGGGTGCCCTAGAGGGGGAGGGGCAGGCCTATACTCACAGCCTGACTCCCCGAGCCATCTACATGCATGGGCTGAGCCAGCAAAGTACCTCTCGTTCTACTAAAATTTTGTCTTTTCCTTCATCTTCCTCCTGCCACCACCCTGTGTAAAGGTCAACACTGCCAACTATGTCAGAGAGGAGAAATGGCAGGTGGGATTCCCAAATAAGGAGCTCAGGAACTGGTTTCTACACTTCAAGGTACACATATGTTTGTGTTGTCACCAAGAGGACCCAGAAACACAAACAGTGAGCCACACGATCTTTAACTCAGTCTCGCAGTAACAGTTTCCCGACTCCCTGTGTCTTTTTGCTCAGCCCTGAGGACTAAGAGTCCCTAAGCACACGGTGTCTTTCTGATTCATGGTCTGGAGAAGAAGCAAGGGTCAGCTGTTAAGGTTTTCACCAGCTGTATTAGGGACCAAAAATAAGCAAGGGATATTAAATCCCGCAAACATTTTGGGTCAGTTTCCTATTAACTGTATTCCAAATGCCCTTCAGGTGCCCTTTCCCCTAATGAAAACACAGATGCCCAGGAATCAGTTTTCTACCTGATGGCTCTTGTCAGTTTCTGAGGGCTCCCTGACTCATGAGTATTTGCAGGCTGTTAAAAAGTGATCTGAGTGACACTTTATCCCACGAAGTAATGATACCTGAACATAACTGCTTCTAATATAACTTCAGCTTAACTTTTGTTAAATGCTTGAAATAAGAGATTCAGACTCTACTTAAATAAATACAACCCACTGTTAGTGAAGTGTCAGGAAATGGGAATTATAAGTACTGTCACATGTTCACATGCAGATGGCAAAAGTAGCTGCCTTCACAGTATAATGAAATTTAACCATGTCTGGGCAGCATTCTTTGAAGCCAATTCTAAGATTCTTAAATGCTATTTAAAAAATTATGTCTGGGGCACTTGGGTGGTCAGTAGGTTAAGTGACTTTGGCTCAGGTCACGATCTGGCAGTTTTTGAGTTCAAGACCCGCATCGGGCTCTGGGCTGATGGGTCAGAGCATGGAGCCTGCTTCGGATTCTAGGTCTCCTCCTCTCTCTGCCCCTCCCCCGCGCTCTCTCAAAAATAAATACATTAAAAAAATTATGTCTGGGAGCCAAATCTCCCACTAGAACACAACTCTGAAATGACAATGAAAGTGAGTAGGGAAAAAATAATTCGGCAAACCTACTGCACTTTACAAACAACTTTTCAGAAATGCACTCAATGCATGCATCAAAGGTAAACTATACTCAACAAAATTATGTCAATAAAAATTTAAAAGGAAGAATTGGCAAAGTGTCTGGCACACCAGAGGTTCCCAATAAATCCAGGCTGGATGAAGGCAGAGTGAACTAGCTACGAGGACAAGGAACCATGGACGTCACGAGGGTTCAAAGGGCACTCCTAAGCTGTTTGATCAACTCCCAATTCAAGCCACCAAAAAAGAGTTTAAAAAAACACCAACATTCTAATATAGTGAACAAGGCCCACGTCATCACCCAGGGCTCACAGGGCCGACCTCAAGCGCCCCCACAGCTGGGAGAGGAGGAAAATCTCCCATGCCAGGTGACTGGGAACATTCGCAATTCAGGAAGACGCTGGAGCAGCACAACTACAATTACGTGCAACAGCTATTTCCACTTTTCAGTGCAAGTGCTATAACAAGAATGTAAGAAAAAGCTGGGTACCAAACCATTCCATGTTTGGTCAGGCTCTAGACAGGCTTTGTGGGGGCTGCTTTGTCACAGATGACTTGGCCCCTGGATGCCACAGGAGCCCAGCAAAGTTCATGCAAAGGCAGTTGCTGCTGGGACCTCCAGCTCTGGGCTCCAAGACCAAGCCCTCCCTCTCCACTGAAACCCACCCCCAGCTGCCATCACCTGCTCCGAGTGACCACATACTCTCTGTTGCCGTCCAGGCTCTGAGGACACAGGAGGGGCACCCAGGACCCACACAAGCAGAATGATGTAATGAGGAGGAAACCTGTGCAGCTGAGGCCAGTTCACCACACAGCCTGCCCTGACCTTGGCTAGAGTCCCCACCAGCGGAGGACCACAATCTCCTCTGCAGAGCCCCCACTTCCCACGGGAAGAGGCGGTTAGGCCAAGGCAGCCATCACCGAAGCCTCTGCTTGCCGGCATTTCGGTATTAAATAGCTAGTATTTAAAAACACTCTACAGATAGAGCCTGGCATCTGAGCTCAGGGAAAATGCGGCATCTGTTCACTGCCAGACGAAATCAAAGTTAGACATGCTGTGAACAGGCAGGTTTGTGGTCACGGGACTGCTTTCTTTTACGGCTGCGGTAGCTGTTGTTTACAAGACACTCTGAAATCTTGGGGAGGCGTTCTGGGTCAGGATTGCATAAAGCCTTCCAATACGCCTTCTCCTTAAGCTGTAACGAGGAGTCTCACGTAGGGATGTGCCCAAGGTCACAGGGCGAGTGGCAGAACCACGGATAGAACTCAGAACAGCTCTCGCAGACACACGGCTGCCCTCCGGCAGGAGGTGAGCAGGCACTCTCTCACCTCCGCACACACGGGGCAAGTCCGAGCGGCCAGCACGAGGCCGCTCCTGGCTCACAGTGCCCCTCTGTCATGCTCCCCACAAGGGCAGACCCCAACGTGCTTCTGAACCGTGCACCCCCCAAGGACTGAGAGGCCTTCCGCGTGGTTGCCGCCTTACCCGCACTTGTACTGGTGACGCCATTCACTGTCCCCTCCACCTCAGTCTCATCCTCAGCGTAGCTCAGCATCAGGCTCTGCTGCCGACTTGTCAGTCTCCTGTGCACCAAACACAGAGAGTGTTTCCTCTGAGCAGCCCTTTAAATGATGGGCTCGGCCAGTTTCCACATGAGCATGTGGGAAACGTGGGGACACAACAAGGCAGGAGCCCCCACCCTGACCCCAAGAGCAGCATCCTCAAAGCTTCAATGAAGAAAACCTGAATTACACTGATCATGTTGAACACTGCATAACGTACCAAACTGTTGAATCGTTATGCTGTACACGTGAAACTAATGCAACACTGTATGTCAATTATACTTTGATAATAAAAATTTTTAATTTTTTAAGTATTTATTTTGAGAGAAAGTACACATGTGCATGCATGTACAGAAAGACAGAGAGAGAATCCCACACTGTCAGCACAGAACCTGATGAGGGGCTCAATCTCATCAATCATGAGATCATGACCTGAGCCTAAATCAAGAGCTGGATGGTCAACCGACTGAGCCCCCCAGGCACTGTGATTAAAAAAAAAAAAAAAAAAATTTTTTTTTAAAGAAGAAAACCTCCTAAAATACCTTAAGTTGTTTTTAAACACCTGCCATGTCAATGAGAAAGAATGAAATCTGGCCATTTGTAGCAAGGTGGATGGAACTCGAGGGTGTTAGCAGTAAAGTAAGTCAGGCAGAGGACAGATACTGTATGTTTTCACTCATAAGTGGAGCAGGAGAAACTTAATGGAGGACCATGGGAGAGGAGAAGGGGGAAAAATTAGTTGGGGAGAGGGAGGGAGGCAAACCATGAGGGACTCTTGAATACGGAGAACAAATTGAGGGCCGGTTGGGGTGGGAGAGAGGGGGGTGATGGGCATGGAGGAGGGCACTTGTTGGGAAGAGCACTGGGTGTTATACAGAAGCCAACTTGACAATAAACCATAGAAGCAAAAATATATATCAAAAAATAAATAAATAAATAAATAAATAACACCTGCCATGTTACTAAATAGTTTACTTTAAAAAGCGAGGGGGGAGGGGGCTCTTATAAGTGTTTTATGTAGAAAGTTAACTAATTAAAAGGAGCACCAGGGGACACCTAAGTGGTTCAACAGGTTAAGTGTCCGATTTCGGTTCAAGTCATTTGACCTCACAGCTCATAGGTCTGAGCCCTATGTCAGGCTCTCTGCTGTCAGCGCAAGCCCATTTCAGATCCTCTGTCCGCCTCTCTCTGCCCCTGCCCTTCTCATTCTCTCTCTCTCAAAATAAAAATTTTTTAATTAAAAAAAATGAGTGCCAGGGTCACCTGGGTGGCTCAGTCAGTTAAGCATCCAACTTCGGCTCAGGTCATGAGCTCACAGTTCTTGAGTTAGAGCCCAGCATAGAATTCTGTGCTGGCAGCTCAGAGCCTGGAGCCTGCTTCCGATTCTGTGTCTCCCTCTCTCTCTGCCTCTCTCCCACTTGTGCTCTACCTCTCACTGTCTCTCAAATATAAATAAACCTAAAAAAAATTTTTTTTTAAAAAAAAAAGGAGTGCAAGGGGGCGCCTGGATTGCTCAGTTGGTTAAGCGTCCAACTTTGGCTCAGGTCATGATCTCATGGTTTGTGGGTTCAAGCCCCGCGTCGGGCTGTGCTGACAGCTTCGAGCCTGGAGACTGTCTTTGGATTCTGTGTCTCCCTCCTGACCCTCCCCTGTTCACGCTGTCTCTATCTCTCTCTCAGAAATTAATAAAAAAAAAAATTTTAAACAATAAAAAAATAAAAATAAAAAAGGAGTGCCAGAAAGCTTCCCCGTCCCCAGTGGAGTCAGTCATGCCTGTCCCAGATCCCACAGCACTCCACTCAAACCTTTCTCCCAAAGGACACAGACGGCATGCGCCATGATCCAGTGACAGATCTGCCTCTCCCACCAGACCCCCAGTGCCCTGAGGGCAGTAATGATAAAATCAACAATAGCAGCTATGGTTAATGTTCCTTATGTATTACTCAATTTTCCAGCAACTAATGAAGTCAACTTTTTATGATGCCTACTTTGCAGATGGAGAACTTGGGCAGGACACACCTGACTGTAAGAGAGAAATAACCTTCATGAGCCTCAGTGCTTACAGCAGCGGAGCCACAGCGGGCCAGGCAGTCTGGATGGGCCTAAGGCCTGGCAGGTAAAAAGCCCTCAAAACTGGGTCCTGCTGGGTGAGGAAAATGCAGAGATCGGGCGGACCTCACCATGGTTACGTGGGCACGCACTTTGGAACTCTTATCTTGATGTGAATGTAGTGATCTCCATAGCCGTAGCTGTTAATCCGGGGGATGCCTTTCCCACTCATCCGAATCTTCTGGTCTGTCTGAATCCCGGGGGGGATCTAACAAGAAAGGAAATCTGTGGTTTTCCTTGGCCTCCAGTTGCTCACATGGAAACATTTCACTGCACAGGCTTACTCCTTGGAAAGAACTCCCATTCAGGTTTCTAGACAACCACATGGAAACTGGTAACCCGGGGTCCGCCTGGAGCAGAGCCCAGGACAAGCACGTGGGAGCAGGCAGTTCGGGCAGCCCACAAGGAGGAAGGAGGGAGCACGGAGAGTGCGACCTGGGAGGGTGCAAAGCCAACACAGACGCACAGGGCTGGGGCTGCTCCCTGATGCCAGCAGAGACGCGGATGCGACCCAGGGCCTGCCTTCACTGGTGATTCCTTCATCAGGGTCTACAGTCTGTGATTCACACCCAGGGAGTGGCCTAACGTTCCTCTGCCTCCCCCAGACCTCATCGCTGAGTCTCCCACATGCCGCTCGTTCCCAGGTTCTAGCCACTTCTCAGCCGGTTCAGAGAGAGGGAAAAAAAAAGGGCAATGAAGGACAAGAGTGGCAACCACGTCCTAAGCCTCTTACCGTCACGTTAATGGTCTCATACAGGCCTTGCGCTCTGGCTGTCCCCCCAAGAAGAGCCTGAGCTATGGAAATGAAGAGGTCGGAGTGGATGTCTGCACCGTCCCTCCGAAACACGGGGCTTTTCTGCACCTGTGGTCCAAGCAGGAGAGATGTGGTTATGTGTGGAGAAGTCCTCCTCGAGACTACACAACAGACCCTGTCTCAGCAGCCTGGGCACAGGTCCCGGCGAGCCCTACACTGCTTCTGTGCTGATAAGCACAGTACTGAGGGAGAGCAGATACTTTTGCCAAAGCAGAACATGACCCCAGGCTCTGGGAGTTACAGGGCAGATTCATTTCTACATAGCAACGCACGAGTGTCAGTCTCAGATCAAGCCGTTCCAATGGACAAATAAGAAAGTAAAACTGGCTTTTTGAACATTAAAAAAAAGAGATCTTACTCTACTGGAAGGTATAAGGAAACACAGTATTTTCCAAACAGTCATCCTGTACAAACAACCTTCAAGACAGACGGGCGGCACTGGAATGATTCTGACACACAGGCACTACTATCTGGGCCTCAAAGACACTTCTTGCCTTGCAGGGATTTCCCCTCTCTCTGTTCTGGTCTGTCACTAGGTGGGAGCAGGGTCTGAAACCCCCACCGAGCCCACTGTAAAGCCTGGCCTATAGCCGGCTGCCTTTGTCTTTGATTTCTCATCTAGCACTTCATGCTTTATGGTATTTTTACCTACCTGTGTTTTAGATTACAAAATATTTCATACACATATGAACAGGCAAAGTAGGGGTGCCTGGATGGCTCAGTACATTAAGCATCAGACTTTAGCTCAGGTCATTATCTCTCAGTTTGTGGGTTCGAGCCCCGCGTCGGGCTCTGTGCTGATAGCTCATAGCTTGGAGCCTGACTGGGATTCTGTGTCTCCCTCTCTCTCTGACCCTCCTCCGCTCGTACTCTGTCTGTCTCTCTCTCAAAAATAAATAAAACATTAAAAAAATGTTTTTGAAGAGGCAAAGTAAATCACATCACACACACAGAGCATGCACAACCCAGACGAGGTAATAAAACATCACGATGCAGTGAAGCCCCCAGCTCCTCCCCCTCCAGGTGGGCCCACGCTGAATGCAGTAATTGTCATTCCTACATATGTATGTGTCCCCAGATAACATGCAGCACCCAGTGATGTGCTTTCAAACTGTTCATAGACAGTCTCCCACCCTGTGCCTGCTTGCAATCTGCTTTCTTTCCCTCACTGGTAACTGAGAAGTCTCAGTTGTGCTGAGCATATGGCTCTGGCTGCTGTGAGGCACTGTGGCCACAGCACGGTTCTCTCAGCCACTCTCTTATCTGAGGGCAGCAGGCTGTCATCAGTGTCTTGCTAATATGAGTGAAGGTGTTTTGCACAGAGCCCGTGCCTTCCCCTGTGGCATAACACGGCTTTCCTGGGGCACTGGCGGAACTGTGGGGAAAGGAACTCTATCTCCCTTACCATCTCCCGTCTCAGAAACCAGGTCCCCTCTGCACACAGTATGTAAAACTGCACCTTCAGTCCTTACCATCCCCACTAACAATTTGATACATAAACTTAAAATCACAAGGAAGGGCGCCTGGGTGGTTCAGTCGGTTGAGCATCCGACTCTTGGTTTCGGCTCAGGTCACGATCTCATGGCTTCATGGGTTTGAGTCCTGCATCGGGCCCTGCGCTAGCAGCAGAGAACCTGCTTGGGATTCTCTCTCTCTCTCTCTCTGCCCCTCTCCCACCTGTGCTGTCTCTCTCAAAATAAATAAACTTTATAAAAAAAAATCACAAGGAGATGCGTTCCATATTTTTATGTGCCCTGTGTTTTCCAACTTGTAAACATCTTGAGGAAACTCTGTTCTGTCCAAACCCAGCACAAAGGCTTGATGTGATACAGGTCTCACAACCCCACCGAAGTGGCCACGGCTCCCTTGAACAGCTCCCATGAGCTCCCACCTCCCCCCAAGAGGGCAGGGGCCTGAGAAGCTGTGCGAGCAGAGCACCCACCCTGAACGTGATGAAAATTTCTCTTTTTCCTACAGGCATCCGCACCGTCTGGCCATCCTCGACTCCTGTAAGGACAAGAGTTCAAAGGGAACATTTACTTGGGGGCCTCCCAAGGGGTTTACTGCCCTAGACTGCCTCACTTGTTCCCGTCAGTGAGGAACAACACAAGTATCCGCAATACATCCAATGAGCATAACTTCTCAAAGGTGCAAGCACAGCAACGGATAACCAAACAAGAGCACCTTCAATCTGTTTATCCAAGTTCCCTGGACACCTGCTCTGACCAGCTCTGTGTCGTGTCAGTGAGTTCAGGGTCTAGTAGGGGAGACAGCTATCGCCCAGATAACAACACTAACAAATGTGTCATTGCAGACAGAAACACGTTCTTAGAAGGAAGGACAAAGGACATCTAAGGAACAGGGAGAGTTCCAGAAGTTGCCGTAGAGAAGCAACACTCAAGCTAGGAGCTCTGAGAGAAGAGGTAACCCACTAAGAAAAGAAGGTGCAAGCGAGCTTCAGACACAGGGAGTGACGTATGCCACGGCTCCGTCCGGAGAGGCATTACAGCCCGTTCGAGGCCCTGCATGAACATCAGGAAGGCTGCAGGGCAGACTACAGGAGGGAAAGCTGCAGAGGCCACAAGGGGCTGAGACAGGTGGCAATTCTTGCCCCAGGAGTCACTGCACAGTCTTGAGGGCAAGGTGACATGATCAGACTGCCCTGACAAAGTCCACCCCGGGAGCAAGAGCCAGCTGGCGAGAGCAGTCACGGGCTGCCCTGGGGGCTGGGAGGAAGGGGTAGTGGTGCAGACAGGGCTGGCCACGGGGACAATGCTGGCTTCGTTGAACGAAGGTGGTGAAGGAGCACCACACGGGAGCAGAGCGGGCGCATCAGGTACTTTCTGCCCAATGTGGCACGCAAGGGTAGATTTTAAGGACAACTAGTACAAAGAGGAAAATGCAAGGAGATTCTAGCTCCCCCTCCAGTCTGGGGCTCCGGATCCTTCACCACAGCTTTGACAACAGCCCAGTCACAAGGAAACGAAGGCCCCAGCTCTCCCAGCCCCGGGTGCGTGGAGGAGCCCAGGACCCACCAGCAGGCACGGGGATCACCACTTTCTTCTTCTGCTTGGCCTGTCCGGCTCCTCTGCATACCACGCAGGGAGTCGTAATGATGGAGCCTCGGCCACCACATCTCCGACACGTGGAGCGCATCACAAACGGGCCTGTATTTATGGTTTCCTGATAAAGAGAAGAAAAACGGAACTCTTAAGTACACAGGTAAATTCTAAAGGCCACGCCTCCAGGAACACAATGTACGTCAGAGAAATGTTTCATTAAAGACTTGTGTTCTGTGTGAACACGCACTAAAACATACCGCGTAAGGACACAGGCCCACACCTTTCTCCCAAAGGACACAAACATCATGCAAGATGATCCAGTCAGAGACTTGTGGGAAACACTCTGGCAGCTATGAAAACTTTGTGTGTACCTCTGAGGGGCCCGTGCCCTACAGATCACACTTGTGAAACAGCGTGCATACGGGTGTCCCTTGCAGCCTGGGTGGCCACCAGGAGTGAGGTGCCTTAAAAATCATGGTGCACCCATGTAACAGAACGCTGCACACGGGTGAGAAATGTTTTCTGAGCAAATGGCGCGGCACTGTGTGCAGAGCGCTACCTTGAGTTACTGGAACCTCCACACAGATGGCTTGAAACGTGCATGTCCATCTAAAGCAGGACACCCAAGGGTGTCACTACAGCCATGCCCCTAAGGAGGGTGCCTGGAACATTTTGGGGATGNCAGGCTCTGAGCTGTCAGCAAGGAGCCCGATGTGGAGCTCGAACCCACAAACCATGAGATCATGACTTGAGCTGAAGTTGGACGCTTAACCAACTGAGCCACCCAGGGGTCCCTTTACTTTAGAATTCTGTACCATGTGCAAATAAATGTACATATACATTTTTAAACATACTAAATTTTAAGTTAAAAACATTTTAAATATAAAATGTTTAAATATTTTTATTTTAAAATAAATTTTAAAATATTCAAAAATTTTAAATATTTGTCCCAGCAATTCCACCTTTGGGGATCTGTATCACAGAAAGAAGAGGCATCAGATGGAAGGACATACATGTAGAGGTATTTCCTGTAGCCCTGAAACATAAGTATTAAGATGGAAAATGAGATCTACAGATTTCAGCCTGAAGGAATGGTCATGATCCATCAACGACCAAAGCAAGTTGCAGAACAAACAGTATGTGTAATATATTCTCATTAGAAAATTTTCACTTTAGGGGCACCTAGGTGGCTCAGTTGGTTAAGCATCCAATTTCGCTCAGGTCATGATCTCATGGTCCGTGAGTTCGAGCCTTGCATTGGGCTCTGTGCTGACAGCTCAAAGCCTGGAACCTGTTTCAGATTCTGCATCTCCCCCTCTCTGCCCCTCCCCCATCCGTGCTCTGTCTCTCTCTGTCTCAAAAATAAACAAACACTAAAAAAAAAATTTTTTTTTCGCTTTAGAAGAAATTTTTTTTTGTGAAGACAGGCGGAGTTGTGGAAAGAATAACTCAAGCTATGAATCTGGAAGTCCAGGCAAGGGGAGATTAAAGACATTTCTTTATGTATTCCTCTGTTTTTTGTGCCACAGCAAGTATGTATTTGATAATTTGCAAAAAAAAAAGTACAGGGATGCCTAGGTGGCTCAGTCAGTTAAATATCTGACTTGATTTCAGCTCCGTTCAAGATCCTGGGGTAGTGGGATGGAGCCCTTTTTGGGCCCTGTGCTGAGCAAGGAGCCTGCTTTGGATTCTCTGTCTTCCTCTGCCATCTCCCTGCTCCCTGCTTGTGCACTCTCTCCCACTCTCCCTCCCCCCTTCCGTCTTAAAAAAGAAAAAAAAAAACAAAACAGTGCCAAGAAGTTATGTTAAACCAAAAAAGCAAACAATTTCTAGTGCCCAGTGAGCCGGGGGGTGGGGGTGGGGGGCACAAAGCATAAGGCCCCACCAGCTGTGGGAGAGGCTGGGGGCTGGGAGGCCCCTGAGGATGGGGGTGCACAGGGAGGGTGAGAGAGGATGACGCTCCAGGGGGAGCAGAATGAGCAGTACCACGCCAGCGAGAGGGGCTGCCTTCCTCCTTGCTCCCGGGGCACCAGTGGTGGGGGCTGGGGGACGATGGGGAGGACCAGCCCCCCTCTTTCTTCTCACATGGCCCTCAGATACAGTGAGGACAGGGCAGCAACGGCCTCAGGGACCAGACTGGCTGCTCTGGGTGGTCATATCTCTCTTTGTTTTCTCAGCAATTGCTGTTGTTGGGTTTTTTTTAATTTTTTTTAATGTTTATTTCTGAGAGAGAGAGAGACAATGTGAGCAGGGGAGGGTCAGAGAGAGAGGGAGACACAGAATCGGAAGCAGACTCCAGGCTCTGAGGTGGCTGTCAGCACAGAGCCCGACGCGGGGCTCGAACCCATGAACTGTGAGATCATGACCTGAGCCGAAGTCAAACGCTTAACCAACTGAGCCACCCAGGCGCCCCTCAGCAATCGCTGTTGTAATCAGAGGGGCACTACTCTTTAAAATGTATCTGCTCAGCTCCCAGAGGCTTCAGGAACGCCTGTAGAGAGGCAGTACCCCATTTGTCAGTCTCCTACAATCAACGGGGTGATCTGGAGCTCAGAAGTCAGTATGTGCCTCACCACAAATTCCTCGTTAATCCCAAAGGGAAAATTAGTAACTTTACAGTGGAGAAACCTGGTGGGCCCTATCTTAACTGCCTACTCATGACCCAATGTCACGTCATCACTAATGGGACAACTGACACCTCCTGACTCCTGACATGATCAACTACACCTCTGGGGTGTTTCACCAAACTATGTAATCTGAATCTTGTCATGAGAAAATATCAGATGAACCCCAAATAAGGGGCATTCTACAAAACAGCTGGCCTATAATCCTAAAAATGTCAAGGTCATAAAGAAAAAGAAAAGCTGAGAAAGCATTCCAGATTAAAGGAAACAAAGGATTTGACACCAAATACTATGCAAAATCCCAGCGTGGATCCTGGACCAGGAAAAAAGGACATTATATGGACAACTGAAAACATGAGAATGAGTACAGATAATGGTATCCTATCAACATTAAATTTCCTGATTGTGACAACTGCATTGTGGTGGCGTAAAGGAACACTTCTTCTTTGAAAATACACAACAAAGATGACAGAGCAAATGGGACAGAATATTAACAATTGGTGAACCTGGGTAAGGAATAATAAAGTGGCTCTTTATATCATTCTGTACATTTCTATTATGTAAAAATCTTACCAAAAAAAAAAACAACAAATAAACAGTATACTTCAAGCAAAATTTAACCGCTTCCTGCAACAGTTTCAAATTACCAAAATATCCCGAAATGTATTTTCAGGGAAGACAGCACAGTATCACTGATCAAGACAGAGCACTCTTGGAAAAACAAGGTTCCAGATAAAACAGTCCCACCTAGTCAAAGACTCTCAAAAGCACCAAACACTGCCGGATAACTCTCCAGGGCTATCCACAGGAGCATAGGAAAAGAGCCGGTAAGGGGTGTGGGTGGGCCAGAGGGGAGGGACCCGGGGCAGGGGTGGGGGTGGGGGGGCCTGCGTGATCTCACCATGCCGGAGCCACCGCAGTAGTGGCAGTTCTGCATCTTGGTGCCAGGCTCGTTCCCCTTGCCGTCACACCGCTCGCAGGTGTCAGTGATGTTCACGGTGAACTCCTTGTTGACCCCCTTAGCAGCCTGATTAAACGTCAGCTCCATGATGTACTAAAGAAATCAGAGGGCAGCCTGTCATCTTTCTTTTCGTTAATTACCAAAGTGATCCTCTACTTTGAAAGTAAAGGAGGGCGGTTTCCAGTCACCTTACCTCTTCTTTTAAAGCAGGCTTTATTTTTTAAAGCGGTTTTACATTTATGGAATTGAGACGGAGGTATCAGGATTTCCCACATACCCCCTCCCCCTGCCCCCACACATGCACAGTCCCCACCGTGGTCAGCATCTCTCACTGGGATGTATATTTGTTAACAAGGATGAACCCACATGGACACATCAAAATCACCCAAAGCCCATTGTTTACTTTAGGGTCCACCCTTGGTGGTGTATTTCCTAAGGGCCTGAACAAACATATAAGGACATGTGCCCATTATTAGAAAACCATAGAGGACTTTCACTAAATGTGAAACTTCACTACAAATACTCTGTGCACCACCTACTCATCTTTTCACCCAGCTACTTTACTTTTTAACTACTTTTTTTTAACTTACCTGCTCTCTGCTAAGTAAGAATGGATGGGACTCGACTGATTCTGACCTACTCCTCAGGATTTTTAAAAGTGAATGTTTAACTGAAAATGCACTTTTCAACAAACTATTCACAAATAATATTTGTACATAGTCCTTACAGACAGCTGGAATGATCCACAATCATAATTTAAGTCATAAGACACTCCCCTCTCTTCAACTCTAATAATATCTTATTAGGACATAAATATGCAAGAGGTAGATTTGGTGGTGTGTCTCCCTACTGGATTGAGCTCTTCTAGAATAATGCAGCAGGCTCTAGATAATGGACCCAAATCATGGACCCTCAGAGCCTTAGCCTTACGCTGACTGATTAAGCAATTTTACAGCTAAACAGGATGTACATACATTACCTGCATGGATTTTCTTAAATATTGGGATTATTTCCTACCAAAATGGCTGCCTCCAGATCATTCCATTGAAGCTGCTTCGCTTTTTTTTCTTTTTTGAGAAAAAGAAAGATAAAATGTTTGCCTCACATTGAGCAGCTAAAATGTGAATGATTCTTCAAGACAAGGAGCTTACCTCCTGAGGCTGAGTGAATACACTCTGGAAATCTCCAAAAGAAGAGGATGAGAATTCCCCAAAGATCTTCCTGAAGAGCTCCTCGGGGTCGACAGTGGGGCCCCCCTTCCAGTAGCTCTGTCCCGAAGTGCCAGGGTCGGAGCCCGCAGAGCCATAGGTGTCATACTGCCTCCTCTTCACTTCGTCACTCAGCACCTACCAGAAAAGGCCCAGTGGTCAGATGCCCTCAGGACTCCTGAGGCCCAGAACACGGCACAGGTTCACACTGAGTTCAGATAACGGTGCTGTTTCAGCATTAAATTTCCTGGCTTTGACAAGTGTACTGTGGTTAACGTAAAAGAATGTTCTTGGGAAACACACCCTCAAGCACTGAAGAATACAGCAACACGGCGTCTGTGCCGTACTCTCAGATGGCTGGGGGATGTGCGCACACACACATGCGGCAGATACACGAGACCCTACGGAGCCGGAGTCCCTGCAGATGCCCCAAGTCTGGGGAGAAGGTCACTCTGGAATGGCTCCACAGCCCGCCACAGGGTATGCATCATCCTCCTGATTACATTTCAAGCTCCTCAAGGGCGGTCTACTTTTACAATACACACCATCCCCAAACACAGAGATGCCCTACGGAGGGGGTCAAAAAATGAGTGTGGAATTAATTAATCCAACCAGGGGCTCCCAGACCCAGCTATAAATCCAGATGACCTGGGAACTCTGTTAATACAGATTATTAGACCTTGTTTCCTGAGATTCCTGGGAATCTTTTCTTTTCTTCAAGGAAGTAATCTGGTTTGGGGACACAGTCTTCACACTGGACCTTATGACATGTCAACTCACCCTGGGCAGCACACTCTGATGTACCCACGCAGCTGAATGACAGTGACTGCACACACAGGTGGATGCATTACCTCATAGGCTTCTGCCAGCTGCGAGAACTTCTCCTTGGCTTTGGGATCGTCCTTATTTGTGTCTGGGTGGTATTTCTTGGCCAGCTAAGGGAGGAAACCATAAATCAAAATGGACACAAAATGATTACTAATACTGGACCCCAAATGACAGTCACAATCTCACCTCTCTTATAGCATTTGTTTGTTTTGAGATTTTGCAACTAACAGCAATTCCTTTTTTTTTTTTTACGTTTGTTTATTTTTTTGAGAGAGAGACAAGAACGAGCACAAGACAGGGAGAGGCAAAGAGAGGTAGACACAGAATCTGAAGCAGGCTCCAGGCTCCAAGCTGTCAGCACAGAACCTGACATGGGGCTTGAACTCGTGAAGTGTGAGATCATGACCTGAGCTGAAGTCAGATGCTTAACCAACTGAGCCACTCAGGGGCCCCATCAACCAACAGCAACTCTTAAAACAAGGCTTAAGACTTTAAAATAAACCATCTTTTGAAGCACCGGGGTGACTCAGTCAGTTAAGTGTCTGACCAACTCTTGGTTGTGGCTCAGGTCATGATCTCACGCTCTGTGAGATCAAGCCCCACGTCAGGCTCTGTGCTGGCAGCACAGAACATGCTTGGGATTCTCTCTCTTCTCTCTCTGTCCCTCCCCCTAGCCCCATTCACTCAGGCTCACTCTCTTTCAAAATAAATAAATAAATATTTTTAAAATGTCTTAAAAAAAGAAAAGAAACCATCTCTTCAAATCTGAGACATATACACATTTTTCAACAATAAATCTCTGCCAAAAAGAACTAATGCTTTAGAACATGGGCATCTTTGTGAAAGCAGTAGAAAACAGGGTGTCTGGTACACTACCAACTATGTAAAAGGAGAAGAAAATACCTGGACACGTGTCTGCCCTATAAGTTATTTTGGAAAAATGTGTAACAAGCTAGTAACATTGGTTGCAACAGGAGGGATATAAGTGAAGGGGAGGGAGACTTTCTACTGTAGATACTCTTTGGTATTTGCTTAATTCTGAACCAAGAGAACATACTGCCTATTCAAAACACAAATTTAAATATTAAAAAACAAAATAAAATCTCACTCGGCTGTCCGGAGCTGAGCCGCTCTAAAACTAAGTTTACCCTCTGGGTGCTCCGAGCAGTGCTGTGCTTTGTAGGTGGCTCACTGTTTGCTGCGGCTGCTCATGCCTTCCAAGTCTGGGTCTCTATGGGTCCCTCATATGAGGGAACAAGGTGCATGGAGTCCTACCGTGGACCAGAGAGGCCGTGTGGCTCAGACACCGCCAGTAGCTGGCTGCGGTTAGGGTGCAGGAAGTTAAGTGCACAACCTCCCGGTCAGAGCGCCCACACTGTCTGTAGCCCTGAGAGCCCGGACAGAATGTCACTGAGCACAATTTCCTCCTCTGTCAAACGACAATGATGGTACCTACTTCACAGGGTTGTAGCGGGGATGAGATGAGACACCACATTCTAAAATGAGCATAAGGCACGGAACATGGCGATATTCGACATCAGCCATTATTAGGACATAGAAGGGAGCAAAGGACGTAGTTGGGAGGTGGGGGCAGCTAAGAAGTCCTGACAGGAATTTCAAATTTTCAATGATGAGCCAAAAATCACTGATGGGTATCAGTATACCCCAAATCCAGGATGACTACCGGAAAATACGGCACTGAGGCAGGCAGACCCCGAGCTTGCACACGAGATGGCATGTCCGTGGCTTAGGTGAAACGAACAGCAGGAGACGTCACACATCAACAGTGCATTTGCGCCAAGACAAGATGAGACAGCGTCATGGCTCATAATGCCAAACAAGGATCCAAAGGAGTTCAAGTTCAGAAAAGTATGAGGAGACCTCACAGGGCTGTATGGGCGGGCCGACTCCCAAAGACCCATGCTGGAGATACAAGAACAACCACCACAACCTGAAATACTCAGATTTTACACAAACACGATCACATGAGATTAATGTGGCTTAAAAGAGAGTTGAGTACATTTTAACACAATTTTTAAACAGTTATCTCAATTTAAAAAGAAAAAAAAAGGAGGGGTGTCAGGACATTACCCACATCTGAAAAACGTGACGGGATTACTTTCTGTGACAGGGAACTCACTTCTACTCGAGGTGGAGTGTATCATGACCTATAGCCTTCACCGTTAGAGGGCTCTTCATTGTAATAGGCCTAATCACCTCTGCTTTTGGTTACATGGGTGACTTTAATCCTCTTCTACAAAACAGCCTAGCAAATAACTGAGGCTGGACATCATGGCCCCATAGAGTCCTTTCTTTACGCCGAGAGCCAGACAAACAGCTCTCAATCTTCCACAGGAGCAAAAGAAGCAATACAGGTCACCAAGCCTGCAAAGAAAGAACTGGTCATGTGCCACCCAACTCTGGTTTCCAGGAGGAATGAGGGTGCTGGCAGGTTGCCAGAAACATCCACCCACTCCCCAAAGGCAGGCAGACAGAAGGAAAGCAGCACCAGCCACCCAAAGCCAAAACAGCCATCCGTGGAAAAGGCAGAGTACAGCTCCACCAGTTCCTCTGAGCTCAGTCCTGCTTGCAGAGACGCTGGTCCTCACGGCAGCTTGGGGGGGGTGGGGGGCACGCCAAACGCAGTGCGCTAAGCCCCGGAGCGGGGTCTCGGGGAACAGCCAGTACATCATAGTGGCCCACAAGCTGGTCCCAAAAGCCACAGGAACAAACAACAGTACACTCATAAGATTAGCTCAGGGGCGCCTGGGTGGCTCAGTCGGTTAAGTGTCCAAGTTCGGCTCAGGTCATGATCGTGTGGTTTGTGGGTTCGAGCCCCGCATCGGGCTCAGAGCCTGGAGCCTGCTTCGGATTCTGTGTCTCCCCCTCTCTCTGACCTTCCCTTGCTCATACTGCCTCTCCCTCTCTCTCAGAAATAAATAAAACATTAAAAAAAAAAAAAAGATTAGCTTAAGGAAAAGAGAGGTCTTTGCACGTATGACACACAGTGACATTTGGGGCCTCGGGTGTAGGTCATAACCTCTCCAAGCCTCTGCCAGGAGGATGAAATGATGCAACACACACAAAGCTTTCATCAAGTTCTGACCCCAGAAATTGCTCTATGAAGACTACTTTAAAAACGTCCAGTCTTAAATTGCACAGCTTTACCTCATCTTTTTACTTCCACACCTAAAAACTTGAATGGTTCCCTACTGTCTCTTAAATTAAGTTTCTAGCTTACGTCAGCAACCTTACCTTCTAGTTCAAAGAGGAAAGACATGCTATTCACTGTTCCCAAGCCAGGGTCTCTGCTTCCTACCCCCGTACCTTTGCTCATTCCATTACGACATAAGTCTACACAAAACCTATACATGGAGTTCACAGCAGCACTACTCCTAATAGCCAAAAGAAAAAAAAAAAAAAGTGGAAACAATCCAAATGTCCATCAACTGATGAATGGATAAATAAAATGTAGCATATCCACGTGACAGAATATTACTCAACCACAGAAAGGAATGAAGAACCGATACATGCCACAGTGTTGACAAAGCTTCTTTCCAAAGTGAAAGAGGCCATCACAAAAGTTCACACATTATATGACTTCACGTGTATGAAATGTCCAGAACAGGCAAATCCATAGAAACAGAAAATAGGTTAGTAATTGCAAAGGCAGAGGGAAAGGAAACTGGGGAGTGAGTGCTGGTGGTATGGGTTTTTTTTAAGCTGTTGGAAATGTACTGATTGTGGGGATGGTTGTAAAACCTCTATGAATAAATTAAAAACCAGTGAACTGTACACTTCAAAAAAACCTAAGAGGAGGGATTAGCTATCTAAGCCACGGCTGTTAGGTCTGGTCTTGATCAGTACCAGTTCATAAATATTAGGTTCAGATAAAGGTCTTGGCCACCAAAATGAAAATAAACTTAAAAAAACCTCTAGAATCTTGTAGTGAATTTTTCATACAAGTAACAAGGCGCAGAATACTTTGAAATATGATAACAGCTTTGTAAAAAGATTTTTAAAAACCTTTGGTTCTGCCTCTCTTTTTTCTGAAGTGTTTTTTCTGAAGTCCAGCAAAGCCCATCACCTCATTCTACTCCATCAGCCACAGGTCACCTGCACGTACGGCCACACATGCGGCACTGGACATACGGGCACACCCCGTCAGCCACACGTCACCTGCACGTACGGGCACACATGCGGCACTGGTGAGCAGACCAGGCCAACAGCATCCCTTCTACAGTCTTGTCCCTAAAACCTGGTCCCCATACAGACCTGGTAATATGCTTTCTTGATCTCCTTCTGGCTGGCATTTCGGGGCACTCCTAGTATCTGGTAATAATCCTCTTTGGCCAAAGGGGAGCTCGTGTGGAAGGAGGCAGTACAAACAAAAGGGTAACTTTTTACTCCTAAAAAAGAAAAAAAAGGAAAGACAATCACTCTGGGAATGTGTTCAACAAAAGGAAGTTGTGAGTAAACACCCAGCCAGGTTATTTATACCTATGAAGGAACAGAGATCACAGCCTAGGGTCAGCTTTCTCCAAGCCCACTGGAGACCAAACTCACTACACTTCAGAGATGGCCAAGGCCACTGTATACAACGAATATAAAACAAAGTGTACTGGGCAGGGCTAATCCTGCTGTATCACGATACAGTGAGGCTGTACCCTAACGACTGCACTCCGGACAGGGGCTGTGCCTGGGGGATGACTAGAAAGGCACCTAACCCCACTGTCACACTACCTGAGCACCTGCCACGTATCTTCATATGCTGCTTCCCTTAATGCTTAACAATTCTCCAAGTTCTTTGCCTCCACCAGGCAACCTGGGGGACCTACTTCTGGGGTGGTTTTCAGAGTGTGGTCGCTGGGCCAGAAGCATCATTAGCTTGTTGGAAATGTCCATTTTCAGGCCCCACCCCTGACCCAAATCAGAAACTCTGGAGGTGGCATTCAGCAGGCTGTGTTCATAAGCCCTCCAGATGATGATTCTGCCACATGCTCAATTTGAGAACTAAAGAACTGAAGAAATGGTTCTTGGGGCGCTGGGTGGCTCAGTCAGTTGAGCGGCTGACTCTTTTGGCTCAGGTCATGATCCCAGGGTTGTGGGATCGAGCCCCACATCGGGCTCCGTGCTGAGAATAGAGTCTACTTGGGATTCTCTTTCTCTCTCTGCTCCTCTCCCCTACTTGCACTCTCTGGAAGGAAGGAAGGAGAAAGGGGAAAAAAATGGTTTTTAGTGTTTAAGGTCACAGGTCTAAGAGAATCTGATAAAAGTGCTGCCCCTGCCCTAAAAAAATACACCTATATAGACACACAGGGTTAAAAAGGCCCTATGCCTGAAACTGTTTACCCCAGAAGAGCTAACTGGGGTCAAAGCCCAAGGCAGGCAGCCACATACCCTGCCCCCCTCCAAGCCTCTGGCATCAGCACAAGGAGGAAGGGCCACTGGTGGACACATCCACTCCACTGCCCTCTGTGTGTGCAGCAGAGAACTAACTTGGATTAGTCTGTCACCAGGTGAAGCAGGGGGAGCTTCCCCACAACTTGAGCCCTGTCTATCCTCCAACCCATCTGGTGACAAATGAAGATACAGGGCTGGGAGTGAAAGGAAGCCAAGTAAGAGCATAAAGATCATGACAGCTCCAGATTTCTAAGTCAAACTTCAGCCTATAGAGGAGCTTCTGGACTCACCATTCATTCCTTCATTCATTCTCAAATACTCAATGAACATCTACTACCTGCCAGGCACTGGGTTCTGCACTGGGAATAGGTAGCAGACCATTCAGACACTGCCTTTCTGGAGCTTCCATTTATTCAAGATCTTGACACTGTAGCAGGCAATGAGATACAATGTGAAGAAAAGACCAAAGCCAGCACCCTCAAGGAGCTTACAGTCCAGCAGGGGAGTGTAGGAGACCGTGTACAAAGAGATATTAGCACACAAGGGCATGCAGAGTGAGAACACACATAGGGTCACCTAACCAGGATTTCTCAACCTCACACTTTCGATGATGGGATTAGATTCCTCATGGTGAAGGGCCTTTCCTATTGTTATGGGCTATGTCTCCCAATCCATATGTTGAGGTCCTAATCCCCAGTGCCTCAGAATGTGACTGTGCTTGGAGGTAGGATGCTCATTTTAAGTTTTCATTTATGTAAGTAATCTCTACACCCAACGTAGGGCTAGAACTCACAACCCTGAGATCAAGAGTCATGCTCTTGTGACTGAGCTAACCAGGTGCCCCTGGAGGTAGGATGCCTCACGACAACTCTGCCAAAACATTGATCTTGGACTGCTAGCTTCTAGAACTGTGAGGCTAAATGCAGTCCTCTCTTACAGCATCCCTAGCAAACTAAAATACTCATACGTCAAAGGATGCTCAGCAGCACCAACTACTTATAAGTAGCACACTCTACCACCCCTCTACCCCTGTCATAAGAGGGCAACTGAATGTCTCCAGACATTGCCAAATGTCCTTTGGAGGGCAAAATCATCCCCAGTTGAGAAGCACTGACAACTGACCTGAAAAAGTTCAGGAAAGGTCTTTTAAGGGAGCTGCTGTTAAGCTGTAGAAATTAGCTAGGTTAAGGAAAGGTTTGAATCTGCCCAGAATTACACCTGTAGTCCCACAGTTATTTGCAACAGATTCCCCTTTCATTTTCAAGGGTCTCATTTGGCTGCTAAATCATAGACCGCCTTTGGTTCACATGAAAGTTCATATGCATGTAGTAACTGCATGATGTAACTAGGTTTTATCCAAGTAGAGGGGTGGTTAGAGATAATGATGCCGATTAGTGAGGCCTAGGAATAAGTCAAAGGGCCTTCGAACAATCCTAAGGAGTCAAGGTTTTATCCTAAGGGCAATAGGGAGTCCCGGCAAGTGTTGAACTGGGAAGTGATCAACAGGAGAACTGGGAGACTACTTAAAATTAATCTGAGCACAAAACATAACCAGGAGTGTAGAGGAGATATCCAGGAAGGGGACAATATAACCAGACAGGAGGATGAGTAGGAATGAGTCAGAATGACTGAAATCAAAAGCAGCAAGTCGATCTGTACCTTCAGTAGTCCCATACTGTTTCCTGTCGCTGCACCCCAGACCTCCCAGAACACAAAGAGCAGACAGTGTGAGGGGCGCCTGGGTGGCTCAGTCGGTTAAGTGTCATGCTCAGGCCATGATCTCACAGCTTGTGGGTTCAAGCCCCGTATCGGGCTCTGTGCAGACAGCTCAGAGCCTAGAGCCTGCTTCAGATTCTGTGTCTCCCTCACTCTTTGCCCCTCCCCTGCTTGTGCTCTGTCTCTCTCTCAAAAATAATAAACAATAACAAAAAAATTTCTTTAATTTTTTAATGTTCATTTTGAGTGAGAGACAGACACAGTGTGAGTGGGGAAGGGCAGAGAGAGAAGGAGACACAGAATTTGAAGTAGGCTCCAGGCTCTTAGCTGTGGACACAGAGCCTGACACGGGTTTCGAACTCACAAACTGTGAGATGATGACCTGAGCCGAAGTTGGACACTTAACTGACTGAGCCACCCAGCCGTCTCACATTAATAAAAATTTTCTAAAAACAGAGCATACGGTGTGGAAGTAGTGGGGGTTAGGCAACCAAAGAGGTCTTTCTTTGGTCAGATTTGAGGAAAACAGAGCTAGCTGCCTGGTGCTCACTTTCCCTTCACTCACAGCATGAGGGGCTGCCCTGGTCCTGTGAGGCTCTCCTTGCCACCGCCCCTCCACCCCCGCCCAGCTCCTTCCAACCCAGGAGGAGGCTGGTCATGGCAAGCATGAACAGGGGAGGGACAGTGAGATAGGGAGACCCAGAATCTGAAGCTGTCAGCACAGAGCCTGACACAGGGCTCGAACTCACAGACCCAGGAGATCATGACCTGAAGTCAGACGCTCAACCGACTGAGCCATCCAGGCGCCCGTCTTGCCCTTTTTAGAACAACCCAGAATAAGATCATCCTCCAAGTCACTCCAAGAATGACCAACCAAGAGTCAAATAATTACATTTTTTCTGCCCTGAGAAAAAAGTTGTATTTACAGTGTTTTTATGTCATCTAATTGTATGAGGAGATCAAAGACCAATGTTTGTCTGGAGCTGAGTTTATGATTTTAGATGTAATAACAAGAGTGTATCTTGAAGGATATCACCTCTCTCACACGTTCATCATGTGACACAGAGCATGCCCATCCTGGGCTATGTGCTGACTCCAGTTCCTTAGTAATGGTCCCCCAAAGGCTCAGTACTTAGTGCTTGCCTGTCTCTCTAATATATACACAATCAACAAAAATGCTCCCCAAACTTGTACAAATGTACTATGAACAGAAATAGCTTAATAATTACCTAAGGAAGAAGTGAACAAAAAGATGCAGCCAAATTCTATTTAAAATAACCCTGACAGTAGAAGATGTTAGCAAAACTCAAAACTTAACTCTTTTGCTCATACCGAGAAATACAGCATGACATCGCTCCCAATAATCCCAAAGAAACCAGAGCAGACTACTGCTCTGCCCGTGAGAAAATATCAGTGGCAGGAACAGAATAAAAAAACGGCATCACTTGGTCAATACCTCATCCCATCTCTTTGTTCTCTGCTGTATCTCCAGTAACTAGAATAGTGGCCAGCATATGGCAGGCTCTCAATAAACACTGAGTCAATGAACAAATTTTCAGTTAATGAAATAGGAGTTCAAAGATATTAAGTAACTCACCCAGTCTCTCGCGCTCTCTCGTGCTCGCTCTCTCTCTCTCACACTCTCACACACACACACACACACACACACTGGTGGAGGTGAGTTTGCTCACTTCACAAAAGAATAATGATTACTGATGCTTTAATGACTGCCTTATTACACAAGCATTACGAAACTGGACTCCAATAGCAACTATCTCGTGTGGGTTATCTTGTCAGGGCCCGTTAATTAATTACCTTTATAAATGTATAGACAGTTTAAATACAACTTGCACAAAATTCTAGGGAACACAACCAATAGCACAACTCAGACACATGGTTGGTTATTCAATGTTTCCTCCTTCCTTCACTGCTATAACGGAAGTCATCCAACACATAGCAGAACCATCACAGCCAAGCACTTAAAGGCTTACTATGTATCACTTCTGTATCGCCTCCATCCATTAAGAAAGCTGGTTTTGAATCAGGGCTCTACCATCTTTTTGCTTTGTCACTTTCTACAAGTTGTTTAACATCTAGGCTTAAGCTTCTTTATCTATCACATAGATGTAATAACATCTATCACATGGAAATGACCCATGCCGAGTACACAGAAGGTGCTCGATAGATGTTAGTATTTTTATTACAATTGCCAACTTAAGGACTTATAAAAGCCTGCTAAGTGTCTTCTTCAATTAAAACCACGTGATTGAAAGAGCATAAGCTATTAAAGGATAACTCTACTCTTCCAGCTTTATGACCTTGGGCGGGTCAATTCTTCTGCTAGAACCTCAGTTTCCCGTTCTTTAAAATGGGGATGACGATTCCATTCTTGCAGGGTTGTTACCACCAAGTGAAATGAGGCACAAAGTGCCTAGCACCGTAACAGGTGCTCACCGAATGAGTTACCTCCTCCCTTCCGGCTATAAGGTGAAGGGAGGAGACGGGATCGGAATTGGGTAAAGGAGCNACACCGTAACAGGTGCTCACCGAATGACAGTTACCTCCTCCCTTCCGGCTATAAGGTGAAGGGAGGAGACGGGATCGGAATTGGGTAAAGGAGCAAGCCTGGAAAGAGGCTTCTAGAAACGCTGACAGAGAAGAGAAGGTNAGCGTGTGGAGCACCGTGCCGCCATCTTGGGCCAGGGACACTGCGCCTGCGCCACCCGGCTCAAGGAGGCCTCGCGAGGACAGCAGGCCGGCACCGCGATGGCGCTTCCGGAGGCGGGGCCCGTGCGCGCGCCAGCACTAGCTCAGGCGTTGCGCATGCGCAGCAGCACCCAATGCGCCTTTCTGGTTGCCAACGCCGAAATGAGGTTTTCTCTGCGGAATGCAACTAGGTATACCTGCCCTGAAGAACCTCATCATTCTGTGCTAGATGGCCAATATTGTACCTTATCTCTGTAGAGATATGGTTGAGTGTAGCTAGGTGCAACTGGACTCTGTCCTAGGGAAGGGCCGGACTACATATCCCGGCGTGCAATGCTGCCGTCAGTCGCGCAGATCCCAGGATGCAGTGCGCTGCCTCGTCCCCCAGACCCGACACTTAAGTCTTGCGTCAGTGTTGCTCGCCTTATGTCAGCGTGAGCGCTTGGGGGCGTCTGCCCTACTTCCAAAGCCTGGCCTCAAGTTCACTTTCTCTGTAGCTGATTCCCTTTGGAGCTGACTTTTATCACTCGGTACTGTCCTGAGCGTGTTAGGCTCCTGCAAACCTGTGACGAACTTGCCAGTCGCCGAGAGAGAGCCGAACCCCGGACAAATGAATTTAATAGATGTGGTGAGCACCTACTATGTGTCACGCACGTTCTAGAGTATTGGGGATACGATGAATGACATACCATCCCTGCTCCGGGGGAGCAAACTATGGATCGACCGAGACCGGCTCCTTAGTAACTGACATAACGTGTCATAGATATAAACCGTGTTAGAGGCACGGAAGTTAGGGGTTTCTGGAACATGGCGGGGTGTCAGGGAAGGCATCTCAGAGGTAACATCCCAGTTGGACTTTGATGAAAAATGCGTCAGATAGGGTTGGAAGGAAGAAGTATTCCAAGCAGCAGACACTTCAAAAGCAGATGTCTCAGAGGTGTGAAAGTGATCGCCCTATTTGTTTAAGCCTTAAATTCAAGATGTAGAACTGGAGATGAGGCTGGAATCTGGCCCAATAAGCTTTGCTAAGGAGTTTCAGTTTACACACCCCCGACCACCACCCCCAGACAATAGGAAGGGAACCTGAGGATTCACTGATGGATTTATTTATTTATTTATTTATTTATTTTTATGTTTTATTTATTTCTAGGAGAGAGAGAGAGAGAGAGACAGTGTGAGCAGGGGAGGGTCAGAGAGAGAGGGAGTGACAGACTGAAACAGGCTCCAGGCTCTGAGCTGGCAGTCAGCACAGAGCCCGACGCGGGGCTCGAACCCACGAACCGCGAGATCATGACCTAAGCGAAAGTCGGACGCTTAACCGACTAAGCCACCCAGGCGCCCCTCACTGATGGATTTAAGATGAAGCGCTCTTTGCCACTTCTGCCCATTATACTCAAAATTTTGTGGATGTGAATGTTAATCTGCGTAGATAGCCATAGCTTTCATTGATGAAATTCTCCACAGGCCTTGAGATTCAAAGAAGGTTTAAAAACCCCTAGTGTAGGGGCGCCTGGGTGGCTCAGTCGGTTAAACGTCCGATGTTGGCTCAGGTTATAATCTTGCGTTTCGTGGGTTCGAGCCCCGCATCGGGCTCTGTGCTAACAGCTAGCTCAGAGCCTGGTGCCTGTTTCAGGTTCTGTGTCTCCCTCTCTCTCTGACTCTCCCCTGTTCACGCTGTGTGTGTGTGTGTGTGTGTGTGTGTATGTATGTCTCTCTCTCAGAAATAAAACATTAAAAAATGTTTTTTTAATAAATAAAAACTAGTGTAGTGAAAAGGTTACAAGGCTATTGTAAAGTTCAAGGAGAAGTTGAGAGTTTGGGCTACGGAACCTAGCAGTGAGGCCTTCTTAGAGAAGGCAAAGTTTGTCATGAAGTGAGAAGTGGAGAAAAGAGTTTATTTAATATATTCAACCGATACTGGGGCGCCTGGGTGGCTCAGTCAGTTGAGCGTCAGACTTTGGCTCAGGTCATGATCCCCCAGTCGGTTGGTTGGGCCCATGCAGGCTCTGTGCTGACAGCTTGGAGCCTGGAACCTGCTTCATATTGTGTCTCCCTCTCTCTCTCTGCCCCTCCCCCATCACAATCTGTCTTTCAAAACTGAATAAACGTTAAAAAATATTAAAATATATATATATATTCAACCAATACTTAAATGTCTTCAGTGTAGTGGTTAAAAATATGAGCCTTGGGGGTGCCTGGCATGCTGCTCTTGATCTCTGCATGGTGAGTTCAAGCCACACATTGGGTGTAGAATTTGCTTAAAATAAACTTAAAAAAATAGAGAGGCACCTGGGTGGTGCAGTCAGTTAAACATCTGACTCTTGGTCTCATCTCAGGTCATGATCTCACATTGTGTGAGTTCAAGGCCCGCATTGGGCTCTGCGCTGATGGTACAAAGTCTTCTTGGGATTCTGTCTCCTCTTTGCCCCCCCCCCCACTTGTGTGTGCCTACTTGCTCCCGTGCTCTCTTCTTTCTCTCAAAATAAATAACTTAAATTAAAAAAAAAAAAAAAAAAAAAAAACAAGTGTGGACCCTGGAGTCAGACTGCCAGAAACTGAATCCCAGCCCTGCCATTTACCAGCTGTGTATCCTTGGACAACTGACTTTACCTCTCTGTGTCTCACTTGCCTTTCTGTAAATCAGGGACATATTGGTAACTACTTCAAAGGACCATCTGAGGAATGAGTTAGATAATCCATGTGAAGGCTTCATACAGTATTTGGCATATTAAGTAAGTACTTAATATGTGTTAGCTCTATGTACTAGGCCCTGTGGTAAGCACTGAGAATACCAAGCGTGATGATTCAGGCACATTTGCTTGCCACCAGGGAGCCCAAAACCTAGGGGGAAAGAGTGGGGGAGGGTGCTGGTTGAGAAGTACAACTTTCAGGAATAAATGCTGACAAGAGGCAAAGAGACTTTCATTTACCACCTCGGAGTGAGTTAGGAACTAGAGAAGAGCTCACTAATATGAAAACTTGGTCAGCTTTGTAACTTCCTCATATTTTTGGTATTTTGGTTTTCCCCCCATCTATTTCCCCATAGTGATTAACAGTGAAAATCCACACTAAAAGGGGGTGTGCATTCTTATCTTAGGGGATCACAGGAAGGCTAATTGCTGGGGAGCCCACACTCCCTCTCAGGAAGCAGAGACCCCCCAAGGAAATGGAATGGGTGCTGGTGGCTACTGAAGGAAAGGAAAACGGGTTTTGGGGAGGCCACCATAAGGAGTCCCTGATGAGAGCAGCCTAGGTCTGTATGAGGTCCCTTTCACTGCTACTCACTATAGAGAAGCAGGAGATGATACACTTAGTAAACATAGGTAAGTTACAAAGCTCTGGAAGTCTTCACAACAGAGATCCTTAGTCCATGGTACCTGGTTCACCTTGATTTGATAGTTGGGGACCCATGAATAAGCGTCCTTATGTTCCCCCACCGCTAAGCTGAAAAACCCAGGGAAGGAGCTGGTTTGGGGAGAAGGATGACGAGTCACTATTGTTTGGATTTGTCATGCTTGAGACGTTTTTAGGACCAGTTTCAGGTACTTGGTGGCTATGGAGGGATCTGAAAACTTCAGCTGTATTAAGAACATTCTCTTTCCAGTTCACAAAGAACTTTGTCATATTTTCTATTTTGATCACAATCCTATGAGGGAAGGCAAAGACTATTCCCATGTTTAGAAATGGACTCCTCCTCCCCCCCCAAACACCCTTGAGCACACCCCCCAACAAAAACACCCACACACAAAAAACCAAACTCTAGAAGATGAGAAACTCATCCAAGGCCACAGAGCCAGTGCGTAGGTGAACCTAGATCTACATCCAGACTCCCTAACAAAACCCAGAGCTCTTCCCTTTAAACCATGCACCTTCATATCATTGTGATCAATAACTCTGATTGAAAAGCCCTTAATTTACAATGTACTGTCTCATGCTGAATTTCCTCTGCTGCTCACAACAAAAGGAGGGCAGGACAAGTATTTATTACCACCCCACCTACAGACTGTTTCACTGCTTTCCAAGGACTTCAGCTGTTAAAGGACACAAAATGACCCATCCTAGGCCTGTTGCCAAAAACTAGAATGAGCACACAGGCCTCACCTCCCCACAGCCCCCAGGCAGAATGTGTCATGTGTCCATCACCCCACACAACCCCCTTCTCCAGTCTAAAGCCAAAAGCGTAGCTTTGAGGAGAAACAAATGCTACTTGCAAAAGGCACACAAGGCTCACAAGCAACTCCCCCTCTGCGCGTGTTGCCTCCCTGTCCCCCTGGGCTCTGCCTCTCTCCTGAGGCAGTGAGAGCAGTGAGAACTAGTAGGGAGCTTTAAGTATGGTCTCGTTGCTGATTTCCTGCAGACTCTGACCATCCGAGCCACAACAGGATGGCTACCCGATGAGATGGCTGCTCTCCTCCCCAAGTGAGTGAGTTCTTTCCAGGGAAGACAGAAGGGCCTGAGCCAGTTTCTTCAGAGGCAGTAAGAGGCAGCCATTTGTCTACTTGTAGCATTTCCTTTCCTCCCCCAAGAGGCTACAGGACAATTCCAACGGAGTGTGGAATGTGTAACCCAGATGTGTAACTGCATGAATGGCACCTGTGTGGGTGCACTTCCCTACAGAACAACAAACTAATTGAGGCACAGTGTCACAATGGGATGGGGTATGGGGTGTCTTCACCTTGGTCACCTGAGTGTTCCCCAGTGGGACCTCCATGCTGTTGATTTCCTAAATGACCCTTTATTATTTTTTTAATGTTTATTTATTTTTGAGGGAGAGAGAGTAACAGAATGAGAGTGGGGAAAGCGCAGAGAGGGAGACACAGAATCTGAAGCGGGCTCAGGCTCCGAGCTATCAGCACAGAGCCCAACACGGGGTGGAACTCCCAAACAGCAAGATCGTGGCCTGAGCCTAAGTTGGATGCTCAACCAACTAAGCCACCCAGGAGCCCTTAAATGACCCTTTATTTATTTTTATATACAATTTTTTTGTTTATTATTGAGACAGAGAGAAATAAAGCATGAGTGGGGGGAGGGGCAGAGAGAGAGGGAGATACAGAATCTGAAGCAGGCTCCAGGCTCTGAGCTGTCAGCACACAGCCCAATGTGGGGCTTGAACCCATGAACCATGAGTACATGACCTGAGCTGAAGTCGAATGCTTAACTGACTGAGCGACCCAGATGGCCCTTAAACCACCCTTTAAAAATAAACTACAAGTGTCTCTGGCTCACAGCTAAATATTATTCTGCCCAAACGAGGCTTAAACTTACCCTTTTAATGTTTATTTTTGAGATAGAGAGAGAGTGCTAGCAGGAGGGGGCAGAGAGAGACAAAGACACACGCACATAATCTGAAGCAGGCTCCAGACTCTGAGCTGTCAGCAAAGAGCCCAACTCAGGGCTTGAACTCACAAGCCACAAGCCACAAGATCATGACATAAGCCGAAGTTGGCCACTTAACCAACTGAGCCACCCAGGCGCCCTGAAAAGGACCCTTTTAAAGGAAACAAACAAAGATCACAGACATGGAGAATAAAGTTACAGATCCTCTGGCAATCAGTGGACCCCAATGTGAAAAACATCACCTTACAAATGACATCCTTTTCTATGAAAATACCTTTTAGTTGTAAATTATCACCACAAAAGTCAAATTTTGTGTCTGTTAAAATATTTCACACATCACTGTAAAAAATCAGATCACTAGGTGTAGTACTTCAGAGTCCCAAGAACACGTGGGTGCACCTCCATTTGAGAAACAAAAAATAATGCGGCTGCACAGTCATGCTGGGATGGGATATGGAGTGTTTTGCCCAATTTTTGAAATGTATTCTGTTGCATAATTGTTTTCTGTACTGAGAACTGCAAGTGCCTTTCTGAGCCAGCTCCTGAAATGAACAAGGCAGGGCTTAAGGGATGAACAAAAGTTTCCGGAAAAAAAAAAAAAGTTTACAATGTGCATTTTTAAAAATTTTTTTTATACAGTTTATTTATTTTTGAGGCAGAGAGAGAGCAGAGTGGGGGAGGGGCAGAGAGAGAGGGAGACAGAATCGGAAACAGGCTCCAGGCTCTGAGCTGTCAGCACAGAGCCAGATGCAGCTCTCGAACCCACGAACTGTGAGATCTGACCTGAGCAGAAGTCGGATGCTCAACCGACTGAGCCACCCAGGCGCCCTGCACTTTTTTTTTTTTTAACTGGAACACCTGGGTGGCTCAGTCGTTTGAGCTTCCAACTCAGGTCATGACCTCTCAGGTCCATGAGTTTGAGTCCCACTCTGGGCTCTGTGCTGACAGCTCAGGGCCCCAGCTCAGAGCCTGGGGCCTGCTTCTGATTCTATGTCTCCCGCTCTCTGCCCCTCCCCCATTCGGGCTCTCTATCCCTCTCTATCAATAAATAAATAAAAACTTTTTTTTTTTTTGCGGGGAGGGGGAGGAGGGTGCCTGGGTGACTCAGTCAGTTAAGCGTCTGACTTCAGCTCAGGTCATGATCTCACAATTCGTGAGTTTGAGCCCTCCATCGGGCTCTGTATTAATAGCTTAGAGCCTAGAGCCTGCTTCAGATCCTGTGTCTCCCTCTTTCTCTGCTCCTCCCCTGCTCATGATCTCTCTCTTTTTCTCTCTCTCTCTCTCAAAAATAAACACTTAATTTTTTTCTTTTTTTCTAAAGTTTTATTTCTTTCAATAATCTCCAAATCCCAGGTGGAGCTCGAACTCACGACCCCGAGATCAAATGTCACACACTCTTCCAACTGAACTGGTCAAGCACCCCCGACATGCATCTTAATAAACAGTCATTTCAGGGGCAGATAAACTAGATCTAAGAATTTGTTGTTGGCCCTGAATCTGGCCTCATCCATCCTCTTGCAAAAATTCTGATTTATGGAAACCACTAACCGCACAGTAGATTAAGGGAGAATTAAGATAGAAACTTCTTTTCTTTGGCGTCACAGTTTAAAGTAAGAATGCAGCCTGACGCTCTTCTAACCTTTTTGTTCCTTTTTCTTTTTTCCTTTTTTCTTCCCTACTTTTCGATGTTGCCCTTTTCTCTCTGCGAATATCCTTTCGGGTACATAAAGTGTTTTGTTTTCTAGAAGGAGGACTTCACTACAATAGACTCCTAAATTCTTGTTTGCTAGGGGCGCCTGGGTGGTTCAGTCAGTTAAGTGTTCAACTTCAGCTCAGGTCATGATCTCACGGTTCGTGGATTCGAGCCCCGCGTCGGGCTCTGTGCTGACAGCTCAGAGCCTGGAGCCTGTTTCAGATTCTGTGTCTCCCTCTCTCTCTGACCCTCCCCTGTTCATGCTCTCTCTCTCAGAAATAAATTTTAAAAATTAAAACAATAAATTTAAAACAATTCTTGTTTGCTAGTAATTATTCTTGGAAGCAGGACCTGTGAAATCTAAATCATCTTGCCTGGCCCCAAGTTAACCAGACATCCTTGTTTGGCTGGAATTTGATCCACCATTTGATAAACTGTCTTTGAGGGTAGAGAGAGGTGCCTTCCAGTGTCCGTGTAGACAAATGGCGGAGTATAAAGAAACAAAGCCGGTAATTCATAGGCTTACAGGACTGTTAGGAATCCTGGAGGCTGTCGGTTCAACCTTGCCGTTCACAATTTATTCTGCTTAAGTTTGCAGCCGCCTTAGAGCTCTGAGCTCTCGACTAGAATCACTCCACTTAGAATGGATCTGGGAGAGGTTAAGTGTCCGACTTTGGCTCAGGTCATGAACTTGCAGTTCCTGAGCTCGGGCCCCGAGTCGGGCTCTGTGCTGACAGCCTGCAGCCTGCTTCGGATTCTGTGTCTCCCTCATACTTTGCCCTTCCCCCACTTGTGCTCTGTTTCTCACTCTCTCCCTCTAAAATAAATCAGTGTTAGAATGGATCTGGGAATTCATGGGACGCCACTCTCTGGGCCTTGATGTTCTTCTGTCTCCTCTGCCTATGGGAATGGGGAGGCTGACTTTTTTTTTACTCTGTTTCCCCTCATTTATAGAAATACAGTCACATGGCTCAACACAGCTAGGGTCATGGTTTATGTCTCACCTGGGAGAGAGAGGGTCAGGGGTCACAAGCATAGGTGCCAGGGCCAGGCAGGTAAAGGCTAAAAGGTAGCGTAGTGGCATAGAAGCGGACAGGGATCGGGGGGACTGTGGTGAATGGGAAAATAGGCATTAATGGTGGCAGGTGGCATTCAGTGAAGCCCCCTGTTAGCCATGTGAGGATGTGGACCTAGCATTGCCAAATCTTTCCATTTTTCCAGAGAGGCTGGAATCCAAACTTTAAGGAAATTTCCCAATTTTTAAAACATCACATGAACCAACTGAAACTATCTGTGAAGCAGATTTGGCTCGTGGCACATCCATGTGTCACCTCTGGGGGTTTCTCACTTTTCTGACCTGACCCATTTGACCCTTCAGACATAATGATAAATTAAAACAGGAAAGGCAAACAAACTCCAGGATAACAGTGAGGTGATATCAAGCAAGCGTGGGAGGTTTATGTGAACCTTTGCAGTAGATGTAGAATTGATTTATATTACAAAAATTTATTGGGGGAAATGCACAGAACATAAAATTTACTATCTAACCATTTTTTAACAGTTTACTTATTTTTTAAGTTTATTTATTTTTTGAGAGCAAGAGAAAGAACATGTGCCTGTGTGAGAGGGTGAGCGGGGGATGGGGAGAGAGAGAAGATCCCAAGCAGGCTCCGCACTGTCAGCACAGAGCCCAACACAGAGCTGGATCTCACAAACGGTGAGATCATGACTTGAGCCAAAATCACGAGTCAGATGCCCAACTGACAAAGCCACAGGTGCCCCATATCTTAACCATTTTTTTATTTCAACCATTAAAAAAAAATTTTTTTTTACTGTTTTTTATTTATTTCTGAGAGAGAGAGAGAGAGAGAGAGACAGCATGAGCAGGGGAGAGTCAGAGAGAGAGGGAGACACAGAATCCAAAGCAAGCTCCAGGCTCTGAGCTAGCTGTCAGCACAGAGCCCGATGCCGGGCTCTAACCCAGGAACCGCGAGATCATGACCCAAGCTGAAGTCAGATGCTTAATTGACTGAGCCACCAAGGCACACCCCACCTTTTTAAAAATTTCAACCATTTTTAAGTTACAGCTCAATAGTATAAATAGATTGATAATGTTTGCAGCCATCACCCACCTCCATTGAAATTCTACTCATCAACGACAAACTCCCCGTTCCCTTCTCCCCCTGGGCCCCTGGCAACCTCCATTCTTTCTGTCTCTATGACTTTGCCTAGTCTAACTACTTCATACAAGTGGAATCATACACTATTTACTAATAACTGGCTTATTTCACTTAGCATAATGTCCTTAAGATTCATTCATGTTACAGCATGTGTCAGAATTTCCTTCATTTTAAAAGCTGAATAAAATTCCATTGTATGTATATACCACATTTTGCTTAGCATTCATCTATCAACATACACTTGGATTGCTTCCATGTTTTAGCTTTTGTGAATAACGCTGCTATGAATGTAGTTGTACAAATTGTGTTTTTCTGACCCTGCTTTCAATTATTTTGGGTATATACCCAGAAGTGGAATTGTTGGATTATATGATAATTCTATTTTTATTTATTTGAGGAACCACCATACTATTTTCCACAGCAGCAACACCGTTTTATATTCCCATCAACAGGGCACAAATGTTCTGATTACTCTACATCCTTGCAAACCCTTGTTATTTTCTAGGGTTGTTTTTTGGTAGTAGCATCATCCTATTGGGTGTGAAGTGGTATCTCATAGTAGTTTTGAGCCATTTATTTATTTTAGAGAGAGAGAGAGAGAGTGGGAGAGAGGGGGAGAGGGACAGAGAGAGAGAATGCCAAGCAGGCTCCACACTGACCGCAGGATCATGCGTTGAGCCAAAAGCAAGAACCAGACACTCAAGTGGCTGAGCCACCCAGGAGCCCCCATAAAGGTGTTTTTGTTTTTTGTTCTTTTTTTTTTTTTAGCTATTTATTTTTCAGAGAGAGAGAGAGAGAGTGCACAAGCAGGGTAGAGAGAGGGGGATAGAGAATCTGCAGTGGGCTCTGCACTGACAGCAGACGAGGACCTGAGCCAAAATTAGATGTTCAACCGACTAAGCCACCCTGACATCCCACCCCAATAATAGTTTTAATTTGCATTTCCCTAATCGTTAGTGATGTTGAGCATCTTTTCATGCCCTTAATGGCCATTGGTATGTCTTCTTTGGACCAATGTCTATCCAAGTCCTTTGCCAATTTTTTGTTTGTTTCTTATGTTTTTGTTTTGTTTTGTTTTGTCAATTTTTAAATTAAGTGGTTTGTTTCTTTGTTGTTGTTAGGAATTCTCTGTTAAATTCTGGATATGAATCTCTTATCACTCACATATATGATCTGCAAATATTTTCTCCCATTCTGTGGACTTTTTACTCTGTTGATGGTGTCTTTTGATAAACAGGTTTTTTAAAAGATTTTTTTTATTTTTTAAATGTTTTATTTATTTCTGAGAGAGAGAGAGAGAGAGAGAGACAGCATGAGCAGGGGAGGGTCAGAGAATGAGGGAGACACAGAATCTGAAACAAGCTCCAGGCTCTGAGCTAGTCGTCAGCACAGAGCCCGATGCAGGGCTTGAACCCACGAACGGTGAGATCATGACCTAAAGTGAAGTCGGACATGTAACCGGCTGAGCCACCCAGGCACCCCTAAAAAGATTTTTTTTTAAGTTTATTTATTTTGAGAGAGAGACAGAAAGTGAACAGGGGAGGGGCAGAGAGAGAGAGAGAGCTAGAGAATCCCAAGCAGGCTCTGCACTGTCAGTGTAGAGCCAAAAGAATGAACCATAAGATCATGACCTGAGCCGAAACCAAGAGTTAGATGCTCTAAAAGTTTAAGTCACATGCTGTACCAACAGAGCCACCCAGGCATCCTGATAAACAGTTTTAAATTTTCCATGTTTTATTTTTTTTGGTTTTGCCTGGATCTTTTGGTGTCATATCCAAAAAAGAAAAAAGTCAAATCCAGTGTTGTGAAGCTTTTTCCTTGTGTTCTCCTCTAAGATTTGTATCGTTTTAGGTCTATAGTTGATTTACATTTGAACTACAATGCATAATGTCTGAATGTCCCCTCCTGGGAGGTTGTAAGTGAAATACTGTTGATCCAAAAAGAGATTACTGCATACCACAGACTTAAACAATCTATATTAGCAGATGATATTAAGCTGTTAATAACTGTAATTTAAAAGCAATATCTGGTATGGAGGAACCTCAAAAAATGTAAGTACTATATGATTCAATAACTTCACTTCTGGGTATATATCCAAATGAATTGAAAGCCTGGCTTTATTTTTATTTTTTTAATTTGAATGTTTATTTATTTCAGAGAGAGACAGACAGAGCGTGAACAGTGGAGGGGCAGAGAGAGAGGGAGGCACAGCATCTGGAGCAGGTTCCAAGCTCTGAGCTGTCGGCACAGAGACTGATGCAGGGCTTGAACTCACAGACTGTGAGATCATGAGCAGAGCTAAAGTCAGATGCTTAACCAACTGATCCATGCAGGCGCCCCAAAAGCAGGGCTTTAAAGAGATATTTGCACATCCATGTTCAGAGCAGCATTATTCACTACAGCCAAGAGGAGGGAGGACCCAGATGGCTGTTGCTGGATAAACAAAATGTGGCATATTAATGATATATATTATGTGGTACATACAGCAGTATAATAATCAGACTTGAAAGAAATCCTAAAAAATAAAAATGATTTATTTTTTTTTAAATTTATTTCTAGGAGAGAGAGAGACAGACAGCGTGAGCAGGGGAGGGTCAGAGAGAGAGGGAGTCACAGACTGAAACAGGCTCCAGGCTCTGAGCTGGCAGTCAGCACAGAGCCCGACGCGGGGCTCGAACCCACGAACCGCGAGATCATGACCTAAGCGAAAGTCGGACGCTTAACCGACTAAACCACCCAGGCGCCCCCAAAATAATAATGATTTAAAAAGGTGGGAGGGGAGGTGCCTGGCTGGCTCTGTCGGTAGAGCATGAGACTCTTCCTTTTTGTCTTTAAGTTTATATTCTCTTTTTACTTGTTTATTTATCTTGAGAGACAGAGCATGTGTCTGCACATGCATGCATGAGCGAGGTAAGGGCAGAGGGAGAGGAGAGACAGAGCTCTTCAATTTAAGTGCAGAGCCCAATGTGGAGCCCCATCTCATGAACCTTGAGATCATGACCAGAGCTGAAATCGAGAGTCATTTAAGAGATACTTAACCTACCGAACCACCCAGGGGCCCAGAGCATGTGACTCTTGATCTCAGGGTTGTGAGTTCAAGCCCCACATTAGTTGAAGAGATTACTTAAAAAAGAAAGAAGCAAAATTGGCAGTAATTGAACACCACAACTATCGCAAGACTGCTCTGCTAGTGCCTTTTCCAAAGCTGCTGGAATTCCAGAGTCTGAGGAGTAGGAGGCCCAGGAAAGCTGTACTTCGGTGGCAGCAGGACTGCTTAGAATTCCAAATCCCAGGCCTCAGTCAACTGCACTGGTATCCTATTTTTAGTATGTGGAGATCAAAGTCGACACTCTTAACTCCCTTGGTAGGATACAGGGAAGTAGCTTTTTAGTCCTCACAGTTTACCTGTGAACACTGAAAAAGAACTTGCATTTGTGGGGTCCATTGGTGCCCTCCACCAGTCTCAGCCTTCAGAATCACCCTGTAGGCGGGTACCTCCCGTCAGGCCGCTCTCTAACATAGGCTTGGGAAAGGTAATTTTCATGGCAATCTTTCACATTCTTCAGATCAAAGTCCCTTTTCTGGACACGCCTGAGCAGGTGTCCTGTCTGTTCTCAAGCAGAAAGCGTGTTCTGGAATCATGGATTAAAATTTCAAAGCACAGACAAATGCTTGTGGAATGAATGGCCCCAGGTAGAATGAAGCTTGTTCTCTTTTCTTCCTGAGTGGTCCGGGGACTTAGCAAGTCGCTGGCGGGGTACATGTGCTAGTAAAGGGATTCCCCGTTTCCCTCACCTTTCTCCTTTTCGGTTTATTTATAAATCATACATTGATTTCCTTGCAGGGGTCAGTCCTGCCCCATCGCGCCCCGCAGCCAAGACGTGTCCTACTGCGGGGACGCTGAAGGCCCCAGCCCTGCCTTCAAGCCCACCAGGCCTAGAGAGGGCCCCAAGGCAGGGATACGCATCAGACCAGGGTTCCCGTTCCTCCCCCAACTGCCACTCGCTAGCTGTGTGACTCCGGCCAGCGCCTGCTGCGTCCTGAGCACGGTCCCAGTCTCCGAAACGGAGCTGGTCCACGTCTGCCCCCTCTCCGCCCGGGCCGCGCCCCGCATACCCGGTAGACTCACTGGACAAATGCCTGACGAAACATGAACGCTGCCCCGCGCCTGGGCGCACTCGCCACAGGGTTGGGGGCGACCCGCACGCCGCACGTGACCTCCCCGCCCGCGCTGCCAGCCCGCCGGCATCGGGGCGTGGCCTCGCCGGAAAGCTCCGCGGCGATTGGTCGGGAGGCGGGGTCCGGCGGGCCGGAGCGGGCTGCGATTGGTCGGGGGCGTGCCGAGGCGTGGCCGCAAGTGGGGCTGGCCGCGGGCGGGGCGGGAGGCGGCGGGAGGCGCGGNCCCGTCCGCCCCGGGGCGCCCCCTTCAGGCATGGGCCCGGCGTCCGGGTCGTTCTGTCGCAACCGGAGGGCAGAGTCCGGCGCTGCCTAGCCCGGTCTCTCTCTGTCCTCTCGAGAGGCCCGCGG